>NC_133379.1:35146063-35258215 GCF_049309525.1 Garra rufa
ATATATATATATATATATATATATATATATTAAATTATATATATTAAAGTCGTGGTAACGATACAGACAAGGGTTTCTGCTCCACGAAAATGTATGGTCACTGCACCAATGATTGTGACAGTCCATGCGACGACGCACGCTTCTGCAAAATACAAATTTGCAGCACAAAATCAATCGCCAGAAGCAATAATTTCAAGCGCAGGAAAACCGCTGGATGCCTAACCCCCTTTCGTCAAAATCCAACGATGAGGGATTTGCATTCAAATCTATCGGATGACCCTCTACGGTGCCACGCGACGAAAAAGGGGTACCCTCAACGTCGGCTTATGGACGTGAGGGGAAAATGACCAAACGGCAGTATGTGACGAATAGGGGTGAGACTGTGTTGAGTAAGTCCTTGTAAAAAACGTTGCAGTAATTCTAGACTTTGGAATCTTCGTGAAATATAAAAGACAAATTTCAGAGAGTAAATGATCTCACAAACTGTGAGATTAACATTGAAGAATTCTGATGGGATTCTTCTTCCTCGAGTAATAAGCCACAAAACATAGGAGTGTGTAGGAACTCCGAACAGTAGATTAAAACAGAACAAACCAGCCTTGAAACCATTTAGTAACAAATCTTCATATGTTGTGAGATTGGTGGAAGGATGAACCTTAGATGTGGTAAAGTTCTCAGCAGAGATATTCATGTTCAGTGGTTTTCTAATATGTAATATCTATTCACCCCAGAGCTTTTCTGCACAGTGTTCTGTAGATTGATTTAATATGGGTAGGTTACATAAACACCTGACATGTGACATGCAAATATTTTTTCATCATCTACATTTTATTTCAAATGAAAGTGAGTAGAAAGGGCAACCATAGTTATACATGCGTATGATCATTTATATCTGCAATATAGCTTCAGCGGATGATTTTGCTAAACTTACAATACAAGATAAACCCATTAGCTGACATGACTTTAAAAAGTTGTAAATATTAAAAACCTGTAAAATTAAGTCAATAAATATATATTAAAAACACAAACCAACATTTTTATATATTAATCCCATTTCATTTTAAATTTAACTTTCTAGGATTTTAGCATTTTCTACAATGAGACTCTGCGCAATGTTGTGGCACCTTGAAAAACTGACTAACTTTTTTTTTTTCTGTGAGTGACTAGAGTGGCCAAATGGCTACTTTTATATTAAAACAAACAAGCAAGCCCAGCCCAAAGAAAAGTAACATTACTTTCATTACTTACTTTTTTTTTGAGTAACACAATATTGTAATGCATTACTTTTAAAGTAACTTAGTCCACAACACTGCTTTTCAGTATTTTAGGGAAAAAGTGTCAAACAGGAAAACAAATGAATTTGACATTTAATTCTAAGCTTTTATAAGTATAAAAAGTCCATTATGGCAAACTTCATAATTAAGTCAATAATACAGCTGAAGTCAAAAGTTTACACACAGCATGCAGAATCTGCAAAATGGTAATTATTTTACCAAATTAAGATCATACCAAATTTATGTTGTCATTAGTACTGACCTGAATAAGATTTCACATAACAGAAATGTACATAGAATTTACAAGAGAAAATAATAGTTGAATTTATAAAAATAACCCTGTTTAAAAGTTTACATATGCTTTATTCTTAATACTGTGTTGTTACCTGAATGATCCACAGCTGTGTTTTTGTGATTAGTGATAGTTGCTCGTGATAACTGCCTGATTCTTTGGTTTTTCAGTGTTTTATGTGTATTTGAACCCTTTCCAACAATTACTATGATTTTGAGATCCATTAGGACAACTATTACTACAGCTACATAAACTTTTTGAATTAGAAGATCAGGATAAATGTACCTTATTTTGTCTTCTGGGAAACATGTAAGTATCTTCTGTAGCTGTAATAAATGATAAAATATATGATATTTAGGCAAAGTAAGAAAAATGTACACATCCTTAATCTGTTCAAAAGTTTACACCCCTGGCTCTTAATGCATTGTGTCTCATTTTGAAGCATCTGTGAGCTTTGAACCTTGTAATAGTTGCATATGAGTCCCTCAGTTGTCTACAGTGTGAAAAGATCATTAAAACTCACACAGTCATTGTTGGAAAGGGTTCAAATACAGGAAAAAAGCTGAAAAAACAAGGAATTTGTGGATTTTTTTTAATGAAGAACAGCAGGCAGTTCAGGACAAAAAAGGGATAAACAACTATCACTAAATATATATATATACAAACAGTATTTGAATGGGGTCATTTTATAAATTTAACTAGTATTTTATCTTGTGGACTACATGTAAATGTCTTTTATTTGGAAAATCTTATTCAGGTCAGTACTAAATAAAAAAAAAAAAATAACATGCATTTTGTATGAATCCTCTTATTTTGGTAAAATAATTACCATTTTGCAGATTCTGTAAGGTAAACATTTGACTTCAACTGTATAACAGTGGTTTCCAAACCCTTGACGCAGAATGCAACCTGTTTAAACTTAAGAACATGGGTTGAAAACTTATGGGTCACTTCAATTAAATAATAATAAGAAAATAATCAGTCTTAAACAAGTTTGAAAACTATTTATATAAAATATGAGGAAGAGCAATGCTAGAGTAGTTATGTAAACAGGTTGCATGCTGTGTTTGTCAAAATATGCAAATAATGACATGAAGCAAAAGTACAGTGGCTTTGCCACACTGACCATTGTATAATCATGGTATCTGTAGTAAAACTGTGGTTATACAAATGGTAATCAATTCACCAAAAAACAAAACAAAACCAAGATTAATTTTAGAATGATTGAGGGTTTACTATTCTGAATCAGAATATTATGTTGAGAATGCACTGTTCAAAAGGCGTGTCTAATAAAAAAATCAGTTTTTATTATTACATATGCAAACATAATGTAAATGATAGTGTGAGAAACAAATTGTTTTATTGACGAAAAACAATAAAAAAAATTTTTTTAATGAATAAATGAAATTTAACCATATTATTTAGTAAGTAATGTAAAATATCACTACTGCAGGCTTTATTGAGAACGAAGGCAGGAGAATTTCCCATACCGGTGAAGATAAAGAATTGGCTGTAAAAAACCAGCCAGCTCGAAAAAAATGAAACCAGCATTCCATAGTACTTGCATAAATATTTGTGCCAGAATGGTAAACAATGCAGCGATAACGAACGGTAGATATATGACAAACATGTTCACAGTAATTATTAGAATGAGATAAAATGCTCTTTTTTTAACTTGATTTTCCTCCTCTTTCTCTCTCGCTTTCTCTCCTGGTCCTGACTTTTTCAGAGCTATGAGAACGGTCAAACAGAAATACAACTGAATGGAGATGTAAAACAGAAGCTGCATCAGGAAGAACCATGTGTACGCATACAAGCTAGATGACATTGTGACCATGCAGACTCCACAGGAGCCTAGAGTCATTATCCACACTGCAATGGAGCAGATCACTTTATATCTGATCGGCTTGAACCTCAGAAAGATCACAGGATGAACCACTGCCAGGTAACGCTCAACACTAATCATAGACTGAAACAGAGGACGACCAGTGATGCCTAGTCCTATTAAAAATATTGACAATGATGAAATACCTGGAAGCCAATTTGCCATTATAAAGAACAAACAATTCAGACAGGTACCAATTTCACAAATAGAGAGATTAAGGTTGAAGAACTCTGATGCAACTCCACTTCCTGCTCCTGTGACGATGAGCCAGATCACATAGGTGTGCATTGGAAGACCAACCAGAAGATTAAAGCTGTACACAGCAATATCCATAATGCTAATTTGTTGTGTAGATGTGAAGTTCATAGATGATGCAGATGTGAAGTTCACTGTCAGGTTATTCATCTCCTCTTGTTGATCTTCTCAGCGTAAATGCTCATAAATCATCAATAATGCAACTGTGAACTGTGGGAGGAAAAAGTATAAATGTACACAGAATTTTTTTTTATGTAGAAACTATTTTCACCCAGAAGTTAAATTAAACATTACAATCTATATGTACACAGTGTTTCACAAGTACATTTATCTCACAAAAGTACTGTAAGTCACATTTGATCTTCTCAAGGGACAATACTATAGAAATGAAACTTGGATATATTTTACAGTAGTCAATGTGCAGCTTGTATAGCAGTATAGATTTACTCTCCTCTGAAAATAACTCAACAGCCATTATTGTCAAATTAACTGGCAACAAAAGTGAGTACACCATAAGTGATAACAGCAGTATGTTTTTTTTCAACTATGCACTATTCATCATGTTTATGTTTTTGTCTGCTTGACAGGACCATACAAATTTGTGTATTTTGTATGAGATCAGTTAAAATTTGGTGCTTTAGGTACAATTCTCTCATACTGACCACTGGATGCTCAACATGGCATCTCATGGCAAAGAACTCTCTGAGGATTTGAGAATTAGAATTGTTGCTCTCCACAAAGATGGCCAAGGCTATTAGAGGTTTAGTAACATCCTGAAATGAGTAACACTACTGTGGTCAGGATCATACAGAGGTTTCCCAAGATAGGTTCCATTTGGAACAGGCCTTGCAAGGGTCGACCAACAAAGTTGAGCACTCGTTCTATGCGTCAGGTGCAGAACCTGGCTTCAAAAAATAGAAGCACGAGTGCTGCCAGCATTGCTTTAAAGGTTGCAGAAGTAGACTTGCACTGCAACAAGTCGGATTGCATGGGCGTCGTCCCAGAAGGAAGCCTCATCTGAAGCTGGCTCCCAAGAAAGCCAGGAAACAGTTTGCTGAAGACAACCTGTCCAAGAGCATGAATTACTGGAACCATGTCCTGTGGTCTGATGAGACTATAAGATAAACTTGTTTGGCTCAGATGGTATCCAGCATGTGTGGCGATGCCCTGGTGAGGAGTACCAAGGAAATTGTGTCTTGCCTACAGTCAAGCATGGTGGTGGTGGCATCATGGTCTGGAGCTGCATGAGTGCTGCTGGTACTGGGGAGCTGTAGCTCATTGAGGAAAATATGGATCCATTATGTACTGTACATTCTGAGGCAGAACATGATGCCTTCTCTCCAGAAACCAGACCGAACGGCAGGTTTCCAACATGATAACGATCCCAAACACACCGCCAAGATGACAACTGCCTTGCTGAGGAAGCTGAAGGTGATGGGGTGGCCAAGTATGTCACCAGACCTGAACCCTATTAAGTACCTGTGGGGCATCCTCAAGTTTAATGTGGAGAATCACCATGTGTCTAATGTCCAGCAGCTCCATGAGAAGTGATAGAGGATCCAGCAATAACCTGTGAAGCTCTGGTCAATTCCATGCCCAGGATGATTAAGGCAGTGCCAGATATCAATGGTGCTGTCACAATATATTGACACTTTGGACAAGTTCACTTGGTTGTACTCACTTTTATTGCCAGCTATTTTGACAATAATGGCTGTATGTTGAGTAATTGGCAGGGGACACTAAATGTACAGTGTAGGGCTGTCCCCGACTATGAATTTTCATAGTCGAATCAGAATTTTCGAATCTTTCTATAGTCGACCGATAGTCGAATCATCTAGGCTTATGTGCGTGTGTGAATGGGTTGGGAGGGGCACGACACTATAGTCAGCAGGAGGGTAAAACTATTTTTATTTTATTTTATAAGCGACCAAAACTGCCTGCCAACTGACAGACAAACTTATTTAGGTTTAAATAAAAACACAGAACGCGTCTTTTAGTTCTAAAAACGCGAGGCGCACAGCACTGCCTTTTTTGGTGACTTTTAATGAAAGAGCAGTGTGCTGCGGTTTTTTTATGTTGCTAAGCAACGACCAAAACAGCTGTCCTGTCAGTCAATTCAAAGGATTATAGCACGAGCGCTCTAAAATCTTAGTTTTTTGCTGTTAAGTAAACTGTCATATTAGCAGAAACCCTAAATAATACAGCTCTGGGTTACCCACGATAGACACCAAACGTTTCTCCTCCATTTCTTGGAGTCTCCGGACTTTTTAAGCAACGGTAAACTTTCGCCATCACAACAGAAGGCCCGCCTCTCCATTCATTCGATTGGACAATGGAAAAGAACGCGAATGACGTTGGGCGTTTTTCCGCTCAGAGTTGATTTTTTTTTCAACTTTAGGCGCTCAGAGCCCTCCTGCAAAACGCGAGGCGCAGCAGGCGGCGAAAACGCGAGGCGCGCATAAACAGCGTGCAGAACGCTCACTGCCAACAGAAAACCATTCAAAAGAGGCGCCTCCAACTGCAAAAACGCGTTCGGTGTGATCGCCGCCATCCCTGCCGTCAAGATGGTCCTCATCTCGTCATGCATCAGGGAAAGTGAAAATTAAATTAGTCACAGGGGTGGTTGGATTTATTCACAAACACGTTAAAAATATTTATTGAACGCTTCTTTCTTTTCACTTTTGTTTTTACTGCATTATCATAATCAAAGGCTGTATATAACTTAATATAACCGTACAAAACCAGTAGTTCTGTGTGCAATTAGACATTGAGCACCCCCATATTGGCAAAATGGTATGATGCTCGTTTCACCCGCGAAGATTCGACTGTGAGATCGGTGGTCGAATCAGGCTCCGCATATCGATGCATCGAATCTTCGACTATTCGGGGACAGCCCTAGTACAGTGCTATACAAGCTGCGCATTGACTACTCTAAAATATATCCTATAGTATTGTCCCTTGAGAAGATATATTAAAATGGTTGCAGAAATGTAAGGGGTGTACTCACCTTTGTGACATACAAATGTACTGTATATATATTTTAAAATGTACTCCAATAATCTTTGTTCACAACTTATTACAGCTTACCTAGTAATTTGCTTTGCAAAAAACATCAAACACGTTCACATTCCATTAGTAATTTACTTATTACTTTACTTATGTTTACATTAGTAAACATAAACATGTACATAAACAATAGCCTTTGTTTGGATAGTAAAACAAATCTTTTTCAGTCATATTTCCTTTGGATTGTCATCGGATCAAAACAAATCAAGCCCTTGTCACAACTTATTTTACATACCCATTCATCTTTATAATCTTTAAGCATAGAAATCATTACAAAAAATATTGTTCAGTGGAAAAAAAAGTGTCACCTGAAGAATGAACGATCTGCGTCAATCCTTGTGTTGTTTCGCAGACTAATTTCACAGCTGTCAGGGGGATTTATATGTATGACTTCAAATACTACACACCACATAAAAACCTAAAATGCAAATATGAGATTAAATATGAGATGGCCCCTCTTAGTAACAATCAAAACATTGTATACAAAACGATGCAAATTGTCCGCATATTGTTTTATATCCTTGTATACAAATCGTTGTAATTTAAGGCATTTTCTAATCCATGCTTTACACATAAAGACATCCGTATCCACAACAGAAGACACAGTTTTGTATATTGATAAATACAGATAAACGCATAATATACTAATATAAGATAGCAGTCTCTTAGTAACAAAACATTTTTATATGTAAAAATATACAAATTTATATATAAAACAATGCACATTTTCCTCATATTATTCCATGTTATATGCAAATAATTTGCATATACTCTAAGGCATTTTTAATCCTTATTTTCCATTCAAATGCACCATGTTTTCAATTAAATATATACTTGTAAATGCTAGAGAATCATTTGCTTAGTATTTTTCTGAACATTCTCTAAGATAAAAGTTGCTGTCTGCTGAAAAGTATTTACATTTGACCTGTTCATCTTTTTTTGTGTGGAAAGGAATCAGATAACCCTTGTACTCCATTTTTTCTGTGTTTACTGGACTATAGAGTTTGTGAGTGTTGTGGAGTTGACCCTTGTTTTATTTTGGTAAGTTGGTATTTAGTATTGTTTGAATGTTATGGGTATAAATTAACTTTTTTAAAACATAATATGAATATAATGTCAGCATTTGCATTCTGTGGAGAACCTAGTGTTGTAGGTACAGTATGTGCAGATTTTCCATGCACTTGTTATGAATGATCATGCTGTTTATTTGCTGGCCTTAAATGTCTAGGGTGTTGGTTCAAACTTTACATGAAACATACATCAATGGAGACTAATAACGTCTTTAACTTGTTCAAACATTTTATCATTTTTCAGGTATTCTAAGTATACATTCAAAAGATTACTGAGCATAAATGAATACCTTGTCAAACCTCACCTCAAAAACTGATTTGCATAAGCTCAGATCAGTGAGGCCTACAATTGATTAGTTCCAAAAAGAAATAAGAATATGAAGATTTGATGATAATATAGCATAATAAGAGGTTTACAAGCAATTTTTAAAAGTCTGGTCATTTTTGACTGGTAACACAACTTATTAGATAAAAGATTTCTAGCAAAACAAAGGGATCAAGTAAAGTCACACAGGAGATATTTGTAACAACAAAATGGTGATTTTATTTGATACATTACAAAGTTAATGTAAAGATAAAATGGAATACAAAAAAAAAAGTCCATTGTTGCTGGTTAGAGCTTGCCCACCACATTTTTTTCCCTCTAATTGTATAGTTAGACTTGCACAGGGATAGTTTGCCAACCCTGTAAATAAAGTGAAGAAGCTGCACAAAACCAGCCATCAAGTAACATATAAGACTCAGTGAATCCAGTCCAGGGAGAGTTTGTATTGACAGAAGATATCGCAATGACATAAATATACCCGGAACATAAACAATTACCAAACTCACAGCAGTTATGAGAATGAGATAAAATGCTTTTTTCTTTATGTGGCTTTCCTCCTCTCGTTCTCTTCCTCTCTCTCCAGGTCCTGGCTGCTTCAGAGCTCTGAGAACAGCCAGACAGCAGAACAGGCTTATGGAGAGAAAAACTGAGAGTTGTGACAGGTAAAAGTATGCAAAATGATATCTAAAACAGTGGTTCATAAATTGCAGACAAAACACAGAGGGTACAAGATTAGTTATCCAGGTTACAACAGAACATGCAACTTTGTATCACACAGGTTTGTACTTCAGAAAGATTACAGGATGAACCACTGCTCAACACAGGTCAAAATCTGGAAGAAACGAGCAGTGATGACAATCACTTTTAAAAACTTCACAATCTCCCAGAGCTTTGAAAATTCACTGGCAAGTGCAGATATCAGTGAGCGCAGACAGTACATAATGTCACAAACAGAGGCATTCAGTATTAAGATTTCAGATGCAATTCCTCTTCCTGCTCCTGTGGCAATAAGCCAGTGAACACAGGAATGTATAGGAAGACTAGCCAGGAAGTTCAGAGCGTACATCGCAAGATCATGGGTTGGAATTTTATATTTGATTATATTACACTCCCAATTTTTGAAAAGTGTTGCAGTGTCCTTAGATAGGTTCATCATGTGACTCTGTTTAATTTATCCTGCATAAAAAATAAATAAATAAAATGAAATTGGAGTTTACAATCTTACCAACCTCAACTTTTGGCATATTTGTGGCCCTGCACCATAAAACCAGTCAAAGCAAGGGTATTTTTGTAGCAATAGCCAAAAATACTTTGCATGTGTCAAAATAAGCGATTTTTCTTTTATGCCAAAAATCATTAGGATATTAATCATGTTCCATGAAAATATTTAGTAAATTTCCTTTCCATAAATTTATGAAAATTGAATCTTTTTTCAGTAATATGCATTGCTAAGACCTTCATTTGAACAACTTTAAAGATGATTTTCTTTTGCACCCTCAGAGATTTTTAAATAGTTTTATCTCAGCCAAATATTGTCCTATCCTAGCAAAAAATATATAGATGGAAAGCCCATTTATATAATCTCAGTTTAAAAAAAATGACCCTTGTGACTGGTTAAAAAAATGTGATTAGAAATTGTAGGTTACCTGAATAATGAATGCCAGATCTTTGAACCTGCTCACCAAGGTGAGTATACAATATACAATATACACTCACAAATCTACAATGGTGGATGTATTATTTGTTGCATATACAAAATGCAAATATTATGAATCATAGAACAGTCAGGTGAAAATACCATGTGATTCTTAAAAGCATAGATCATAGGAGTGTACAAAACTATTGGATTTTATGTATTACATATGCATCTAATACATTTTGTACATCTATATTGATTTTGACTGTAGAATAGGTTTTCTGAATAGCAAAGGATTCACAAATATTTGTAGTAATATTTTATAATAATGCTTTCTCCAATAGAAAAAGTTGAGTCATGGATTACTTTTGAATATTTGTGCTGTTTTTATCAGCTGTTTTCTGACGGCACCCATTCACTGCACTTGCTGGCGAGCAAGTGATGTAATGCTACATTACTCCAATCTCACCTCTCTCCAAACTCATCTACATATTGTAATACATCAAATACACTCTTACAGTTTTTCTCAATTGCTTAAACACATTTCTTGAAATTATGCCTCTTATTTGCGAAACTCTAAACACAAATCCACAACTCCTAACTCAATTCCCCAAACTTCCTATATTGAGGTCAAAATGAAGCTCTCCACTCAAAACAACTCAATCTTGCTGAAAAAACAAACTTTGCTCTCAGACATGACACACAAATCCTCAAAAAAACTCACACTACAACACAGTTTTACACACTGATGAGATAAATTCAAAACAATACTACTAAAACAATAAAAAAAAACTTTTCACATGATGAACACAACAAATGTATGTATTTGCAAGTGTTGTATTTCTTACTTTACAGTACTGTAGAAAACAGAACAAAACAGCAAACGACAACAAAATAATTATTCTGCCCAACATCCTGTGTTTGGTCTGGAACAGGCCAAAGAACCTCTTCAGCATCACAGGCTAAATTAGCCCTGGCCAGGCAGCAGGGGTCAAATCCTCTTGCATGCCTAATCCAACCCTGGCACTCATAAACTAAAATATATGAGACTGCTTGTCTTCTTTCCCTTGCCCTTCCTGTCTCTTCCATGTTGTCGTTGTCGTCATCATCCTTCTCCTTCTTCTCCTCCTCTTCCTCTTTCACCTCCTACTCTTCCTCTTCAAAATTACACATTACTATAGGTGGGATATTGATTGAAAAAGACTGAATAGGATTCAAAGTTACACTTGTACTAGTGGTCTGACAAAAAAAAAAAAAATGCATTACAACGTCATTGTGAAACAGAAAAGAAAAGGAAATATGGGCACAAAGGTGAAAATAAAAATGAGAAAGCCCACTGTCAGAATTTGTAACTCCTGCGTTGTCCTCTGTCTATATATGCTTTCCAATTGAAGGTTCATGAAATGTACCTTTGAGCTTTTTCAGAGAACTGCTTTATCATTGGTTGATCTATATTATTCTTCATTAGTGAAAGTCAAGATTCACTTGAATATTTCATGGCAAATTTACAAAAAGTCTAATAGAAATGTGTAGAATATATGATTGACAGTTTATGACAACTAGATCAAAAATTTTGCATTTACAGTAGGTAATGACTTATACGATGAGCTAATGACTTGATGTTTTGAGGGGTAAGACTTTTGCACAGAGAAATATATAATACATTTTGAGCAACATGACAATAGCAACTGATAATGTAGGAAACCGCAGACAAATGTATATAATCAGTTGTATGAATGTGCCAAAGCAATCACAACTTGATCAGAAGAAAGAGACGCTTTTTATGATGTGCACAAGAGACTAGATGATGTGGATGTTGAACAAGTAGTTTTGGCAATTTCATTTCTGATATGAGAAATGCACCAAAGTGACTGAGAAACACTGTAAGCTGACTTTGGCTCTTTTATCTCCATTGAAGATTCTGATTGGTGTGTGCTAAATTTTGACTCCTAGTGTTTCCAGTTGGGTAATTGTGTGCTAATTGAGCTCAAACTTCGCAGACTTGAGTGAACAATATTGAATGCTTGTGCTTTCTAAATGACCACATGGTGTAAGCACTGAGAAATGTAGGGATTTGTGTGTAGAGTTTTGCAGTAACAGTTCACCAAATATAACTCATGTGTCAAAGCAGGGAATAGTGTTTAATGTTTAGGGAAATGGGTGTGCTTTTTGAGAAATGGCGTTATAGTTTTGAAATTTTAGTTCAAAAGACTGGTTATAGTGTTTTAGCAATTGAGAAAAACTGTAAACAAGTTTGAAAACTATTTATATAAAATATGAGGAAGAGCAATGCTAGAGTAGTTATGTAAACAGGTTGCATGCTGTGTTTGTCAAAATATGCAAATAATGACATGAAGCAAAAGTACAGTGGCTTTGCCACACTGACCATTGTATAATCATGGTATCTGTAGTAAAACTGTGGTTATACAAATGGTAATCAATTCACCAAAAAACAAAACAAAACCAAGATTAATTTTAGAATGATTGAGGGTTTACTATTCTGAATCAGAATATTATGTTGAGAATGCACTGTTCAAAAGGCGTGTCTAATAAAAAAATCAGTTTTTATTATTACATATGCAAACATAATGTAAATGATAGTGTGAGAAACAAATTGTTTTATTGACGAAAAACAATAAATGATTTTTTTTTAATGAATAAATGAAATTTAACCATAATATTTAGTAAGTAATGTAAAATATCACTACTGCAGGCTTTATTGAGAACGAAGGCAGGAGAATTTCCCATACTGGTAAAGATAAAGAATTGGCTGTAAAAAACCAGCCAGCTCGAAAAAAATGAAACCAGCATTCCATAGTCCTTGCATAAATATTTGTGCCAGAATATTAAACAATGCAGCGATGACGAACGGTAGATATATGACAAACATGTTCACAGTAATTATTAGAATGAGATAAAATGCTCTTTTTTTAACTTGATTTTCCGCCTCTTTCACTCTCGCTTTCTCTCCTGGTCCTGACTTTTTCAGAGCTATGAGAACGGTCAAACAGAAATACAACTGAATGGAGATGTAAAACAGAAGCTGCATCAGGAAGAACCATGTGTACGCATACAAGCTAGATGACATTGTGACCATGCAGACTCCACAGGAGCCTAGAGTCATTATCCACACTGCAATGGAGCAGATCACTTTATATCTGATTGGCTTGAACCTCAGAAAGATCACAGGATGAACCACTGCCAGGTAACGCTCAACACTAATCATAGACTGAAACAGAGGACGACCAGTAATGCTTAGTCCTATTAAAAATATTGACAATGATGAAATACCTGGAAGCCAATTTGCCATTATAAAGAACAAACAATTCAGACAGGTACCAATTTCACAAATAAAGAGATTAAGGTTGAAGAACTCTGATGCAACTCCACTTCCTGCTCCTGTGACGATGAGCCAGACCACATAGGTGTGCATTGGAAGACCAACCAGAAGATTAAAGCTGTACACAGCAATATCCATAATGCTAATTTGTTGTGTAGATGTGAAGTTCATAGATGATGCAGATGTGAAGTTCACTGTCAGGTTATTCATCTCCTCTTGTTGATCTTCTCAGCGTAAATGCTCATAAATCATCAATAATGCAACTGTGAACTGTGGGAGGAAAAAGTATAAATGTACATAGAATTTTTTTTTTTATGTAGAAACTATTTTCACCCAGAAGTTAAATTAAACATTATAATCTATATGTACACAGTGTTTCACAAGTACATTTATCTCACAAAAGTACTGAAAGTCACATTTGATCTTCTCAAGGGACAATACTATAGAAATGAAACTTGGATATATTTTAGAGTAGTCAATGTGCAGCTTGGATTTACTCTCCTCTGAAAATAACTTAAAAGCATAGACACAGCCATTATTGTCAAATTAACTGGCAACAAAAGTGAGTACACCATAAGTGATAACAGCAGTATGTTGTTTAACTATGCACTATTCATCATGTTTATGTTTTTGTCTGCTTGACAGGACCATACAAATTTGTGTATTTTGTGTTAGATCAGTTAAAATTTGGTGCTATAGGTACAATTCTCTCATACTGACCACTGGATGCTCAACATGGCATCTCATGGCAAAGAACTCTCTGAGGATTTGAGAATTAGAATTGTTGCTCTCCACAAAGATGGCCAAGGCTATTAGAGGTTCAGTAACACCCTGAAATGAGTTACACTACAGTGGTCAGGATCATACAGAGGTTTCCCAAGATAGGTTCCATTTGGAACAGGCCTTGCAAGGGTCGATCAACAAAGTTGAGCACTCGTTCTATGCGTCAGGTGCAGAACCTGGCTTCAAAAAATAGAAGCATGAGTGCTGCCAGCATTGCTTTAAAGGTTGCAGAAGTAGACTTAAACAAGTCGGATTGCATGGGCGTCGTCCCAGAAGGAAGCCTCATCTGAAGCTGGCTCACAAGAAAGCCAGCAAACAGTTTGCTGAAGACAACCTGTCCAAGAGCATGAATTAATGGAACCATGTCCTGTGGTCTGATGAGACTATAAGATAAACTTGTTTGGCTCAGATGGTGTCCATCATGTGTGGCGATGCCCTGGTGAGGAGTACCAAGGTAATTGTGTCTTATCTACAGTCAAGCATGGTGGTGGTGGCATCATGGTCCGGGGCTGCATGAGTGCTGCTGGTACTGGGGAGCTGTAGCTCATTGAGGAATATATGGATCCATTATGTACTGTACATTCTGAAGCAGAACATGATGCCTTCTCTCCAGAAACCAGACAGAACGGCAGGTTTCCAACATGATAACGATCCCAAACACACCGCCAAGATGACAACTGCCTTGCTGAGGAAGCTGAAGGTGATGGGGTGGCCAAGTATGTCACCAGACCTGAACCCTATTAAGCACCTGTGGGGCATCCTCAAGTTTAATGTGGAGAATCACCATGTGTCTAATGTCCAGCAGCTCCATGAGAAGTGATAGAGGATCCAGCAATAACCTGTGAAGCTCTGGTCAATTCCATGCCCAGGATGATTAAGGCAGTGCCAGATATCAATGGTGCTGTCACAATATATTGACACTTTGGACAAGTTCACTTGGTTGTACTCACTTTTATTGCCAGCTATTTTGACAATAATGGCTGTATGTTGAGTAATTGGCAGGGGACACTAAATGTACAGTGCTATACAAGCTGCGCATTGACTACTCTAAAATATATCCTATAGTATTGTCCCTTGAGAAGATATACTAAAATGGCTGCAGAAATGTAAGGGGTGTCCTCACCTTTGTGACATACTGTATATATATTTTAAAATGTACTCCAATAATCTTTGTTCACAACTTAATACAGCTTACCTAGTAATTTGCCTTGCAAAAAACATCAAACACGTTCACATTCCATTAGTAATTTACTTCATTAGTAAACATAAACATATACATAAACAATAGCCTTTGTTTGGATAGTAAAACAAATCTTTTTCAGTCATATTTCCTTTGGATTGTCATCGGATCAAAACAAATCAAGCCCTTGTCACAACTTATTTTACATACCCATTCATCTTTATAATCTTTAAGCATAGAAATCATTACAAAAAATATTGTTCAGTGGAAAAAAAAGTGTCACCTGAAGAATGAACGATCTGCGTCAATCCTTGTGTTGTTTCGCAGACTAATTTCACAGCTGTCAGGGGGATTTATATGTATGACTTCAAATACTACACACCACATAAAAACCTAAAATGCAAATGAGATTAAATATGAGATGGCCCCTCTTAGTAACAATCAAAACATTGTATACAAAACAATGCAAATTGTCCGCATATTGTTTTATATCCTTGTATACAAATCGTTGTAATTTAAGGCATTTTCTAATCCATGATTTACACATAAAGACATCCGTATCCACAACAGAAGACACAGTTTTGTATATTGATAAATACAGATAAACGCATAATATACTAATATAAGATAGCAGTCTCTTAGTAACAAAACATTTTTATATGTAAAAATATACAAATTTATACATAAAACAATGCACATTTTCCTCATATTATTCCATGTTATATGCAAATAATTTGCATATACTCTAAGGCATTTTTAATCCTTATTAGGGCCCGAGCCCAAAAGGGCGAAGTACACATATTGAACTCATCGAGCTGAACAACTTTTGTACTCTATGTCATAGGCTCCACGCAACAGGAAGTGAGATATTTAGGGCTGTTTAAAAAGCGCATGCTCTGGAATTTAACGTACTCCTCCCAGGATTTCCATAGGATTGGCACCAAACTCGGCCAGCATGATCTCAAGACATTGGGGACGCTAAATTGCGAGGGGATTTTTGATATCTCGAACGGTTTGGCCGTGGCAAGGCGACAAAGTTATGGTGAGAAATGAGAAACAGGAAGTGTCTAATAACTGTTGCACACATTGCCTGATTCTGATGAAACTTCACCAGTCTGTTCCTTGTATGATGCCGATTCCATAAATGTGACTATTATGAGTCAAAGTTATAGCGCCACCAACTGGCAGCAGGAATCGTGTCATTTTCAAAAAGCTTTGAAATCAGCCTCTTAATTTTACTTGATTTTCTTTAAACTTCATCAAAATCATGTCAAAACATGGCCGATAAGAATATGTAAAGGGGTCGATGATAAATCAAATGCTGTTGCCATGGCAACGTGTCAAACTTTAAAATTAGATTCCTGTCTTTTCGAGGCAGATAACATGCTTAGAATTTCATGAAACTCAACACACATCAATATTAATGATAGTTAGACACTGGCAAAAGGTCATAAATGGGCGTGGAGCAGGCACTCTATAGCGCCATCTTTTGACAAAAGTTGGCGGGTTAGTTTTTCCTACAGTCACCAAACTCTGTACATATATTGATCTCATCAATCTGGACAAGCCGGCTATTTTGATTTGAATGTGGATTTTTGGAAAAATCAGGCTGTAAACAAATTCACACTCCTTCTAAGAACAACCAGCTGTTCACACCAAACTTTTTTAACATGAAGAGAAGATTCTGAAGATGTTAAATTGCGAGCGGATTTGGGATATGTTGAACGGTGTTGACGTGGTGATTTTTTAAAGATGTAGTAAAAAACATAACCCTAATTTTTTATATCTTTAAAGTGCAGCATCCAAACTCTTTAAAACTTTTTTCACACAGAGATCTAATCATTATGAGCAAGTGCTGGTAATATCATAATTATTCAAGCTTCTATGAATTAAAGAAAATTAAAAAAATAAATCAGTAACTTGCTGTCACTGGGCTGACAGTCTGTGTTCAGTCACTAGAAGAATGACTGAACGGGGGAGTGGTGAAAGGGAGAGAGAACAGTGGAACATGCTGTTTTGCTTAAGACCATCTTTGAGGAAGATGCACATTGCACATTGCACATTGCTGTAGTTTAATCTACATAAATATGTCTGAACTTTGAGAGTCTGATCTTTGAGAAAATATAAAGGGTCACAAACTCTTTCATTCTTTGTATATTGCAGTTGTTGTTTTTTTATTTATTTTTTACTGAACTGTACCATGAACTTGTCCTATTCAGTCACATTGCAAAAGATTAAGAAAAATACAACTTTTTAGCATGAGCGATTTATCTTCATTGATAGACATTTATTTTCATAATTTAAATTTTAGATTCAATAAAAAAACACTAACAATTTCAAGACAAACTTTGACAACAAAACAAACTTTGCTGTTATCTGTTCAAAACATCTGAAAATTATACCATTTTAAGATGAGTTATATATATATATATATATATATATATATCGCCCCATTACAATACTCAACTTGATTTTTAAAGATATTTTGAAAGAAAGAAGCGTTTATAGAGCACTTTGTGTATTGCTGTACACCCACATGAAGTGTGTTCATGTTCATGTTAATTCACAGTACATAAACTAATGTTAAAATATATTATTTTACCATTAAACAATATATGAATACTTTTTTTAGCTTAATATTAATTAACAATAATAAATACTATTTAATTATTGTTCATGTTAACTAATATAGTTAATGTTAACAAATGAAACTGGTTGGCAATTTTATATATTGTGTGTATGTGTCTGTGTGTTGATTTTAAAGTTTAACCCTTTCAATTCAGTAAACTTTAAATCCAAACTGGCTGAGGGTTACTGTGAATGCATGTGCCAACTGGGCACCGTTTTCCTAATTGATTCTTTCTTAGTTATGTAGCGCTTAAAAGTGATGTCTTATAACAGGAGTCACCTGCAAAGCAATATCCACACACAAATTGAACAGATAGGTAACGATGACATTTAAGCAGAAGTGGTGGACGTAAAGCAAGCAATGATAACATTTTGTTATCATCATGAATTACATGTTCTTATCATCATCATCAGAATATAGGGAAAATGTTCCCTATATTGTGAACGGCTTTGGGATATCTTGAACGGTGTTGATGTGGTAATTTATGAAAGTAACAATAAATAAGATGAAGAGTTATTTTCATATATCTTTAAATTGCATTATTCTAACTCATCAAAACTTTTTACATATAAAGAACAAGAAATTCTTAGGAAATACGTGTAGTATCAAAATGTTATCATGCTCAGAGGCCCCAAAAACATTAAAAGTGTCATATAAATTTGTCAGATTAAAGCTCTAATACCAGGGATGAACACTAGAGGTCCTCATAAGATAAGGAATCGTTTGACCTCTAATGCTATTTAGCTCTAGCCTGGCAAGCCAGACCCACATAAATGTAGGGTCTGGGCACTCTCCATAGACAGGGCTCAACCGGAGGGGTGGGATAAACGGTTGTCTTTCAAACTCCTCTCCACGCAATAGGATAGCGCTACAACCAATCAGAGACGTAGTCGGTCAGGTGACGTAGTCAGAGCGACGAAGATTTTTAACAAAAATCAGTGCACTGTGCAGTCTGTCAGCTAAATAATAGACATAGATGGGCACTAAACCTTCAAAAGTAAACAAAAACATGCACAGACAAATCCAAATTACACTCTGCGGCTCGTGACGATACATTGATGTCCTAAGACACGAAACGATCGGTTTTTGCAAGAAAATGAACAGTATTTATATAATTTTCTTTTTACCTTTGATACACACCCACGTCCATCTGTCATGAGCACGAGTTTAGCATATCTATGATTCGACTCGTCACATGTGAACGCGCTTTGATGTAGTATACGCAAACACCGAAAGGGGAAATATGTAAACAAAAGTCCAGGATGAGTTTGCGCAACCAAACGTAATCTTTTTCAGCTTTAAATGGGTTTGAACAACCAGGACAAGCGCAAGTAATTACCATTTTGAATAGCCGCTATACCCACAGTCTGTGTGCTCTGTGTAAACAATGAGTGTCAAATACACGCCACAGATCGCTTCCGGTGTTTGAGTATTCTACACCACAGCGCGTTCAGATGTAACGAGCTCCTGCTCAGGACACATGGACGTGGCTGTGTATCAAAAGTAAAAAATTATATAAATACTGTTCAGTTTTCCACGCTTAATTCACGGAACCAGGAATTCATGTCTGACGGAATTTATGGTCGCAGGTCAGTCGTCATCATGTTAAGCCCGCCCACCGTCTCGTGATTGGCCCGGTACATCTTGGATTTTTCGGAAATTTAAGTGAATTGAGAGTAACTAGACTGACCTTGGAAGCAAATGTAATTTGCTGCCGCTAGGGGCGCGTCTAGATTCTAGGCTAATTTAGCTCATTGTCAGTGTATAGGAATGACAATAATCCATAGAATCAGTTGATATGTACTGTACTGTCAGTGTACTTTTACATAATTATTTTGTATAGGTGCTTAAAGAGCATTAAAATCTTTTTTTTTATCTTTTAAGGAAAAATTATATGATTTAAATACATATATACACACTCACTGATGGAACAAAAAATCTTATAAGTATGACACTATACTGCTCAGTTCACTTATTTAGAATGAGAAACAAATACAAAAAGGCCAAAAAAATCAACTAAGTTAATATGTATTTATTTTTAATATATTTGTTTATAATTATTTCACAGATGCTTATAGATTATTAAAATAATATTTAAAAATGCTTGTAGACCATAAAACATGGTAACTATTTAAAATAGGGTCTCTTTTGTTAACAATGGTTAATGAACTAACAAACATGAATGAACAACGAACAATATATTTGTACTCGATTTTCTTCAAACTTCATCAGAATAATGTAAAAACACGGCCGATGAGAGTCTGTAAAGGCGTCCCTGATGCATCAAATGCTGTTGCCATGGCAAATAAAAAAAAATACATTCAAATATTTGTTTTCTGTGTTTTGAGGCAGATAGCGTGCTTAGAATTTCCTTTTCCATTTTCAATTTTCAATGATTTATTATATATTTAAAGTGCAGCATCCTAACTCTTTGAAACTTTTTTCATACAAATAACTATTCATTCTGATCAAACACAGTTCATTTCATAATTATACAAAACTCCACGAATGAAAGAAAATAAAAAAAACATATCTGATCTCACTCTGCTCTGCACTCTATGTGTGTGTTTGTGTGGTAAGTGGCTGAGTGTAAGGAGGGGGGATGAGTAGTAAGAGAAAGAGTCAGAGAGGAGGAGAGACAGTTAGGGTTAGTCCAAAGGGTTACTGTGAATGCATGTGCCAACTGGGCACCGTTTTCCTGATGCTATCGGGATGGCGACTGCACAGACGGCGAGGGCCCGGTCATCGCTGCTTGCAGCTTTAATTTTCCATTCAAATGCACCATGTTTTCAATTAAATATATACTTGTAAATGCTAGAGAATCATTTGCTTAGTATTTTTCTGAACATTCTCTAAGATAAAAGTTGCTGTCTGCTGAAAAGTATTTTCATTTGACCTGTTCATCTTTTTTTGTGTGGAAAGGAATCAGATAACCCTTGTACTCCATTTTTTCTGTGTTTACTGGACTATAGAGTTTGTGAGTGTTGTGGAGTTGACCCTTGTTTTATTTTGGTAAGTTGGTATTTAGTATTGTTTGAATGTTATGGGTATAAATTAACTTTTTTAAAACATAATATGAATATAATGTCAGCATTTGCATTCTGTGGAGAACCTAGTGTTGTAGGTACAGTATGTGCAGATTTTCCATGCACTTGTTATGAATGATCATGCTGTTTATTTGCTGGCCTGAAATGTCTAGGGTGTTGGTTCAAACTTTACATGAAACATACATCAATGGAGACTAATAATGTCTTTAACTTGTTCAAACATTTTATCATTTTTTATGTATTCTAAGTATACATTCAAAAGATTACTGAGCATAAATGTAAGATTTATGTACTGTACTTTAACTGGTTATACATTTTTCATCATTTTGGGTTACACAGTTTTGACGTAGACAAAAGAGATGAATAACTTGTCAAACCTCACCTCAAAAACTGATGTGCATAAGCTCAGATCAGTGAGGCCTACAATTGATTAGTTCCAAAAAGAAATAAGAATATGAAGATTTGATGATAATATAGCATAATAAGAGGTTTACAAGCAATTTTTAAAAGTCTGGTCATTTTTGACTGGTAACACAACTTATTAGATAAAAGATTTCTAGCAAAACAAAGGGATCAAATAAAGTCACACAGGAGATATTTGTAACAACAAAATGGTGATTTTATTTGATACATTACAAAGTTAATGTAAGATAAAATGGAATACAAAAAAAGTCAATTATTGCTGGTTAGAGCTTGCCCACCACAATTTTTTCCCTCCTAATTGTATAGTTAGACTTGCACAGGGAAAGTTTGCCAACCCTGTAAATAAAGTGAAGAGGCTGCACAAAACCAGCCATGACATAAATATACCCGGAACATAAACAGTTACTAAACTCACAGCAGTTATGAGAATGAGATAAAATGCTTTTTTCTTTATGTGGTTTTCCTCCTCTCATTCTCTTCCTCTCTCTCCAGGTCCTGGCTGCTTCAGAGCTCTGAGAACAGCCAGACAGCAGAACAGGCTTATGGAGAGAAAGACTGAGAGTTATGACAGGTAAAAGTATGCAAAATGATATTAGCAATAAAACAAAAACAAAAAACAAAAAACAAAAAACACAGTCAGGTCAAAGTGTCTGAATAATTTTTGGTCTCAAATTTTTAGCAATTTAACTGGTAATCCACTGTAAGAATATTTAGGTAAAATATGTAACAGTTTACTTTATTGTGCTGTCCTCACTTACATAAATGAACTAGTGTCCTGCACCCACTAGTAAAAAAAAAAAAAAAAAAAAAAAAAACATTATTTGGCGTCTGAGTAATTTTTGGTTTGACTGTATATCTCTAAATATGTGAAACCACACAAAGCTCTTTGCAATAAGATGAGCAAGAAATTAATAACGTCCATCATGTTGACACTTCAGCTGGTTTATTTAGGAAGCATTTTATAGAGTGTTTAGCTTATTAAACAAGCAATAATACAAGTGCACTTTAGCTTTCAACTAACATAAATGAACATAAATGAGCACCAATGATTTAAAATGACTATAGAGCTTCACAAAAAGGTAGTTTTCCAGTTCTATGGAGATAAAGGAGAGGCTGAACCAAACCACCCAGCAAAAAACACATCTGACCAATAGACCAGAGTTCTGCAATACGCTTACGTGTCAGAATATAGCTGAGCCCTGTTAACAAATACGAGGTATATATGAGAAGCATTGCCATTATAATCTTTACAATGATATTAAAAGCTCTTCTCTTCATGAGGTTTTCCTCCACTCTTTCTCTCCTTCTCTCTCCTGGTCCTGACTGCTTCAGAGCTCTGAGAACAGCCACACAGCAGAAAAGCATGATAGAGAAAGTAAGCAGAGCCTGAAACAAGTACCACCACATGAACAAATATGTTTGAAATTCAATAGCAGCTAAACAAGAAAACACACAGGACATAAGAATCAAAATATAAGCCACAGCAGAGCAGATCAATTTGTATCTGAGAGGTTTGTACTTCAGAAAGGTTACAGGATGAACCACCGCCAGGTAACGCTCAACACAGATCAGACACTGAAACAGAGGACGACCAGTGATGGCAAAGCCTGACAGAAATCCTACAACAAACCAGCTTTCTCGAAAAGCTCTGCTCACTAGACACAAAAGAGACTGCAGACAGAAGACAATCTCACAAACAGACAGATTGAGGCTGAACAACTCTGCTGCAACTCCATTTCCAGCTCCTGTGACGATCAGCCAGATCACATAAGCATTTTCGGGAAACACAATAATGAGGCTTAAGATCCATCCAGGAGTCTGAAAGTCCAAGAATGATGTGGTGGAGTTTGTAAAGTTTCTGTTCGACATGGAAAAAATATCCATTTGGCTCTCAGTCTCTCGTTACCTAACATCCAAAAAAATCTTGGTCAAATTAATTTTCAAACATAAATAATTGCAGGCACAGTATTACTGAGTCAACTGATCTGTAATTGGCTAAATATTTAAAACAGCACATAATGGATATTTAATAAATAATGAAAATTTACTTAAAGTGTTTTGCCATATTTAAAGTATAGACAAAATATACAAAACCTTTGGCAGCACAGTAAGTATTTAATAATTCCAAGATTGACTTTAAGTTTTTATCTTTGAGTTTAAGTTTTAATAGTCAATAGGTTTGAATCTTGCAGTGATTCAAGTTCAGTTCCTGCATTACCACATATGAAAGCCAGTGTTAACAGGACTATGGAGCTTTACAAAAAGGCAGTTTCCCAGTCCTGTGGAGATAAAGGAGGGGTTGAACCATACCACCCAGCACAAAACACACCAGACCAATAGACCAGAGTGTTAAAATAAACCCATGCACCAAAACAAAGCTGAGCCCTGTGAACAAATATGAAGAATAAACGAGGAGCATTGCCATTATAATCATTACAATGATGTTAAACGCTCTTCTCTTCATGTGGTTTTCCTCCTGTCTTTTTTGGTCTCCCGGTCCTGACTGCTTCAGAGCTCTGAGAACAGCCAAACAGCAGAATAATTTAACTGACACAGTGAGCAGAGCCTGACACAAACAATAACACATAAACACATATATTTGAAATTGATTTGCAGTACAAGTGGAAAACACACAAGACAAAAGTATCATCATATAAGCCACAGCAGAGCAGATCACTTTGTATCTGAGAGGTTTGTACTTCAGAAAGGTTACAGGATGAACCACTGCCAGGTAACACTCAACACAGATCAGACACTGAAACAGAGGACGACCAGTGATAAGAAAGCCTATTAGAAATCCCACAAAAGGCCAGAGATCTGGAAAAGCTCTGCTCACTAGACACAAAAGAGACTGCAGACAGAAGACAATCTCACAAACAGACAGATTGAGGCTGAAGAACTCTGATGAAACTCCATTTCCAGCTCCTGTGACGATCAGCCAGATCACATAAACGTTTTCAGGAAGCACAAAGAGGGGGCTTAGGATCAATCCGGCAGAGTGAAAGTCTAAGAATGACACATTTTTGCTTATGTTGTTGTTGTTGTCTGAAGTGGAGAAAATATCCATTTTCTCACTCGCTTGGTCTTGCTTCACCTGACTTCCAAAAAGACAGTCAATTTTCAAATATACAAAGAAGCAGCTTGCAATTTCTAAATCAAAATGTCCCTACTAGATAAATAATTCTAAACTGCTTTAAAAATTGTTTATGGAAAACATGCACTTTCAGTATTTTGCCATTTTAACTATTTTTGCTTTTTTGAACTTTAGTGATAAAATAACTTTAGCAGCACAATAAGCATTTGATCATTCCAAAAGCTTGACTTTAGGTTAAAAACTGTGATTAGAAGAATGCTTGTTACCTGAATAATGAATTTCAAACTTTAAACTTGAAGCTTTGTATTGTGAAGTGATCAGTGCAGCTCATACCAGAATATACAATGCTGTATTTATTAGTTGTCACATACACAATTGTGTGGAAATATTATGAATCATAGAACAGACAGATGTAAATATCATATGACAAATGACAATTGAATGTCAATGATATCTATCACAGAATTGGATAAAACTCTTTATATAGTTTTGACCTTGGTCATTACAATCTAATATACATTTTGATGATTAAAAATACAAGATATTTAAATGTGATAAATTAAATTCAACCCAAGTTTCTGTAATGCAATGTGAGATTGGAACTTTTTGGCAAAATCAGTAACTATGTTGTTTTATTTTTTATTTTTTTTAATGTATAATTTATTTGTGCTTCATTTCCAATTCATGTCAAAATGCAGTGTATATACAGTAGAGGTCAAAAGTTTACATACACCTTGCAGAATCTGCAAAATGTTTATTATTTAACCAAAATGAGAGGGAATCATACAAAATGCTTGTTATTTTTTATTCATTACTGACCTGAATAAGATATTCAACATAAAGATGTTTACATATAGTTCACAAGAGAAAATAATAGTTGAATTCATGAAAAAAATACCCTGTTCAAAAGTTTACACACACACACACACACACACACACACACACACACACACACACACACACACACACACACACACACACACACACACACACACACACACACACACACACACACTTGAGTCTTAATACTGTGTTGTTACCTGAAATTAGTGATAGTTGTTCATAGTAGTGCTTTATACTTCTGTATAAACTGTGATACATTTTCTAACATTATAAATGTTATTATTGTCACTCTTCATTGATGTAATACATCCTTGCTAAATTATATAAGAATGAAGGAAAAATCTTACTGAACCCAAACATTTGAACAGTATATGTTGGTTTTATTTAAAAGTATAAATGATCAAATGTTGCTGGTTATATATAATGTCACATAAATGTATATAGTGTAACATACAGTTTTTTATTATGTTTATGTAAACTATTTTAATAAAGTCAAATCTCCCTTTAACTAAAAGCTCTGTCTCATAAGTTGATAAGTGCAGCTAAAGAATCTACAATGCTGGATTTATTATTTGTTGCATACAACTACATGCAAATATTAAAAATCATAGATCAGTCAATGTCATGCTATTCTTAACAGCACAGATCAAGCATATAAAACTAAATTTGTAATGTTGACAGGACAGGAATGATCCTGAAAAACCCTACTATAATACACTGAAAAATCCCACTATAAGTATATGAATACTATAGATAAAAAATGTGGTCAGTGGGTTTGAATCTTGCTGTGATCGGTTCCTGCATTACCATTAAAATAATAACTATATAAATGAAAGCCAAACTGCTAATGGGACTATGAAGCTTTATAAAAAGGTAGTTTTCCAGTTCTCTGGAGATAAAGGAGAGAATGAACCAAACCACCCAGCAAAAAACACACCTGACCAATAGACCAGAGTATGAAAATAGGCCCATTTTCCAAAACATAGCTGAGTCCTGTGAACAAATATGAAATGTATATAAGGAGCATTGCCATAATAATCATTACAATGATATTAAATGCTTTTCTCTTCATGTGGTTTTCCTCCTCTCTCCTTCTCTCTCCTGGTCCCGACTGCTTCAGAGCTCTGAGAACAGCCAAACAGCAGAATAATTTAGCAGACAAAATCAGACCCAAACAATAACATGTGAATGCATAACTTTGAAATTCAGTTACAGTAAAAATAGAAAACCCACAAGACAAAAAAATCATCATCCAAGCCACTGCAGAACAGATCACTTTGTATCTAAAAGGTTTGAACTTCAGAAAGCTCACAGGATGAAGCACTGCCAGGTAACACTCAACACAGATCAGACACTGAAACAGAGGACGACCAGTGGTGGAAAAGCCTGACAGAGATACCGTAAATAGCCAGATCTCTCGAACAGCTCTCTAAAAGTTTAATAAATAAACTTCCAATTGATGTATGATTTGTTAGGATGGGACATTTGGCTGAGATACAAATCTAGAATTTGAGGGTGTAAAAAAATCAAAATATTGAGAAAATTGACTTTAAAGTTGTCCAAATTAAGTTCTTAGCAATGCATATTACTGATCAAAAATTAAATTGTTATATATTTACAATAGGAAATGTACAACATATGTTCATGGAACATGATCTTTACTTAATATCCTAATGATTTTTGGCATAAAAGAAAAATCTGTAATATTGACCCATACAATGTATGTCTGGCTATTGCTACAAATATACCCGTGCTACCTAAGACTGGTTTGGGTCCAGGGTCACATATGCGTTTATTTATTGTGTTTGTTTCCCTGTGAAAACTATAATTAATTTATATTATTTATCTACATTGTTGCAGAAGTCTTAAACTTTCACAAAATCCTTTCTTTATCTTCATCAAGCATAAAACAGTGTCCGTTCATAGCAGGTGTGTTTTTATTTTTCTCTATTTGCATACCATTCATTTACTCTGACATTCTGTCCATCAATTTCATGGTAAATTATGAGACCTGTGGTGTCCATCTGGCCACTGGAAAATCTATTCACTCTTATAAAAACGTCAAACTTATGTCACTCTTTGCAGGTGTTCAGTCTGGTGATATCAACACTTCATCGAGAGCATTAAGCTACACGTTTGATGACAGAGCTATTTAGGATCAAGATATAGGATATTGAAGGTAAACACGTTTTTTCTTACTGATTAATGATTACAAATGTCTAAACCATAACAACATATTATAATACTAACATATTCTGTTTCTGTGTGTTTCAATTCGGATATCAAAGAGAGAGAAACAATGGATGTTTTTAATAGGTCAGAAAGCAACATCAACAAGTCTGAGTCACTTGATTTTAACACTCCTGGATATTTCCTCAACCTCATTGTTGTGCTTCCTGAAAACCTTTATGTGATCTGGCTGATCGTCACAGGAGCTGGAAATGGAGTTGCAGCAGAGTTCTTCAGCCTCAATCTGTGTGTTTGTGAGATTCTGCTCTGTCTTCAATCTCTTTTGACTCTAATGTCCAGAGCTTTTCCAAGTGTCTTACAGGTTGTGGGATTCCTATTAGGCATTTCCATTATTGGTCGTCCTCTGTTTCAGTGTCTGATCTGTGTTGAGTGTTACTTAGCTGTAGTTCATCCTGTAACCTTTCTGAAGTTCAAACCTCTCAGGTATAGAGTGATCTGCTCCACTGCGGCATGGATAATAATTCTTATTACCTGTGTGATTTTCAATTTTAATGCATTTCAGATGCATCTTTTCATGTGCTATTGCTTGTGTCAGGCTATGCTCACTTTGTCTGTGAAATTATTCTGCTGTGTGGCTGTGCTCAGAGCTCTGAAGCAGTCAGGACCAGGAGAGAGAAAGAGCAAAGATAAAGCAAAGGAAAACCACGCAAAGAGACGAGCATTTAATATCATTGTACTGATTATAATGGCAATGCTTCTCATATATGGTATGTATTTGGTAGCAGGCCTTGTTTATGTTCTGACACGTCAGTTTATTTCAGTGCTTTGGACTGCTGGTCAGATGTGTTTTTTGCTGGGTGGTTTGGTTCAGCCTCTTCTTTATCTCCACAGGACTGGGAAACTACCTTTTTGTAAAGCTCCATAATCTTGTTAACACTTTATTTTGCTCGTTTCACCTTTATTCTATTCCCACATCTCATTGTTCAGATGTTTTATTTCAAGATATATGTTTTTGTCTAATTTCTTACACATCTCATCCCAAACCCCAGTTTCTAATTCCAAAACGTCAATTGCTATTTCCGTACCTACTGTAATTTAGTAAGAAATACGTGAAAATTTTTATCCTATTGTTTGTCATATGTGTTTGCTTGGCCTGTGTCTTTGTGGATTTTGGCTCTTTTGCTGTTAGGACCTTTTGAATTAACTAAAAGAATATGGCAAAGTGATACAGTATAAAGCTGTAATGCGGCTGACGGAGCTGGAACTACTTCACAGATGTGCGATTCACGGACAATAAACAGCTTAGGACGATAATCGTCCAATCAGAATCAAGGATTTAACAGTACCTGGTATAAATGTATTTAATTAAAAATATCGTTACCAGTGCATCTGTAAAGGAATATAATATACTGTTTATCTTATGAATAAAACACTAATATTCTTACACATTTTAATGGTTTCAATTATTTATGGGTCAAAGATGTTAAGATGTCCACTTTTTACAAAAGTGATTTTATATCCATAGAAAGCACATTAAATGTGAAGTGTCTATTTTTAAGGTTTTTAAGTTTTTGGGGAAAAAAACAACCCAAATGTCAAACTTTGGTTGAAATAATGTTACATTGTCATTCAGTGTAACACAATATTTACGTAAAAATTCAAACAACACGCTTGTTCTGACTTATACATAATCAAATGAATACAAGAATAAGGGCGAATATTCAATTTTACTGTGTTTTAAATGAGGACAAAATTCTTATTGACAAATGGGCAAAACCTAAGATAGTGGTCACTTTTAAAAACTAATTAGTATTTTAATATGTCATAAATAGATTTTTGTTGTAAACAGACCTGACAAGATTGTTACACTTGATGACATTTTAGTGGGTGTCTTCTATAAATTAGGAATAACAACAATGTAATGCAGTATTACACTTATTGTTTTTATGCTTTTCATCGTTGACCCTCGTACAAACAATACCATATATTTCTGTGTCTGTACAAATTCTTTACTTAAATGTAGGCTACTTTAACAATATTTTGTTTGATAACCTAGTAAACTTTGTATGATAACATCTAAACAAAGTGTTATTCATGCAGAAACTGATGACTGATTCATCTTGAATGAAAATAATGATAGAAGTCAGGTTGGACTACTTTGTTAACCTTTAAATGGTTTACTTACATATACTAGTACACTCTTAAAAATAAAGGTGCTTTAAAAGTTTCTTCACAGCGATTTCGTAGAAAAAACATTTTGGGGTTCACGGAGAAGCATTCAGTCAAAGGTTCTTGAAAGAACCGTCTCTTTCTTATCTTTAATCTTATCTTTAATCTGAAGAACCTTCTTTTGCCACAAAGAACCTTTTGTAAAACAGAAAGGTTATTTAGATGCTAAAAGTTCTTAATGGAACCATTTAGACAAAAAAAAAAAAAAGGTTCTTCTATGGCATCATGAAGCACCCTAATTTTTCAGAGTGTAGAGACAAAGTAGTTCAAAAAAATAAAAACGTCTTATTTACCGTCAAATCTAATTAAAATTTCTTGGACATAAACCTAATGACCTTATGTTAAATGAAATTCTGGATTCATTCATCAGAATTATTTCTTACTAATACAGATTGATTCTCTCAAGTAAAGAAAACACTATTTTAATCTCTCTACTTCAAAATAAAAGGCCGCAACCAGGGTTTGAAAATAAGTGAGGTCAGAAGAAAGGTGTTAAAAATTGTTCTATAACAACACCCACAAATGTACTACATATAGCCTAGCGTCAGAAAAAACTAAATTACGTTTGTTGTTTCTTCGAGTGCACACTCAAAATGTTTTTTTGACTTAAGGTTAACTAGAGAGCATGAGAAGTCTTCCTGCAGGCCAGTAACGTTAACGTTATTTGGCATAGTAGCCTATTTCATTCTGTAACAAACAGATTTGTATTATGCTATTATTTTTGATAGTGTTATACATTTCTTTCAGATATTAAAGATGATAACTGCGTTTGTCTTACCAATTGTGGTATCTTCCTGTCAGCAATTATGTTACGGATTGTCTATAAGCTTTTTTTATGAATGTACAATGTTGCCAGATATTGCTACGAAAAACAAGTAATTACAAAAAGAAAGAAAAAGATATCCGAAATAAGTTCAAAGCTTGTATTTTGTAAATAAGATTAATATATCACTAACACTAACGTTCAACTTTCCACTTTATAAGCGTCCCAAAGTGTCACACTAAATTGTAAAAACAAGTCAAAAAACACGTATAAACGGCTAAATAATCATTCAGAGAGCATGACATTTTATTTTGAATATAGAAAAATGACCGAGGTCCGGACCGAGGCAACCTCATAGCTGGCTACAGCCGTGTTCAAAATATATGTATTTGTGTATTTACTAGCAACTGAATGATTTCCCCCCTCTTTTTCAAGTAAATCTTATACCATACAAGTCTGACACCTTACTTTCAAGGCAAACACTCTTAAAAATAAAGGTTCCAAAAGGGTGTTTTTGTGGTGATGCCATTTTTAACCATTTTTGGTTCCCCAAAGAACCTTTCACTAAACAGTTCTTAAAAGAACCATTTTGAAAAACATTTCAAAAATCTTAAGAACCCTTTTCCACTAAAAATAACTTTTTCTGCAATTGAAAGGTTCCATGGATGTTTAAGGTTCTTCTTGGAACCACCAATGCTGATAAAGATTGTTTATTTTTAAGAGTGTACTGCCATCTTTTCATATGAAAGATTTTTATTTATTTTAATTTTTTTAATGAAACCATTGAAGAGCAATAAACAAAGATCCACAACAGCGACTTTAATTGTGGTTTATTTACACAAGAAGCAAATGAAACAACTAAACATGCTAGTATATTCCAAGGGCGAAATTGTCAATCACACATTGGGGGGGACAGCTGTGGGACTTTTTGTGTTTGCGCATGCACACATTTAAAAAAAAAAAAATGTCCAAATGTTTGTAATTGTATAACACAACAAGGAATTTTATTACATCTGGTCGTCAAACCAACGTATACTCACCCTGTAATGATTACAGCATCAGCATACAGGCTATTAAGTCACAAAGCTGAATTTAAAGGGATAGTTCACCCAAAAATGAAAATTCTGTCATCATTTACTCACCCTCAAGTTTTTTAAAACCTGTAAGAATTTCTTTCTTCTGCTGAACACAAAATAAGATATTTTGAAAAATGTCTGTAACCAAACAGTTGATGGACCCCATTGACTTCCATAGTAGGTCAATGGGTCCATCAACTGTTTGGTTACAGACATTTTTCAAAATATCTTATTTTGTTCTATACTTTAAAAAAAAAATCACATTTTCTAAAAATCTAAACGTCTTTTTCCCTTCATAATTCTCATAAGAATGCCCATGATCCACATATTTTATTTCCTCTAAACTTTGCTTTTTTGTTTCAGTAATTAAACATTGTTCTAAGGGGCAGCTTGTTACCACATCTTACCCTATAACGTTACATTCACTCACAATGAATGTGAGTTAACCCTTGTGTGGTGTTCATATTTTTGTTATTCAGCCAGTGTTCGTGGGTCTGGTGGACCCGCTGCATTTTGGGGTTTTTAATTCAACATAATCAACCAATTTATGTTAAAATACTCAACAGATATTTAGGCTACTTCATCCCAATTACAAGCAATAGAAACAGCATTTATGGTTAATATTTCCTCTCTAGCTTTGTTAGATCACATTTAAGAATTGTAACCTTGTGCGGGAACGGCAGGGGTAGAAACAAAACTCACTTTTGCACTCACACTCTCTTACACTTACACACAACCTCTCTCTCACATGCATGCACACACACACACACACACACACACACACACACACACACACACACACACACACACACACACACACACACACACACACAGATATGTGGTTCATACAGGGAATCTCCATAGGCGTAATGGTTTTACAAATGTACAAACTGTATAATCAATGCCCCTACACTAACCCTACCCCTAAACCTACCAATCACAGAAAACTTTTGGCCTTTTTTGAAGTTCAAAAAACACCATTTAGTATGTTTTTTAGCCGTTTGGTTTATGAGGACACAGATGTCCTCATAAACCATGTTTACGTTGTAATACCCAAGTCATTATACACATTTGTGTCCTCATAAACCATATACTATACACAAGAACACACACACACACACACACACACACACACACACACACACACACACACACACACACACACACACACACACACACACACATAACAGCAAGGCCTGACAGGAGGAGGACAGAGTAAAGGTCCTACAGACCCGAACACCATACAAGGGTTAAGAGCTATTAATGTCATGCTGTCCGGTACCTTAGTACCTTACTTCTCACTTCTCTGTTAAAAATGCCTAAAATCTCCAGAAACGTAACGTTACTTTCTTTTTCTTTCCAAAGAAATTACAGATGTCAGCTGCTGCAGTCTTTCTCTTGTTCATTTTTGGCCAATACTGTGAAATATAACAGCAACGCAATTCCAAGGGATGAAAATGGTGAAGTAAGAAAGAACAAATGACAGGACTCTAAAATAACTTGCTAGATAAACCCAATTCAGAGAACAGGACCGTGGCTCAAAACGCTAACGTTAGCTGTAAAAACTGGGTTTGGTACAGTAGATTTGACAAGCCTGTCACTGACCGCTATCCCAGTTTGCTTTAAAGCCAGGCTACATGCTAGCGTGTATACAGTAACGTTAGCTAGCTGTCGGCTAGCTTGTCAATAGACCCATTCATACAAGCTGTATAATATTACAGTCGAAATTTACAAATTCTACAATTCGAAATTCTTGTGAAATTCACCTGGTCGTTATCTAAGGGATTATGTCAGCCAAAAACACCATATAGATATGTGCCAAATGTCTGTCAGATTTCGCGCTCTTCTTCTGTTTGTTTTTTCCTAACTCACTGACGGTGGCGGTGCACGAGCTACTAAAGGTATAGGGGAAAACATGACATGGATCAGGTTTTGTTAATGTATAGTGTAAGGCCAGTCGAATGGATTTGGGAAATGGACCGGCCGGGATTTTATATTTTCGGAGCTGGAAAGAACGTATTTGCAATCACATCGATATCGCCCGCATAATCATACAGTATGATCAAATATTGGGGGGGACAAATTGTCCTTCTTTGAATATTGGGGGGGACGTGTCCCCCTGTCCCCCCATAGAATTACGCCTATGGTATATTCTCTCATTATGCAAGAAATGCCACCACTGAGGTGATTTTGGGGCCCTTGGGATGTTTTGACATGCCTTGACATTTGTGCTAATTTCAGCTACTTAACAGAGTACTGGTTAACATGTCATTTTTTTTGTATTCAACACAAAATGTGCTTCAGTAATATGTGAGCAAGATGGATGTATATGTTTGCACTTTTCTAAAAAGTGATGTAAAACGTTAGACAAAAGCCAAAGCGACTATGGAGCTTTACAAAAAGTTAGTTTTCCAGTCCTGTGGAAAAAAAGGAAAGGCTGAACCAAACCACCCAGCACAAAACACACATGACCAGCAGTCCAGAGCCCTAAAATAAAGTCACATGACAAAACATAAATGAGGGCTGCTACCAAATATGCAGCATATGTCACTACGGTTGCCATTAAAATCAGTACAATGATTTGAAACGCTCTTCTCTTGATCACATTATCCTTTGCTTTATCTCTACATTTCTCTCCTGGTACTGACTGCTTTAGAGCTCTGAGAACAGCCAAACAACAGAATAATTTTACAGACAAAGCGAGCAGAGACAGGCACAAGGTAAAGCACATGAAGAAATAGAACTGATTTGGAACGACATTAACACTGGAAAACACACAGGTCATAACAATCACTAGCCAGACAGCACTGGAGCAGATCACTTTATATCTGAGAGCTTTGAACTTCAGAAAGGCGAATGGATGAATCACTGCCATGTAGCAATCAACACAGATCAGACACTGGAACAGAGGACGGCCAATCATGATACTACCTGTCAGAAATTTCACATAAAAATTGAGACTGGGAAAAGTGCTGCTCAGTAGAGATAAAAAAGACTGTAGACAGAGAACCATCTCACAAACAGACAGATAGAGGCTGAAGAGCTCTGCTGCAACTCCATTTCCAGCTCCTCTGACAATGAGCCACATTACATAACAGTTTTCGGGAAGCACAACAATGAGGTTGAGGATAAATCCGGCAGTGTGAAAATTTAAGGGTGACTCTGAGTTGCTTGTGTTGTTTGTAGTGATATTGCTGGAAGAATACTGTTTTGATATGGTGGAAATATCCATTTTTCTCCCTCCAGCTGACTTTCAAAATAAACAAAGATATATCAGTAAATCCGAGAGTATGTTATTCAATTAGACAATTAGACAGGATTTAGTTTGAAACAATTCTCGCAAATTATTACAGAAATGGTAATACATTTGGTCAAATGTGAAAATTCGGAAAACGGAATTAACCTACCCACAATAATCTTTTACACAACTTCACAAATCTTTTTTACAGTGTAGTAACAATCTTTATGCACATAGTTCATTAACATAAAAGTATGCTACTTTCATTAATGCACGTTTATTAACTATTCTAATAACTGAGAAAATGCCTTGATAATAAATCTTCAAAGCTGAATAGATCTGCCACAGAGCTTTTGTAGTTCATCATGAAGTACTTTTTAATATAAAGTGGTAACCTCTAGTTCATCTCATTACTATATTCCACTTATATTGACAATTAGAAAGTGTCAGAATACACTTTTTAGACACTTCATCTTTTTTTTTTTATCAAACATGTTTTGTTTGGCAAATTTACATTTTAATCTGAAGACTAAAGCCTTAATTCTGTTCTGAGTTTTTATTTTAAACAACGAAATATGTAATTATTATAATCATTTAAGGTAGTCCTGTTTACCTTAAAATAATATTGTCTTTCCAATTGATCCTAAATACCTCAATTGTCAGACATGTGGCTTGCTGTTCTCGATACAGTGTTGATCTCGCCAGATCACCTGCAAAGAATGACATAAGCTTGGCTGTATATATAAGAATGAACAGAGAAATCATAAGCTGAGATGTGATATTCCAGTGGCCAGATGGACACCACAGGTCTCATACCTTGCAATGAAAAGGATGAACTATAGAAATGTCAACAGTAAATGACATGCAAATACAGATAAATGAAAATGCACCTGTTACTAATGGAAACTATTTTATGTCCAAAAATAACACTCAAAGATTACATATGCTTTGCATAATCACTCAAAGGTGACTACATAAACAGTATAGTAAAAGGTGATTATATCAAAGGTAATTAATGATGTCAATAAAACAAAAAAGATTCATGTGATTTTCGAGGTTTTAAACTAACAATTGCAAGACATAAAGTCAGAATTGCAAAATATAATCTATCAATTACAAAAAAAAGTCAGAACTGCGAGTATATATCTCCCAATACTGACTTTATTTCTCAGAGTTGTGAGATTATATCCTGCAATTCTGACATTATATATTATAAAGTCCAGTTCTAAGGTGAAAAAAAACTGATGTTCACAGAATTCATGTTCACATAAATCTTTGTTCTCACAATTCTGACTTTAAAACTCGCAATTACATTTTTTTTATCTCACTATTCTGACTTTTTTTCTTACAATTGCTAGATTATATCCCGCAATTCTGACTTTATATCTTGCAATTGAGAATTTATAACTCGCAATTGTGAGTTATAAACAATTGCAAGATATAAAGTCAGAATTGTGTGATATAAACTCTACATTCTGTGAACATATCAGTCTTTTTTTTTCTCCTTAGAACAGGACTTTATATCTTGAGAAAAAAGTCAGAATTGCGAGGTACAAACTCGCAATTGTAAGAAAAAAAGTCAGAATTGCGAGGTACAAACTCGCAATTGTAAGAAAAAAAGTCAGAATTGCGAGTTTATATCCCCCAATACTGACTTTATTTCTCGCAATTGTTTGAGTTTACATCCCATAATTCTGACTTTATAACTCACAGTTGTTTGGGTTTATATCTCACAATTCTGAGAAAAAAAGTCAGAAATGCGAGTTTTAAAGTCAGAATTATGAGATATAAACTCGCAATTCTGTGAACATATGTCTTTTTTCACAATTGTGAGAAAAAAGTCAGTATCTTCCAATATCGACTTTATTTCTCGCAGTTACAGTATGAGATTATATCCTGCAATTCTGACTTTATATCTCGCAATTCTGGCTTTATAACTTGCAATTGTTTGAGTTTATATCTCACAATTTTGAGAAAAAAGTCAGAATTGCAAAATTTAAACTCACAATTATAACTTTTGTTCTCAGAATTGTGATATATAAACTTGCAAATGTGAGTTATAAACATATCATACATACACTTTTTTTCTCCTTAGAACTGGACTTTATAACACGCAATTGTGAGTTTGTATCTCGCAATTCAGATTTTTTTCTCAGAATTGTGAGATAGAAAGTTTATATCTCACATATTGAGTTTATATCTCACAAGAAAAAAGTCAGAATTGCAAGTTTATATGATGCAATTTTGAGAAAAAAGTCAGAATTGCAAGATACATATGTTTTTTCTCCTTAGAACTGGACTTTATAACTCTATTTCTCACAGCTGTGAGATTCTGACTCAATATCTCGTAATTCTTACTTTATAACTCACAACTGAGTTCATATTTTGCAATTCTGAGGAAAAAGTGGGATAAAAAGTCACAATTACCTTTTTAATTTTTTTATTCAGTGGTGAAAAGGGGCTTCTAGAGGGTAACCAAACAGTTGATGGTAGCCACTGACTTCCATAGTATTTTAATTATAATAAGTTAATGGCTACCAAGCAATTTTTTGGTTACCAACGTTCTTCAAAATATCTTTTTTTGTGTGTTCAACAGAAACTACTACATGTTTGGAACAACTTGAGGGCAAGTAAATGATGACAGATTTTTCATTTTTGGGTGAACTATCACTTTAACCTGCGTCTTGTCCTTGTGTTTCTCCATATTTATAAGATATTTATAGACATTTTATATCATTTGCAAATGTTGCTAAAAACTTTCATGTATCTGCTGAGATGTTTTGCATGGAACTTTGTGGTTTTCATTTAAATAGCATGTGAATCTCTGAGACTTAGTTTCGAACATGCAAATAAAATCAAGACATGATCCCTCTCGATTACATATGCAGGCAAATTGGTTTAAAACAACACAGCATTATGAAGAATAGCTGCATTCGAGGAAGTCATGACATTATTTACATAATAAGCTAATATAAAACCTACATTGAAGTGGGTAACGTCAGTTGTTGCTTCTATACGAATGACACCAGAGGTTATTATTAATGGGTTACTGAGAAACATGATACTTGATCATTTGTGCCAACAGTGCGCAGTACTGACCTTATTACATTATTTATTCCATGAAGCACACAATGACTTGACAAAATGGGTTGTGATGTGCTTTCCGCTATGTTAAGGTACTTTAAACGATCACAGTCATTTAAAAATGTTTGTTGGTGTAACTAAAAGTAGCACTGCTATAACTTAACTAATTGTTAAAGACAGCAACTGTTTTTTTAAATGCGGTTATTACAATGTTATTACAATATAATATCATTTTTTTATTGCAAAATACTTTAAAATATTATTAATTCCTGTGATGCAAAGCTGAATTTTCATTAGCTGTTAGCTGTCTTATCCTTTAGAAATCATTCTAATATGCTGATTTATTATTATTTTTTAATATGCAAATATTTTTGTGTAACTTGTGATTCTTTTTTGTCAGAAAAAAAATCTTTGATGAATAACAAGTTAAAAAGAACGGCATTTATTCAAAATATATATTTTTTCTAACAATGTAAATCTATGCTATCACTTTTTATTAATTTAACTCATACTTGGTAAATAAAAGTATTAATTTCTTTTAAAAAAAGGAGTACAAATATATTGACCCCAAATTTTTGAACAATAGTGTATATTGTTACACATGTGACACTGAAGACTGGAGTAATGATGCTGAAAATGTAGCATGGTATCACAGGAATAATATATATTTTAAAATATATTCACATAGAAAATTTTATTTGAAATTGAAATAATATTTCACAATATTACAAAACAGGCCACGTGATGGTAAGTAATGTTTGAGTCATGGTGGATTCTCATTAGTTTGCTAAAAACAAGCATAGCGTGTTTCTGGGTCAAAACGACTCAAAATGATGAAGCATATCAAATATGTTGAAATAAAAATAGCTGTTCTTAGTGTTTTATCACACTTTTATTATTTGTATTTTTACATGTATTTTAATTACAGTTTACATGTAGCCTATCAGAGCAATATTGATCAAACACAGAAACAATTATACAAGAAAAATATTTTGCCTCCTTTGCATACACTCTTGAAAATAAGAGTCTTTACGATGCCATAGAAGAACTGTTTTGTCTAAATGGTTCCATAAAGAATCTTTAACATCTGAAGAACCTTTCTGTTTCACAAAAGATTCTTTGTGGCAGATAAGGTTCTTCAGATTATAAAAAAAGGTAAGCAAGAAATGGTTCTTTAAAGAACCTTTGACTGAATGGCTCTTATTGGAACCAAAAGCAGTTCTTCTATGGCATCGCTTGAAGAACCTTTTGAAGCAATTTCTTTTTAAGAGTGTAGCTAACTACTATTTCAAAGTGTATACACATTGTGACTAGCTGGTAGTTGGACTAGTTTCACAATAATTGCTCAAGAACTGATACAAATACTACTTGTAGTCTGTTACCTCACGCATAGCTCAAAAAACACGACTGAACTGACTGTTGCCTTAAATTTAAAACTGAACGCAACTCAAGCTACTATAAAATTAACAGAATCATTTACATTTGATGAAGTAGAGTTTTCCAACCCGATGGAGAAAGAGAAGAGGCTGCACCAAACCACCCAATGCAAAGCTAGTTCGTGCGATAGCGAAAAATATTCCAGAATCACGAACGGAACCAATAAAAAGTAGCATTGAAATAATAAAAGGAGCATATATGATAATCATGGTCCCAGTAGTTATTAGAATGACATTAAACGCTTTTCTCTTCATGTGGTTTTCCTCCTCTCTATCTCTTCCTCTCTCTCCTGGTCTTGACTGCTTCAGAGCTCTGAGAACAGCCACACAGCAGAACAACTGGATGGAAAGATAAAGGATGAACTGTGCCACTATAAAAACAAGTACCAAATAAAAGAGTCCAAGATTAATAAGCAAAACAAGGACCCCACAGGAAGCAAAAACTGAAGTCCATACTATAACAGTGCAGATCATTTTATATCTAAGAGGTTTGAACTTCAGAAAGGCTACAGGACGAACCACTGCCAGGTAACGCTCAACACAGATCAGACACTGAAACAGAGGACGACCAGTGGAGGAGAGTCCTTGTTCGGAATAAATAAGCACAGACACTATTATATCTGAGGGGCTGAAACTTGTAAAGAGACAGTTTAGACAGAGGAGGATCTCACAGACCGCGAGATGAAGAGTGAATAACTCTGCTGCGAGTCCATTCCCTGTTCCTGTCGCTATAAGCCATATCACATAAGAGTTGATAGGAACATCCAACAGAGCAATGGTGGTATATAGGCCTAATGATATCATCGATTCTGCACCAGTGTCCTTCCTTGTATCATTGAAAATGAAGGGATCAGAAGAGTTTGATCCATCACTGGAGATGTTCATCTTCTCACTGTGTGCAGTTATAAACACAACTGTGATCTATGAATGAGATACAAGTGTTAGTCCAATGGAACATTCTGAGACTGTAATTAAAATTACTCTAAAAGATCTAATTTTTAAGAAAGTAGAGGTTCTGATGGTTTCACAAAGAAAGATGGTTCTTTAAAGAACCGTTCTTTTGGTGAGCCCAAAATGTTTTTTTCATGCCACTGCTGTGAAAACCCTCTTTTGGAACTTTTAATTTTAGGTTAAGAATGTTAAAAGTGTATACTTAAATATGACTTACATAAATAAATAAATAAACAGAACCAATATATTTAAAACAAACAATAAAAATCATCCTTATTACCTTTTTTCCTTCTGTAGTCTATAGTGATGAATTCAGAAAAAAAACCTGTGAGGTTTAGAGATGTAGGCACCCAAATTTACCTTCCCAGTCAACATTTATCTGAATTCCTGAATGCAAATATATTCAATGACATCATATCTGATGATTAAAAAGTTTTTTTTTTTTTTTTTTAAATAGTGTTACCTACTACAAGGTGAGACAGGGGTATTAAAGCAACAATGCAGAAGTTAATGTGATATGAAAAGGTGTATTAGACATTATGTTTTGTAAAACAGGTAATTCTATATGGATTAGGCACAATTTGTAAAACAAATAACCAGCCACGCTGTCTCATGGTGACTAAGTGTAGGTTTGCTTTTAATTTGTGCAAATGTCATAACAAAGATTTTGTTACATTTCTCTATAGTTGTAATGGAAAATTATACACAGCACATAATGTAAACTAGATTTAAATTAAACACCAGTGCCAGTGTCCAAGTGAAAATTTTAAGCTTTGTTTATTGTGAACATGAAATAGATAAACAAAAGATGTGACAGGACCAATCAAAATAAAATATGTAAATGAATACAAGATTGAAGAATATATGCAGTATTATCACTGTAAGATACAAAGTACAGTAAGTCTGCTTTAATATTTCTTTAAATAAGGATTATCTGGAAACATATTGACTAATATTGTAAAAATATGTAATATACACAAGTATATAAATATGTATGAAATATTCTATAGTTTATTTGTAAATGTGACAGTTTTCACTTACAAATTTCCAGTAGCAAGTAAAACATTAAATTAAATAATTAACATTTTAAAGCAGAAAACCTTTATTTAACTTAAAAAGATTTTAGCCCAGTTTCACAGACAAGGCTTATGCCTAGGCCTAGACTAAAATGTAAGTCTGAGCTGTTTGAACTGAAAGAAACTTGCACTGACTGATCTTAAAATATATCGGTGTCTTTGTTTTGTCTCAAGAAGCACACCAGTAATGTTTTTTTCTGCATGTTTATAAAAATTACTTAAATATCCTAATTGAACTATCTGCTAATCCTGGCTTAGTCTAGGCCTTTAAGTTTAAGTTTAAATTGTTAATTTGTCAGCTTATGTAAAGATAAAGTTCACTGAGAAAGTATATGTCAAGATTAGTTAAGCATAAGATTAATACTGTTTATTAATGGCCATAATGAATTTCATTTAGTTCATTTCAATTTCTGTTGGCTATATGCAGAATTAATACATAATGTGACACCATTGTTGCAATGTAATGTGGCCATATAGTTAAATATAGGTAAGATAGAAGAAACCAATATCATTTAGTATGCAAATAAGACAAACAACAAAAATCTATCTAGCTTATGAAACAAAAATAGAACAGTTAAGACAAAGCCATTTAAAGTTTAGTGAAAGTCCAGTTTTTTTGTTTGTCATGAATATAAAAAAAACATCTACACTGCAAAAAATGCTTTTCTTATTTAGATTTTTTAGCTTTTTTCCAGTCAAAATATCAAAAAATTCTTAAATCAAGAAGGATTTTCTAGATGAGTAAAAATTATTGTCTTGTTTTCAGAATAAAACAAGTGAAAATTAAGTGAGGTTCTATCTGTCATGCTTATGAAACAAAAACAAAACAGTTATATAAGACAAAGCTACTGAAAAAAAAAATAGTATTGTTTAGCTTCATGGTTAATTCAAATTATTGAGCGAAAGTCAATTTTTTTGTTTTATGAACATAAAAAAAATACAACATATATGAAAAGGACAATCCAATACAATCTATTACGTGATTATAGTTCTTTAAAACCCCTATAACTTTCAGAAAACTAATATGTGCATCATAAAAAAGAGAGATTACTTAAGCAATGAAAGGCAATTTGTTACTAGTAGAAGTAAAATTACTGCATAAAAACCGTCTTTAAAACCATTAAAACATGAACATCAGAGGGTATTGTCACGCTAGAGACGAGGAATGGACAAACAACGACGAGATATAAATGAAAAGTCTTTAATAATCCACAGAGATGAACAGGAAATACAGGAACACAGGGTAGCGACAACAATGTCCGATAAACAGCAGGGCAAAGAAACCAACTTATAAAGACATACTGATTAACAAAGACAGGTGTAGGGAATAACGCTAATGAGTGTAGAAACCAAAACACACAGTACAGTGGGGGGAGACACTGGGAGAAACCAACTTAGACAGTCCAGGGGTGTGACATTACCTCCCCCTCCTGGTAGGCGCATCCTCGCGCCGACAAACAGGGAAAACAAACTGAACAAAGTCTTAGGAAGGGGCTTCGGCGGAGGACGGACTCCCAGAAGGAGGGCGATCAATGGGATCCAGGGTGGAGACAGAACAGTCCAGGGAGGTGATGACGGAGGGAGGAGCCAAGGAGGAGAAAGGAGGGAGATGGAGCAGGAGGAGCCAGGTGAGACCCAGACTGCAGCCATGATGGAAACCCACGGTGGAGCCGATGGAGGGAGGAGTCATGGTGGAGGAAAGGCTGACGACTCCAGGGGGCCGACCGACAGAGGCAGAGCAGGTGGCGGTAGAGCCAGAGGCGGAGACAGAGAGCCGATGATCCAAGGCTCTGGCGACCGAGGCAGAGGCGGAGATCCGGAGGTCCGCGGCGGAGTCAGAGCGACAGAGGACTGAGGCTGTGCCAGAGGGAGGGAGGAGTTCCACGGAGCCGGTGGGACGGAGCGACAAGGCGCAGCCGGAGGAGTAGAGTCCTGAGGCGAAGGTGGGATGATGACTGACCGGGGTGGAGCCGAAAGGACGGTGGAGCTGGAGGACCGACGGGCGACAGTGGAGACGAGGGGGCTGAGAGCCGGGGTGGAGCCGCAGGGTCGGAGGGCCGAGGCAGAGTCCAGGACTCTGAGGCTGACGGTGAAGGTGAGGGATCCTCCAGCCATGATGCCGATGGAGACTGGCAGACCCGCGGTGAACCCACCGCACAGATGGGGAGCTGAGGGTGAGCAGGGGGGCTGACAGGTGACAGCGGTGGCGGGGTTGAAATTACATGGCTGTTAGAAGGTGTTAACTGAGAAAGGGTGGGCGGGTTAATTAACACAGGCAGACAGTTTAGGGTGTACAGGGAGTTAAATGACAACGTCCTCAGAAAAATTCAAATCTTCACAGTCCATCACTGTTTGTCCCAGGTCCAGTTTTAGCTCACCCTCAGCGGTGGTGCAGTGGGCAATGCCGTCCTCAGCATCCTCACACCCCACTGACACTTCCACCATCGCAGGCATTGTGGCCGGCTCACGTACCTGGTCCGACGGCTCGTGTAGCTCTGGCTCGCCTGTGAACAACAGCTCTGTCGCTCCTGGCGATGGCTCGATAGTCACGGTGGGCTTAGGCTCTCCTTCGTCGGTGGGCTCTGGCTTGTATCCCATATGTCGGGGTAATGGCTTGCTGGGCTCTGGGTGCAGAGTGTCCACTCCACAAAGGTGGCGAAATTGGCTCGAGGGCCCTCCTCGGACGACGACGCTCTGCATGCCGTGTTTAAACTTGCATCATAAAACACACAGAGTGCGTCGTCCGGGTAGCTGGTGGTATGAACTATTAGCTGGAACATTCTAGAGTAGCCCTCTAGCGGTATATCTCCCTGCTTCAGTTTTAGGAGGAGGAATTCCTGACAGAGTAGGAGATTCATAGTGAACATGCAACAGAAACAAAAAGACTGAAAAAAGAACGATAAACAAAAATGGAGAAAAACGCGGAGAACTGTTTTGGTCGGACGTACTGTCACGCTGGAGACGAGGAATGGACAAACAACGTTGAGATATAAACGAAAAGTCTTTAATAATCCACAGAGATGAACAGGAAACACAGCCCTGCTGAAAAAAACAGCATGTGCTGGTTAGGTATGTTTTGGTGCTGGGATGCTGGTTTTTGCTGGTTTATGCTGGTCCTTAGCTGGTTAATGCTGGTTCTTTTGCTGGTTTATGCTGGTCCTTGACCAGCAACATGACCAGCATTAACCAGCAAAGGACCAGCATAATCCAGCTAAAACCAGCATCCCAGCACCAAAACATACGTAGCCAGCATATGCTCTTTTTTTCAGCAGGGAGGGTAGCAACAACAACGTCCAACAAACAGCAGGGCAAAGACATCAACTTATAAAGACATACTGATTAACAAAGACAGGTGTAGGGAATAACGCTAATGAGGGGAGAAACCAAAAAACACACAGTACAGTGGGGGGAGACACTGGGAGAAACCAACTTAGACAGTCCAGGGGTGTGACAGGTATGAAATGTGTCATCGCTCATGCAATTGCTCAAAACCATGGAAAGAGGTTAATACAGCTTGTGAACAACAGGTCATGTGATGTTAAATTTACCTTTAAATTTAAGTCATGGTGAATTTTCATTAGGTTGCTAAAAACAACTATATTGCTAAAAACATAAATACATGGTGAAATATATGCACTATACTAATAAAAGCATAAGATTCTTGGTCAAAACTCAAAATGATAACACATATCAGATATGTTGAAATAAAAATAGCTGTTCTTAGTGTTTTATCACACTTTTATTATCTGTATTTTTACATGTATTTTAAATATATTTTACATGTAGCCTATCAGAGCAAAATGGATAAAACACAGAAACAATTATACAAGAAAAATATTTTGCCCTCTTAGCATACACTCTTAAAAAAAAAAAAAGAGTCTTCGCGAACGCATAGAAGAACCTTTTTGTATAACTGGTTTCACAAAGAACCTTTAACATCTGAAGAACCTTTCTGTTTCACAAAAGGTTCTTTGTGGCAAATAAGGTTCTTCAGATTATAAAAGGGTAAGCAAGAAATGGTTCTTTAAAGAACCTCTGACTGAATGGTTCTTTGTGGAACCAAAATGGTTCTTCTATGGCATCGCTTGAAGAAACTTTTGAAGCACCTTTATTTTTAAGAGTGTAGCTAACTACTTTTTAAAAGTGTATACACATTGTGACTAGCTAGTAGTTGGACAAGTCTCACAATAATTGCTCAAAAACTGATACAAATACTACTTGTAGTTTGTTACCTCACTCATAGCTAAAAAAAACTCTAAAATACTATGGAACTATTTAAATTTGATGAAGGACAGTTTTCCAACATGATGGAGAAAGAGAAGAGGCTACAACAAACCACCCAATGCAAAGCTTGTACGTGCGATTGCAAAGAATATTTCAGAATCGCCAATGGAACTTATGGAAATGAGCACTGAAATAATATAAGGAGCATATATGATAATCATGGTCCCAGTAGTGATTAGAATGGCATTAAACGCTTTTCTCTTCATGTGGATTTCCTCCTCTCTATGTCTTCCTCTCTCTCCTGGTCTTGACTGCTTCAGAGCTCTGAGAACAGCCACACAGCAGAACAACTGGATGGAAAGATAAAGGATGAACTGTGCCACTATAAAAGCAAATAGAAAATAAAAGAGTAACAAATTCATAAGCAAAATAAGAACCCCACAGGAAGCAAAAACTGAAGTCCATCCAATAACAGTGCAGATCAATTTATATCTGAGAGGTTTGAAATTCAGAAAGGCTACAGGACGAACCACTGCCAGGTAACGCTCAACACAGATCAGACACTGAAACAGAGGACGACCAGTGGAGGAGAGTCCTTGTCTGGAATAAAAAAACACAGACAGTACTATAACTGAGGAGGCGAAACATGTAAAGTGAGAGTTTAGCCAGAGGAGGATCTCACAGACTGGGAGATGAAGAGTGAATAACTCTGCTGCAAGTCCATTCCCTGTTCCTGTCGCTATAAGCCATATCACATAAGAGTTGATAGGAACATCCAACAGAGCAATGGAGGTATATAGGCCTAATGATATTATCGATTCAGCACCAGTGTCCTTCCTTGTATCATTGAAAAAGAAGAGATCATAGGAATTTGATCCATCACTGGAGAAGATCTCACTGGAGATCTCATCTTCTCACTGTGTGCAGTCAAAAAACACAACTGTGATCTATGAATGAGATACAAGTGTTAGTCCAATGGAACATTCTGAGACTGCAATTAAAATTACTTTGATATCTAATTTTCAGTAAAGTAGAGGTTCTGATGGTTCTTTAAAGAACTGTTTAATAAAAGTTCTTTTGGTGAGCCCAAAATGGTTCTTCCATGGCACTGCTGTGAAAACCTCTTTTTGAACTTCTAATTTTAAGTTAAGAATGTTAAAAGTGTATACTTAAATATGACTTACATAAAAAATAAACAGAATCAATATATTTCAAACAAACAATAAAATTCATCCTTATTACCTTTTCCCTTTTGTAGTCTATAGTGATGAATTCAGAAAAAAAAGACCTGTGATGGTAAGAGATGTAGGCACCCGAATTTATCTTCCCAGTCAACATATATCTGAATTCCTGAATGCAAATATATTCAATGACATCATATCTGATGATTAAAAATTGTGTGTGTTTTTTTTAAAATAGTGTTACCTACTTCAAGGTGAGATGTGGCTATTAAAGCAACAATGCAGAGGTTAGGTATCAGACATTATGTTTAGTAAAACAGGGAATTCTATACGGATTAGACACAATTTGTAAAGCAAATAACCAGCCACGCTATCTCATGGTGACTAAGCGTGGGTTTGCTTTTAATCTGTGCAAATGTCAAAGATTTTTGTTACGTTTTTCTTTAGTTGTAATGGAAAGTCATACATGCTTATGAAACTAAAACAGAACACTTAAGACAAAGCTACTGAAAAAAAAAAAGCTTCATGGTTAGTTCAAATTGTTTAATGATAGTCAATTTTTTTGTACATATATGAACATAATCTATTACATCACTTTAGTTCTTTAAAACCCCCTATAACTTTCAAAAAACAAATATGTGCATCATAAAAAAGAGAGATCACTTAAGCAATGTAAGGCAATTTGTTACTAGTAAAAGTAAAATTATTGCATTTGCCACTTAACAAAGGGCAGTTTCCCTACGCAGTGAAGAAAGAGAAAAGGCAGCATTAAACCACCCAAAGCAAAACAAGCATAACTAATATCTGAGATTACCTCTGAATACCCTGATGAACTCAAAGCAAGAAGAAGTGAAATAATATACGGAACATATATAATAATCATGGTCACAGTAATGATTCGAATGATGAAAAACGCTCTTTGCTTCATGTGGTTTTCCTCTTCTCGCTCTCTCACTTTCTCTCCAGGTCCTGGCTGCTTCAAAGCTCTGAGAACAGCCACAAGACAAAACAACTGGATGGAGAGGAAGAGGATGAGCTGCATCAATATAAAACCAAGAGAAATATACCGTACACGGGTCGTTGAAACTGTATTAGTCAGACCGTAGCAGGACAAACTTGCCACCCAGACAATAACAGAGCAGATTACTTTATATCTGAGAGGTTTGAACTTCAGAAAGGTTAGAGGATGAACCACCGCCAGGTAACGCTCCACACACATCAGACACTGAAACAGAGGACGACCAGTAGTTGCTGTTCCTTCAAAGAAAAACACTACATTTGTGAGATCATAAAAGTATAGCGGAGAAGTTCAAAAAAAGGGTGTAGACTGTAGATCATCTCAGAGACAGAGAGGTTGAGACTGAAGAACTCTGCAGCAAGTCCATTCCCTGTTCCTCTTGTTATAAGCCAAATCACATAGGAGTTGGTGGGAAAACCCAACAGAACGCTTGCAGCACAAATGATTGAATTTAAAAATATATGTTCAAATCTAGGGCCTGTATTATCATTTGAGAAACTGGAAGAGTTTGATCCAGTAGTGTTGGTGATCTCAAGGTAGATGTTCATCTTATTTCACTGTATACATTAAAATAAAAACAAAAACAGAGGGATACAGACTTAAAACCATTCTCACACCATTTGCTCTCAACCATTTGCACTGCAACAAATCTATGCAACTTTATCTCAACATAAACGTTCAAGTTGCATACGAAAAATGACAATCTTTTATCAGAGCACAAAACAAGTAGTTGCAAACTTAAATATGCCAATGAATTCATGCATATTAGTATGACTATAAAATACAAAGTGAACTGTTTCGTGCATGAAAAAACAAAAACAAACAAGCACAATGCCAGATTTGTATTTCTGTCAAACAAGAACAATGACAAAATAAGCAGCAATATTCAAATCATTACCTTAATCCTGTGGTCGATAATGCTTCATGTGATTTAAAAGAAACTATATACATTTTTTTAATACATATGAAGGAGTCATTCACAAGCTGGATTCTTAGTAAATGTGTCACGAAAAACTTGACTTGCACAACTTTACCTAGGTGGGTTTTGTAACTCTCACATGCAAATGTGTTACGTGACATATTTGGACCGATTGTGTTCTCTTATTTACAAAATCTAAAAATGCCAAGTATTTTGGTCTCTACAAACACTAATGCCATAGGTTTGATTTCTTGGGAAACTAAAACAAAAATTAAATAAAAAAATAAATAAAAATAATATAAGCGTGTAGCTTGGAATGCATCATAAGTCATGTTTGTCTAATCCATGTAAATAATTCCTTCATTGTCAGCTGTGAAAACAACAGGAGAGCTGTCATAAGAATCTCTGCACATCCCAAAATAACAACCACCTGCTTTCAACAACAACCTTCAACCTGTGCAAACTGATGCAAAATGCTACTCAGATGCTACAGATACTCAGAACACATGAGACAACATCAGCTACTAAATCAACTTAGTATAAATCAATTCAGACATGTTTTTCTGTCTACCTCAGCTTTAAAACAAACAAGCCTTAAAAACGTATTAAAATCACAAACAACAGTTTAAGATTAAGCGGCTAACACAGATAAAACCCTCTCTTCAGATATTATCATGTTTGAATGACAAACACAAAACTGTGTTTATGTAATAAAATGCTTAATATTTTATTTATTATATATTATAAATAGCTACATTCTGAATATTTTGTGTGTGCTAATCACACTCCCAAAGGCACCTTTTGGAAAACTGGCATGCAATTGGTCACAAGATGGCAGTATTTTTTAGCCATTTTAAGGCCCCGTTTACACGAAGGGAAAACGCAGATATTTCCCTGCGGTTTGGCCTCTCATTTACACGAAAACCCCGTTTTTATCACAGAAAACGATTATTTCTAAAAACTCCGGCCAAAGTGGATAAATTTGAAAACGCCGTTTTCGCGTTGTAGTGTGGACTGTGAAAACGGAGGCTTTTGAAAACGATGACGCATATTTAGTCATGTGAGGCATATTGTACCAATAGATATCTATGTTTACACCAGTAATTGTGCCTATGCTTTTTTTACTGTCACACTGCTGCTAAAGAGATTTACCTTTTACACTCTTCAAATTACAGTCCTAAAATGATGACAGAAAATTTACTTTTGCTGTCCTGAAAAAACATGACGACAGCTGCTTTTCAGATAAAATATGAATGAGCGCGATATAGATGCGTCAGTGGAGGATGAGATATTTCCGTAAATTATCCCGCCAGAAGAATTGCGTGAAAACTTATTACGTCTGTATAATATTGGAGGCTTTACGCATGCGCAGTAAGGTGAATTTGATGTTTTCCTACGTTTCAGTGTGGATGAGAAACTTTTGGAAAACGCTTGGAAACGCTAGTGTGGACGGAGAGCGTTTTAAAATGAAAACTCCGTTTTCAAATGTATCCGGATTAATGTAAACGTAGCCTAAGCCTTAAATGAGAAGTTCACTTCCAGAATGAAAATTTCCTGATTCCTTTACTAACCCCCAAGTCATCAAAAATGTTCCTGTTTCTTTCTTTAGTCGAAAAATATATAATTTTTTTTTCAGTAATTCAACTCAAATTGTGAAACTCGTGAATTAAATACATTCAGTGCACACAGACTGAAGTAATTTAAGTCTTTGGTTCATTTAATTGTGATGATTTGGCTAACATTTAACAAAAAACCACCAACTCACTATCTCAACAAATTAGAATATGCTGACATGCCAATAAGCTAATCAACTCAAAACACCTACAAAGGTTTCCTGAGCCTTTAAAATGGTCTCTCAGTTTGGTTCACTAGACTAGGCTACACAATCATGGCAAAAAGACTGTTGATCTGACAGTTGTCCTGAAGACAATCACTGACACCCTTCACAAGGAGGGTAAGCCTCAAACATTCATTGCCAAAGAAGCTGCATGGCTGTTCACAGAGTGCTGTATCCAAGCATGTTAACAGAAAGTTGAGTGGAAGGAAAAAGTGTGAAAGGTAAAGATGCACAACCAACCGAGGGAACCGCAGCCTTTTGAGGCTTGTCAAACTAAATCGATTCAAGAATTTGGGTGAGCTTCACAAGGAATGGAGTTAGGCTGGGGTCAAGCCATCAAGAGCCACCACACACAGACATGTCAAGGAATTTTACTACAGAATTCCTCTTAAGCCACTACTGAACCACAAAGGAAAATAAAAAAATAGACTGTTGCCCAGTGGTCCAAAGACCTCTTTTAATATGAGAGCAAGTTTTGTATTTCATTTGGAAACCGAGGTCCTAGAGTAAGGGTGGAGAAGCTGAAAGTCCAGTGTCAAGTTTCCACAGTCTGTGTTGATTTGGGGTGCAATCTCATCTGCTGGTGTTGGCCCACTGTGTTTTTTAAAAACCAAAGTCACTGAACCCGTTTACCAAGACAGTTTAGAGCACTTCATGCTTTCTTCTGCTTACCTGCTTTTTAAAGATGCTGATTTCATTTCCCAGCAGGATTTGGTACCTGCCCACGCTGCCAAAAGCACCAAATGTTGGTTAAAAGACTATGGCGTTGGTGTGCTTGACTGGCCAGCAAACTCACCAGACCGTAACCCATAGAGAATCTATGGGGTATTGTCAAGAGGAAAATGAGAAACAGGAGACCAAAAAATGCAGATGAGCTGAAGGCCACTGTCAAAGACACCTGGGCTTACATACCACCTCAACAGTGCCACAGACTTCACCCTGATCCTATTGCCACATTTCCTTAAGTGCCCAGACCAAGACAAATTACCCCCAAAATGGAGACAGGAACAAACAATTGGAATTTGCATTGATCAAGTCCCAGACATGATCGTTTCAACCTTTTTAGGGACAGATGGTAATTTGCATGAAAGACACTAGGAGATTGCACACCCTCTACAATGAGCAAAATATCTTTACATTCTACGGATTCTGTTTACCCTTCAGTTTACTTCTTGTAAGAATGAGACCATTGTACCAGACACACAGAGGCAATTTAAATGATACCAAACATGACTGTGAATAACACTTGCATTCATGTAGAGCACTATATTTTGTTATTGACCATTCTGAGTGAGAGGAGATGGGTGAGGGGAAGTGGATGGAAAGGATAGGTGAGAAGGGACTTTCCTCGCATCTTCTCTCAGTGAGATGTGGAACAATATGTCTGTATCTTAATACACCGTGCGTGTATTGTCCTTCTCAGAAGATCAAAGTGTCTGATGTAAACCTTACAGTTTTTTTTGCATTACCCTACACCCTTTTCTACTGAAGTAGACAGATGAAGAACTAACCGTGTGTGACTTTTCCAATGAGATTACGTAATGCGTGAAGACACACATGCGTATCGCAGAGCCAGTGCAAAATGAGCATTTGTGGTTAAAAAGTATACTATTTTTTATTTTTATTTTTTAAATATGATTGATTTACTAAATATGACCCTTATTCCTCGGTTGGGATCGCTGCAATGAAACTGCAATTTGGACCTTCAATTCGTTGGCCATTGAACCACTGAATTCTACTATATAGAGAAGGGGTGTTCCTAAAAAAAAAAAAAAAAACTGAATTTCTTTGGGACTGAAAAAAACAAAAAAAAAAACAAAAAAACAATCTTGGATGACATGGTGATGAGTAAATTACCTGGAAATTTTCTTTCTGGAAGGGAACTTTAACCAAACACTGACAACAGCATTTTAACCCTTTTATAAATCAATTTAAAATGATGAATTCTGGACCTTAGATGTAAAGGTGTTTAATTAACATCTGGAACATAAGCAAAACAATACTGCATTACAAAAATACAGAGTGCTTTAGAGCAGATCTTGGAAACAATTGCCATCTCTATTACCATGAGAGATAAAAATGTTCAACAATATCAATAATTCATCTCTAGACATGAGAAAATTAGTGAAAGTTCTTGGATTAAGTAAAGGATAAAGTTCACAAAGTTAATTTGGGATCAACAGAGTAACATAAAAGCAACATCACACCCCCCCAAAACCAGACAATTTGCTTTCAAATCACAAACTAACTCATTCAAATAGTGAAAACAGATACTCTTCTGTCACTCTGTCAACAAATGTATATGATAGCAGCACATTTCATCTTGCACCAGTACAAATTATTTTTTAGAATTCAGGCATGAACTTATTTTATTTGGACAATTTCTACAGCGTTGCATGAAGAGAACAGAATAGAACAATATTTCCTCAGATTTCTAGTCATTTTAGGGTTGATTGCTTGAACCAAGCTCAGTCAAACTAACAAAAACAAAATAGTGCAAGCTCATATCAGGACTAAAATATATTATGCATTTTAAACATTTATAACTCTTGACTCCTACAATAACATTTTTAAAAAGATTTACAAAGATCATTACGATGATTAAAACTGAATTATTGACATTTAATGAAGGGTAGTTTCCCAACGCGGTAGAGAAAGATAAGAGGCTGCACTAAACTACTTAAAGTAAAACAAAAATAACTAACAAATGAGAGTTTATCAGCATGCTCTGCTGAAATCCACTGTGGAGCTGCAAAAGTAATATAAGGAGCATATAAGATAATTAAAGTCACGTTTGTTAATAGAATTAGATAAAACGCTCTTCTCTTTGAATGATTTTCTTCGTCTTTCTCTCTCCCTCTCTCTCTTGGTCCTGACTGCTTCAGAGCTCTGAGAACAGCCAAAAAGCCGAACAGTTTAAAGGAGACGAAGAGGAAGAATTGTGCAAAGAAAATAGCAAAGCCCAAGTTATTGAGGGACAACAAAAAAGTTGTAAGGCTGACCCCACAGGAAAGAAATCCTGCCACCCAGACAACACCAGAACAGATCACTCTATATCTGAGAGGTTTGAACTTCAGAAAGGTAACAGGATGAACCACTGCCAGGTAACGCTCAACACAGATCAGACACTGAAACAGAGGACGACCAGTGATGGAAAATCCATCTAAAAGCTGTACGGCTGTACAGAGAGTTTCCCATTTATACCTGAGAAGAGCTAAGGCAGATGACAAACATATGAAGATCTCACAGACAGCGAGGTTGAAACTGAAGAACTCTGCAGCAAGTCCATTCCCTGTTCCTGTTACTATAAGCCAAATCACATAGGAGTTGATAGGAAAACTTAACAGAATGGCAATGATATCTGCCAAGGAGGTCATTTCAAAAACAACTCCCACTTCAGTGCTATTGTGATCAGAGGAGTTTGATCCATCAGTGGTGAAGATCTCACTGGAGATGTTCATCTCTTCACTATGTGGAGTCAAAAAAACACAACTGTGATCTATGAATGAGATACAAGTGTTAGAAACTAGAAGATTCTGGGTCTGTGCAGAGTAAACCTGATCAAATCGACATTATATATATAACACATTAGTAAACGAGAACAATTCAGTTGTCACATGCTCAAAATGCGTTCTAATTACCACAATATATATTCAAATACTTTGCTCTAACATGCAACATGAATCAAGTCTTTACCTTCTTGCTGTTGTCTGAAAAATTTAAAATAAATGAAAATGAGGAAGAGTTATATCTACAGTCACTTACAGCTGGACCGTCCGCCTTCTAAGTTAATGTGTTAAGAGGATGCACCTTGCATTGTATTATATGGAAAGTGTCCTGAAACCATGAAATGCAAATAAATCAGATGACACCTTTTTTGACTTGTAAGAATGTAATAAAATTTCAACATTAAAAGGAAGACCAATTAAAAAAATGAGTGACATGGAAGAAACATGACAGGGTATCACAAAACTCCCATTAAACCCTTATAAATCCATCTGCTTTTAATAGTGACCCTTTTACAAACAAATTCGTAGACAATACTGAAAACTAATACTCTGCACATGGATTTACAAAACCAACAAAAGCTATGAAGAAATCAAACCAAACAACAGATGTGATTTACCACGCAGCACTTCCGGTAAAAAAAAAAAAAAATTGTTATATAATAGTATACTTTGACTTATTTTAAAGGCACAAATTCTATGCTTTATGATGTTAGAGCTTAGTAATAAGTTCTAACTATTATCTAACATTAAAGAAGTAGCTGGTTATGACCCAGCTTAACAACAATAAAACTTGCACACATGATCATTACAACATGAAATTGATTGATGCAACTGTCTATTTAAAATATGAACTACACTCTTAGAAGTAAAGACGTCAGGATTCAGGCAGGAACAGACAAGCAACGACTTGGTAAAACGAACAGTTTTTAATAAATCCAACGGGAAAATCCGGAAACACAGGAACACAAGGTGGTAACATCAAAGACCGACAAGAACTCAGGGGAAAACACACACACTAAATAGACAGACTGATTATTACATTCAGGTGTAGACAATGAGGGAGAACCAAAACACACAGATCTGCTGGGGAAATGGGAGAAACCAACTCAAAGTCCAGGGGTGTGACAAAAGGTTCTTTATCAACATTGATGGTTCGATGAAGAACCTTGAACATCCATGGGATCTTTCAAATGCAGAGAAGGTTCTTCATATTTTTAAAATGTTCTTCAAAATGGTTCTTTAAAGAATTGTTCACTGAAAGGTTCTTTGGGGAACCAAAAATGGTTCTTCTATGACATGACTGCAAAAATACCCTTTAGGAACCTTTTGGAATTTAAGAGTGCAATTGCACACAATCATTTACTGAATGTTTCATAAAGCATTCCTTAAAGGCATTGTTTACCCAAAATTACATTCTTACATTTTAGTCCAAACAATGCTGGACCTTATTGACTTTCATCGAATAGAAAATTTGTTTTAAAATATCTTTGATACTGAACACTTTGGTGTCTCATTAATGATTAGAAGCATAAACCCCATGTTTGTCTTTTTCTGAGAACTAGTCAGCTTTTGAAAAGTTTTGAACTAGTCTAACATGAACTAACATGCAAAGTATCCTTATCTGCCTTGTCCTAGACTCTGTCTTATCCAACAATGTCAAAACAAGTCAGGATTTTGACAATGTTGTTTTTAAAGAAAATAATATACAAAATACATAAAAACATTTGATAGATTAAGTTGTGATAGCTCAACATATAAAATATGAAAAGAGGGGTAAGATGGCCTCTATTAGGGTTAGTTATAAAGTAATATTGTTTGAGTACAGTAAGGTGTAAAAACAAAACAAAAAACAAAAAAAAACAGCTAATACCAGCCTAGGCTGGTAGGCTGGTATTAGCTGGTTTAAGCTGGAAGTAGCTGGTGGTTTCCCAGCCTGACCAGGCAGGAAAAGTGGACAAAACTCCTCTAAAAGCAGCCTACTGACCAGCTAAAACCAGCCAACCCGCCAAGGCTGGTTTTAGCTGTTTTTTTTTTTTTTTTTTCACCAGGGAGTACCTATGTATATATGTGTTACATACATTTAAACAATGAGACTGGGTTCAAGATATTCACTTACAAGAGCACAGACAATCTTAAGATATTATGTTTTTGAATGACAGCACACCATGTTTTATTATTGTTACATCATATAAAAGTAGTGTTACATGCATTGTACATGCTTATACAGCAAAACTGGCATGACACAACTGGTCACAAGATGGCAGCACTAAAGCTGAATTCTAACCCTAAACCAAACACTATCAATAACATGATAACATTTTAATAAATCAACATTAAATAACTTATTGTTAGTCGGATAGTTTCCCTACACGGTAAAGAAAGAGAAGAGGCTGCACCAAACCAGCCAACATAAAACAAACAGAAACAATAAGGTAGCCAGTGTCATTTTCTGCTAAGCAAAAATAAGCTACTAAAATGATATAGGGTCCATATAAGATAAGCATAGTCACAGTAGATATTAGAATGAGATAAAACGCCCTTCTCTTCATGTGGTTTTCCTCGTTTCTCTCTCCCCCTCTCTCTCCTGGTCCTGACTGCTTCAGAGCTCTGAGAACAGCTAAACAGCAGAACAACTGAAATGAGAGGAAGAGAAAGAACTGTGCAAACAAAGAAACAAGGAAAGTCCATGTGGACAGGAAATTTAAAAGCATTACATTGACCCCACCAGAGACAAAACTTGCCACACAGACAATGACAGAACAGATCACTCTAAATCTGAGAGGTTTGAACTTCAGAAAGGTTACAGGATGAACCACTGCCAGGTAACGCTCAACACAGATCAGACACTGAAACAGAGGACGACCAGTCATGCTAAACCCATCCAAAAAATTCACAACTATCCAGAGAATTTCTAATTCATTCGAGAGAAAAATAAAAACATATTGCACACATATGAAGATCTCACAGACAGCAAGATTGAGATTGAAGAACTCAGCCGCAAGTCCATTCCCTGTTCCTGTTACTATAAGCCAAATCACATAGGAGTTGATAGGAAAACACAGAAACGCACTAAGGAGATACAGTAATGGAATCACACCAAACTTATCTTCCACCTCAGTGCCGTTGTGAAATAAGTAACTGGAATAGTTTGACCAAGTAGTGATGAAAATTTCACTGGAGATGTTCATTTCTTCACTGTGTGCACTGTGATCTATAAATGAGATACAAGTGTTAGTAAACAGAACTGACTGTATAGAGTACAACTGATAAAAACTGCTTTAAATAACACACATTAGAAAAAAAAAAATCCTAACATGTTCAAATGTTAAATAAATAACACTTATTATTATCCAATGAAACAGTAAAAAACTCCCTTTTAACGTACCTTTTCCCTCTGTAAAGATAATATGCTCCATGCAATTATGAAAATGCAATTTAGAACAAATTAGCAATTATAGATCTGTAATAATTCCTTATATCTGGACTGTCTGCCTTCCAACTTGTACTCTTCATAGAACGAAACTCACATTTTAAAATCTGGGACGTGTCCTGAAAGTGTGACATGCAAATATACACAAACATATATGACATGCAAATGAATGAGAGATAGAACGTTAACATTTCCACATTAAGTGAAGGACAACATTCACCAAAATCATTCATGATCATCTGAGGTACATGAAACCAACTTGTCTTTCAAACACATGCCATCAGACCCCGTGACCCCAAAGAGCCACCCCCTGCATACAAAATACTGAAAATAGATGCTCTTCTGAGACATTTGTTTAGTTAAAAAAAACAACATTGACAGATGTGCACGATTTACTCTAAAGGCATTTATTCCTTAGATAATTAGTTGAATTAATATTCAATACATTTTGTCGTGTCCCACATTTCTGTGCATGCATTCATTTTGGGAAACTTCAAAATTACCTGTAAATGTTACCTACAAATACCAATGTATAAACAGGCTGACAATATTTAAGCTACTTGAAAGCTTTGACAAACTTAAGATATTATTTGAAATGACAGCAAACCATGTTTTATTACTTTTATTTCATGAAAAATAAAGTTACATACAATTGCTCACTAGATGGCAGCACCAAGTTGCATGCTTATCCTAAACCAAACACTAAAAACAACACCTTTATAAATCAATATTACATAACTTTCTATTTGTATCTTTCAGCAGGATGATAAAAGATGGACAATACAGATGAATAAAGTAGAATTATTTATATTTGATGCAGGACAGTTTCCTCACCCGGTAAAGAAAGAGAAGAGGCTGCACCAAACCAGCTGAAGTAAAACTAGTTGAAATAATAAAGAAGACTGTCAATATGTTGTGCGGACCCAAAAAGTTCTGGTAAAATTATAAAAGGAACATATAAGATAACCATTTATTAAAATGAGATAAAACGCTTTACTCTTCATGTGGTTTCCTTTCTTTTTCTCTCTCCCTCTCTCTCCTGGTCCTGACTGCCTCAGAGCTCTGAGAACAGCCACACAGCAGAACAACTGGATGGAGAGGAAGAGCAGGAACTGTGCAAACAAGTAAATAAAGAAACACTGCGTGGACTGGAGCACTTGAATATACTGACCCCACCAGAGATGAAACTTGCCACAAAGTCTGTAACTAAACAAATCACGCTATATCTGAGAGGTTTTAACTTCAGAAAGGTTACAGGATGAACCACTGCCAGGTAACGCTCAACACAGATCAGACACTGAAACAGAGGACGACCGGTAAAGGCCAATCCATCCAAAAAACAAACAGCTATCCGGATTTTATATTCAGTTATAAACTTATAAGAGAGAAAAATACAAAGAGATTGGAAACATATGAAGATCTCAAAAACAGCAAGATTGAGATTGAAGAACTCTGCTGCAAGTCCATTCCCTGTTCCTGTTGCTATAAGCCAAACAAAACAAACTGACGAGATACAGTACTGGGAGCACACTAAAATTATTTTCCACTTCAGTGCCGTTGTGAAGTAAGTAACTAGAAGTGTTTGACCAATCAGTGGTGAAGATCTCACTGGAGATGTTCATCTCTTCACTGTGTGCAGTCAACAAAACACAACTGTGATCTATGAATGAGATACAAGAGTTAGTAAACCAGAACACTCTGGGGCTGTACAGAGTTAACCAGATTTATGTTAAATTATACAAATTAGAAAAGGAGAACAGTTCTAGATTTCACGTGTTCAAAATGCTGTGTTAAATGACACATGAAATCTGAGTTATAAGCTTTTTACCTTCTTCTTCTTTATGCTGAATGCAATTTAGAAAAAAAAAATCTAAATAATTTTTGGAAAATCAACAGACAAAAATCTTTTTATAGCCACTTATATCTGGACTGTCTGCCTTCCAACACGATCTGTTTACGGGATAAAACTCACAGTTTTAAATCTGGGACGTGTCCTGAAACCCTGATATGCAAATACCTGTATTTGACGATACTATTTAAAAACAATTAATCTTTTCAGTCTACACAGGAAAAGAAAGAAAATTGTTTACGATTTCTACACTGAGGAACAAGTCATTCATGATCATCTGAGGGACATGAAAGCAACATGACTGTCCAAATTACCAACAGCTGTATACAAAATACTGGAAACAGATGCTCTTCTGTGACATTGGTTTAGTTCAAAAACCTTTTTGCAGAAAGTAAGTTATATTGGAATGCATTAAGGGAAGTATATGACAGAATTCTCAGTTTAGGCTGAACTATCAGAGGTCATGACATTAATTTACACCACTAATTAAAATCTTACAAAGTCATAATTTTGACACAATAGGAGTGAAAGTAAATCCTGGTACAATGTTAATTACTAGGTAGTTTTTTGGCATAGATGGTTCCATGAAGAAACTTGAACATCCATGAAACCTTTCAAATGCAGAAAAGTTTTGTCAAACACCCGTATACATTAAAAGGAAAATGCATGGTAATAATATGAATATGAATAATAGAGACTTGATGATGATTAAAGTAGAATTATTGACATTTGATGAAGGGCAGTTCCCTTCCGGGAACTCGAGCCGCGTCAGGAACGCTATGGGGAACGCCATTGGCGGGCCGCACTCTGAACTGTGTCTAACAACCAATGAAATGATGGGAGTGACGTCACAGGCGCGGTGACGTCATCGACCGGGAAGTATAAAGCACGTGCGTTTGAAACCCGCGGCAGCTTTTGTCATTCAGCGAGAGCGCTCTGTGTCTGTCTGTCTTTAAACATATTGCTGTTTTTTGTGCCAGTTTGCACACCTTTATTTTGAGCAATATGTCAACCAAAAGGGGGAAAGAAAGTTAAGAAACTAAGGCGGTACAAGCAGCCACATAGATAGTGTGTTCCTCCCTGCCAATGCTTCATTGCTGGTGGGGATACACACAGTCTATGTGTAGTCTGCTTGAGTGTAGAGCACGCACAGTCAGCCCTCGAAAAGGCTGACTGTCCACAGTGTGAGCGTAAAAATCTCCACTGCGGGTGCTCCACGGAAGGCTCTCTTCGAGGAGGGAGCCTTTGCCAGCGTTTCTCGCGGGTCTGGCCCCGCTTCCGCCGAGGCGGAGCGGTAGCTGCACTCGCTGGGATCGCGGCTCGATCTATTAGAGAGACGGGAGACGGGTGTTTAAAAATACCCTATCTCCTCTCCTATCTGGTGGATCGGTAAACCTTTTTTCTGGATAAGGAAGCCCGCAATGCGGTTACTTCCCTCCAGGGAAGGTTTTCAACGCTTCCCATGTCTTCCTCCGAGGAGGTTGATGTGAAGAGCGTTGTCAAAAGTATTTAACCGCCCCCCCCCCTGATCACCTCAGTATGATGAGCTGGTGGTTGTGCTGATTAATGCATTAGCTAAATAATAATATGAGCCGCAGAAAAGCAAAAGCTATGCTTTATGCGGACTAAATCAGCACTTCCTAAACGGAGCTTTCTGTCCTTCCCCGATCTGCACTAAGAAATGTCTAGATCAAAGGAAAAACTAGTAAGAAAGATGATGCCGCAGGTTGAACAGACGCTAGCCAGCTATCTGTCGCCCAGTCTGGCATTATCTTTGGAAGCTCCGTCTTTGCTCTCCAGGCCTAAATAAAACTTCAGGCTTGATGAGCAATGTACACGTGTCGGGGTTCCTGACGGGAAAAATTAACCCCAGCCGTGCACCAGCTCCTCACATAAGAGGCTCATAATAGGAGCATTGCAGCCCGTTTTCCTCCGGTGATACCTAGAGGGCGGGACTAGCAACACTCCTGACCGGGGGCTTCAAAGACCAAGCCCGATCCGAGGGTCGTGCTTTGGTCTAAGAGGTCCTTGGCTATACAGCCCCTCTCGAGGGGCTTGCATTGTCAAGCCTTCTCGGGCTCTCAGGAGATCTGTCAGCTAACCCTGCCAGTGTTACAGGGCGCGGCGACCTCCCGCGAACATCCTCTAGCTGTTCCGCCCGGAAACGTAGCGGCCCTGGAGAGTTCGCAACCCCTGCAGGGGTCCTCAGAGGAGCTAGCTCAGGAATGTCCTGCCAGTTCGCTGTTACAGGCCTCCGAGTTAGTTCCTCGGGGAATTCCAGACACCAGTCTCGAGAGGCTGGTACCCTTAGTAAACTTTCTGGCAGCGTGGAAACTACTGCCAAATGTTTCAAATGGGGTCCTGCGTACTGTAGAGAAAGGTTATGCTATTCAGTTCGGCGCCACGCCGCCACCTTTCAGCGGGGTATTTCCAACTCTAGTGAGCCCCGATCAGGGTCTGGTAATGGAACAGGAAGTAGAAACTCTTCTGAGGAAGGAGGCCATCGAGGTGGTCCCTCCTCAAGACAGGGAATCCGGGTTCTACAGCCGGTACTTCATTGTTCCGAAGAAGGATGGGGGGCTTCGGCCCATCTTAGATCTCAGGCTTCTAAACCGCTCAGTCAGAAAACTGAAGTTCAGAATGCTTACTGTCAAGCAGGTCGTGTCACAAATCAGGTCCAAGGACTGGTTTGTCACGATAGATCTAAAAGACGCATATTTTCACGTCTCCATCCTTCTTCAACACAAGAAGTTTCTCAGGTTCGCTTTCAGGGGCGAAGCTTACCAATACAGAGTACTTCCTTTTGGCCTAGCTAGCCAGCTCGGAGCAGTTAGCGGTTCAGCATCGAGGTGTTGTTCTCGCTCACATGAAAGAGTTGGGGTTGAGACTCAACGCCAAGAAAAGTGTGCTCTCTCCACTACAGAGGACCACTTACTTAGGCGTGGTGTGGGATTCGACTACCATGCAGGCACGAATGTCACCTGGCCGTATCAATTCCATACTTACTGCAGTAAATGCGGTCAAGCTAGGCCAGTCACTCACTGTCAAACAGTTCCAAGTACTGTTAGGTCTTATGACAGCCGCTTCCAACGTGATATCTTTTGGACTGCTGTACATGAGACCACTGCAGTGGTGGCTCAGAACCAAGGGGGGTCTCCCCGAGGGGAAACCCATTCCGCAAGATCAAGGTCACGCGGCGCTGCCTACGTGCCTTGGCCATGTGGAAGAAACCCTGGTCTCTCTCTCAGGACTGGTTCTGGGAGCGCCCTGTGCCGCGTCTCGCTAGCGACAGTTGCGTCCCTTACCGGATGGGGAGCGGTCACGAGTGGCCGCTCAGCCCAAGGCCTGTGAAGCATTTACCACCTCTCATGGCATAAATCACCTAGAGAGGCTGGCTGTGTTCCAGGCCCTGAGGAGTTTTTAATCCAGACCTAGAAACCGTCACGTGCTGGTCCGTACAGACAGCACCGCGGTAGTTTATTACATAAACCGTCCAGGAGATGTCCGCTCACGCCCCTTATTCAAGCTGGCGTACCGGATCCTCCTGTGGTCTTAAGGAAAACTCCTCTCCCTGAGAGCAGTCCACATTTCTGGACATCTGAATGTGGGAGCAGACGTCCTGTCGAGGCAGGGGCCGAGGCCCGGGGAATGGATGCTTCACCCAGTGGGGGTGAAGCAGATCTGGAGAGTGTTCTGACCAGGCTCAGGTGGACCTTTCGCGACTCGAAAGACATCGCAATGTCCCCTCTGGTACTCTCTAGTGCCTCCAGCTCCTGCGGGACTGGATGCTATGGTACGGACGTGGCCGAGGCCTCGTCTGTACGCCCTTCCCCGATCGCTCTGCTCCCGGGAGTTCTGGAATAAGTGTGACCCCTGAGGGGGCACATCTCATAGACTCCAGTCTCTCAACCAAGGTTGCTGAGACCATCCCTCACTCTAGAGCTCCCCCTATGAGGAAACCCTATGACCTAGAGGAAATGGTCTACTGCATGGTGTACCAACACCAGGTCGACCCAGTTCACTGCCCGTTCGGTACAGTACTGGAGTCCCTGCAGTTTCACCATCCGTGGGGCTAACCCACTCCACCCTAAAGGTCTGCTAGTGGGTAGAGCCCCCTTGGTCATACGTTTTCTCCACGGTCGGGAAATCATGCTTCATCTGGAGTGATGAAGCAAGGAGAGTTCTTTTGGACCTCTTGCGACTCGAGAGACATCGCAATGTTCCCTCTGGCTCTCCTTAGTGCCTTCAGGTCCGCTCGGGCTGGATGCCATAGCACAGATGTGGCCGAGGCTTCATCTGTGCGCATTTTCCCGATCGCTTTGCGCCAGGAGTTCTGGAAAGAGCACGCCGGTATCACCTGCGTACTGGCTGGTCCGAGTATGGTTCTTGGACCTCCCCTCTCACGTTGGGGGCGCGACCTGCTACCCCCACATGGAGAGGTGGAAAGTTATGGGTATGGCCCCTTGGGGGGCGCAACTCATAGACTCTGGTCTCTCAACCGAGGTTGTTGAGACCCTGCTCCAATCCAGAGCTCCCTCTACGAGGAAACCTTAAGTGGAATCGGTCTACTTCAGGGTGTCACGAACACCGTCTAGACCTAGTTACTGCCCGGTTGGTACAGTACTAGAGTCTCTGCAGACTTACCTCTCCACACGACCAGCTCACTCCACCCTGAGGGTGTTCGTGGCGGCTTACTGGCCTACCACGCCCCTTGTGGTGGCTCGTCGGTTTGGTTTCCTCTGTGGTGCACTCAGGTTGGGACCCCGAGGGGTCTCAAGCCTCTATTACCTCCATTCGTGGAGTGCGACCAATGGGAAGTATATCTGTCCAGTGTGAGCGCTGGGCACGTACGGCCACAAAAGAAAGCATGTGGCACGATCAGAGCTTCAGTAGATGGATCTCGGATGCCATTTCTACTACTTCCAAGTCCTCTGGTCTCCCAGCTCCATGGGGAGTCAAGACTTTCCTACTGAGGCTGTCTGCCTCTAAAAAGCTCTGATGGCAAGTGTCCTTAGAAAAACCAGGACATCTGCAGTGCTGCGGGTTGGTCCTCGCCCCTGACGTTCGTCAGGTACTATGAATTCGACCTCAGAGCCGCTCCAGGCTCGGCTGTACTCTCGGCCTAGTGCGCTAGGCCTAGAGGGTTAGCCACCTCCCTAGCCAGGAGGAGACTTCTCAAGGCGCATTCTTTCTGCGGAAAGAAGAGAAGTTGTTATTCGCCACGACGCTCCTCGTGTGCCTGAGGGCCGAGGAGTGTCCCTGCATCCTCGTGAGCCCGAGGGCCGAGGATCAGACTGCCCTACTCTGTTCTCGGGTGCCCAAGGGCCGAGAACCATACAGCCCTCTTGTCCGCGGAATGCTAGACAATGGCTTCATTCTCCTCGTGTTCTGGCGCGGATGCTATCAGACCGAGTGTATTTCGGTCCCTCTGGTTTCTGGCCCTTCCCAGACCAAGGACTAAGACTCCTCGTCTGCCTTTAAATAAGGCCGAGGAGTGCCTCATGCACTGGCTGGGCAACCAGGCAGAGGCCCACTACTATCCTCGTGCGCCTGAGGGCCGAGGATCTTACAGCCCTCTTGTCCGCGGAATGCTAGACAATGGCTTAATTCTCCTCGTGTTCTGGCGCAGGATGCTACCAGACCGAGTTATAACAGTGTCTTAGCAGGTTAGTATTCTAGACGCTGTCTCCTTCATGGTCTGGCAGGAAACCAGACGAAGGACTGGACTCCTCGTGTGCCCGAGGGCCGAGGGGTGCCTCTTGCACTGGCTGGCGAACCAGGCAAGAGGTCCACTGTTCTCGTGTGCCTGAGGGCCGAGAACCATATATAGCCCTCTTGTCCGCGGAATGCTAGACAATGGCTTCATTCTCCTCGTGTTCTGGCGCGGATGCTACCAGACCGAGTGTATTTCGGTCCCTCTGGTTTCTGGCCCTTCCCAGACCAAGGACTAAGACTCCTCGTCTGCCTTCGAATAAGGCCGAGGAGTGCCTCATGCGCTGGTTGGCTACCAGGCAGAGGCCCCTACTGTCTTCCCCGTGAGTCCGAGGGCCGGGGATTGCAGTGCCCTCTTGTCCGCGTAATGCTAGACAATGGCTTATTCCCTCGCATCCTGGCAGAGCTCCAGGCCGAGCCTTGGATCCCTCTTGTTCTGGCTGAACCCCCAGACAAAGGATCACCCTCTCCTCGTGTGCCCGAGGGCCGAGGAGCCTCCTGGGGTCGAGTTCACTGTCCTCGTGGGTCTACGGACCGAGGACTTCCCACACCATCTGTCCGCCGAGTGCTAGACAGTGGTCATTCGGTCCCTCTTGTTCTGGCTAACTCCCAGACAAAGGACTAAGACTCTGCGTGTGCCTGAGGGCCGCGGAGTACCTCTCGTTCTGGCTGGCGACCAGACAGAGGAAGACTACCATTCATCGTGTGCCCGAGGGCCGAGGACTCGGGGCCTTCTTGTCCGCGTAATGCTAGACAAGGGCTCTCTCTCTTTCCGCCCTGGTTGAGCAGACACTCGCAGGGCTCGGAAATTATGGGGGCGTTGGTAGTCTCGTTCCCCATAGCGTTCCTGACGCGGCTCGAGTTCCCGGAAGGGAACGTCTCGGGTTACGTATGTAACCTTAGTTCCCTGAGGGAACGAGACGCCGCGTCTCGGACCATAATTCCCGCACCCTGCGGCGCTCGCTTCATTCCTAAAGAGCTGCCGCGGGTTTCAAACGCACGTGCTTTATACTTCCCGGTCGATGACGTCACCGCGCCTGTGACGTCACTCCCGTCATTTCATTGGTTGTTAGACAAAGTTCAGAGTGCGGCCCGCCAATGGCGTTCCCCATAGCGTTCCTGACGCGGCGTCTCGTTCCCTCAGGGAACTAAGGTTACATACGTAACCCGAGACGTTTCCCAACCCGGTAAAGAAAGAGAAGAGGCTGCACCAAACCAGCCGAAATAAAAGAAACTAAGCTAATGGATGAGACAATATCAGAAACTGTTATTGAAATGTTAAGAGCTCACTGTAAACAAAATCTGTAGAAATTACAGTATTACTGGCAGCTGGTTGCCAGTAACTTACTGTAGATTTTAATTTATGCTATTTACTGGCAACAGTTTGTTCAAAGTTAATTGAACATTAAACATTAACAAGTCTTTATCTTTACAGAATAAAACTAAAATAACAGCCTCATGCAAAGCATTCTGGGAACCAAAATCTGAAGGAAAAAAGCAGAAAAAGGTTGATGAAGGTTTCTGGTTCCCAGAATGCTTTGCAGTAGGTTGTTATTTTATAGTTTTATTCTGTAAAGACAAAGACTTGTTAATGTTTAATGTTCATTTAACTTTGAACAAACTGTTGCCAGTAAATAACAAATTAAAAATCTACAGTAAGTTACTGGCAACCAGCTGCAGAACTACAGCAAATTTTTTACAGTGCTGCTAAAATTATACAGGGAACATACATGATTAGCATGGTGACAGTTATTAGAACGAAATGCTCTTCTCTTCATGTGGTTTTCCTCGTTTCTCTCTCTTCCTCTTTCTCCTGGCCCTGACTGTTTCAGAGTTTTGAAAACAGTCACAAGACAAAACAACTGGATGCAGGGGAAGAGGGATTACTGTACATACAAAGAAACAAGGAAAGACAACATGGACTGAAGCATTAAAACATTACATTGACCCCACCAGTGACAAAACTTGCAACCCAGGCAATAACCGAACAAACAACTCTGAGAGGTTTAAACCTTAGAAAGGTTACAGGATGAACCACTTCCAGGTAACACTCAACACAGATAAAACAACGAAACAGGGGATGACCAGTGATGGAGAGTCTGTGTAAAAAAATACACTATACAAAGAATTCCAGCTTCATTAGTGAATTGATTCGACACACATGAAGATCTTACGCACAGCGAGGTAAGGATTGAAGAACTCTGCTGCAAGTCCATTCCCTGTTCCTGTTACTATAAGCCAAATCACATAGGAGTTGATAAGTAAATCAATCAAAATGATGATCACATAAAACACTTAGATCAATGCAAAAGTAGTTTCCAAAACAGTGTCATTGTTAAATAAGTAACTAGTAAAGTTTGTCTCATCAGTGGGGAAGATCTCACTGGAGATGTTCATCTCTTCTCTGTGTGCAGTCAAAAAACTGTGATCTATGAATGAGATACAAGTATAGTAAACCAGAATATTCTTGGACTATACACAATAAACCTGATTAAAAATACTTGCAATAACACATCAGAAAAGGATAACAGTTCTAGTTTTCAAATATTCAGAAAGCTGTTCTAAGTAACAGAATACTTATTTTTTTGGTTTGTTCCTTGCAATTTAGAAAAATAAAATGAGCAAACAGAGATCTATTTATAGACACTTATAGCTGGACGTCTATACCTTACAACTTCAACTGTTCATGGAATGAAACTCACACACTTTATAATCTTGGAAGTTGACATGCAAATACCTGTATGCCATGCAATTTAAAAGCAATTCATTCAGTCTACACATGAGAAAATAAGATATAATTTCCACATTACGATTCACAAAAGTCTTTCATGATCATCTAAGGGACATGAAACCAAGTTGACTTTCAAACACATGCCATCAGACCCCAAAGAGCCACCTGCTGCATACAAAATACTGAAAACAGATACTCTTCTGTCACACTGGTTTTGCTTAAAAACAACATCGGCAGGTGTGCATGATGAATCTTGTAGCACTTTACACAAATATGGTACGCATTGGCAGGACAAATCCTATGAAAGTATGATGAACTATTATAAAATTAGCTTCTTCTTAACAATGGCGATTTTGTATGTTAAAGGTTGTATCAGCGATTTCTAGCCTGAAGCGTCAGCGTCAGGGGTTTGGTGTTGTGGACTTTCGCTCCGCCTCCCTCACATCCCAGCACCAGTAGGAAAGTCCACAACACCAAACCCCTGACGCTGATTGGTTGGAACACTGTTTGATTATATGTGGAATAGTTGATAGCGCCGATTGTTTTTTTTGGCATATCTCGGACCCTAGGCTGACCAGAGAGACGCGGTTTTTTCATAGACGATTTATGGGGCAGGCAGCGAGTGGATCGTGAAAAAAAAAAACTAAATGTAATTACATTTCTAATTAATTTCTGTAATTACCACTGTTGGCCCATCCATTACACCCTACCCCACACTTACACCCACCTTATAGAAGCAAAAGTGTTTTGCAATGCAACATGACCACATTAAGTACATTGTATTTATTTTTTGAAGTACATAATAGTTAAGGCCACCTTATTATGATTTAATGCTGGGCAGCTCAACACAGACCAGACACTGAAAGAGAGGACGACCAGTGAAGGTGAGTCCATCCAAACAACACAAATATCCAGACAGTTTTGTATTGATAAGAAACAAAAACAAAAACAAATTGCACACATATGAGGATCTCAAACACAGCAAGATTGAAACTGAAGAACTCTGCCGCAAGTCCATTCCCTGTTCCTGTTACTATAAGCCAAATTATATAGGAGTTGATGGGAAAAACCAGAAGTGTATTGAGGAGATACAGTACTGGGATCACACCCAAATCCTCCTCCTCCTCCTCAGTGCCATGTGATATAAGTAACTGGATGAGTTTGACCCATCAGTGTGGAGGATCTCCGTGTCAGGAACAGAGAGCGCAGTTGCCTCCGCGTCAGGAACAGAGAGCGCAGTCGCCTCCGCGTCAGGAACAGAGAGAGCGGTCACTTCCGCGTCAGGAACAGAGAGCGCGGTCGCCTCCGCGTCAGGAACAGAGAGCGCAGTCACCTCCGCATCAGGAACAGAGAGAGCGGTCACTTCCGCGTCAGGAAAAGAGAGCGCAGTCGCCTCCGCGTCAGGAACAGAGAGCGCAGTCGCCTCCGCGTCAGGAACAGAGAGCGCAGTCGCCTCCGCGTCAGGAACAGAGAGAGCGGTCACTTCCGCGTCAGGAACAGAGAGCGCAGTCGCCTCCGCGTCAGGAACAGAGAGCGCGGTCACTTCCGCGTCAGGAACAGAGAGCGCGGTCGCCTCCGCGTCAGGAACAGAGAGCGCAGTCGCCTCCGCGTCAGGAACAGAGAGCGCAGTCGCCTCCGCGTCAGGAACAGAGAGCGCAGTCACCTCCGCGTCAGGAACAGAGAGCGCAGTCGCCTCCGCGTCAGGAACAGCAAGCGCAGCCGCCTCCGGGTCAGGAACAGAGAGCGCAGTCGCCCCCGCGTCAGGAACATAGAGCAGAGAGCACGGTCGCCTCCGCGTCAGGAACAGAGAGCGCAGTCGCCTCCGCGTCCCGCGTCAGGAACAGAGAGCGCAATCGCCTCCGCGTCAGGAACAGAGAGCGCAGTCGCCTCCGCGTCAGGAACAGAGAGCGCAGTCGCCTCCGCGTCAGGAACAGAGAGCGCAGTCGCCTCCGCGTCAGGAACAGAGAGCGCAGTCGCCTCCGCGTCAGGAACAGAGAGCGCAGCCGCCTCCGCGTCAGGAACAGAGAGCGCAGCCGCCTCCGCGTCAGGAACACAGAGCGCCGTCGCCTCCGCGTCAGGAACAGAGAGCATAGTCGCCCCGCATCAGGAACATAGAGCACAGCCGCCCACGCGTCAGGAACAGAAAGCGCAGCCGCCTCCGCGTCAGGAACAGAGAGCGCAGTCGCCTCCGCGTCAGGAACAGAAACAGCGGTCGCCTCCATGTCAGGCATGGAGATAGCGGACAAGAGCGCCGCCAGATGAGCGTCCTACACTGCCCAACGAGCGTGCATGGCCGCCATCCCCTCGGGAACAGCCGCCTCAACGACCGTCACGTCCGAAACAGAGAGCGCGGTCGTCTCCGCGTCAGGAACAGAGATCTTGGTCTCCAGCGCGTCAGGCACGGAGATAGCAGACAAGAGCGCCGCCAGATGAGCGTTCTCCACTGCCCAACGAGCCTGCATGGCCGCCATCCCCTCGGGCACAGCCGCCTCCGCGGAAAAAAAATTCCTCCCCACTGGACCCATCTTTGAGGTCTGCATTTTGTCATGTTTGAGTAATGAAAGGGTCTGGGTCCAGGTGCAGGGAAGGAATAGTTTAATAAAATAATAACAAACTAAACAAACAAAACAAAAAGCCAACACGGCAGAACACAACATAAACTCAAATGAACCAAACAGGGAACAAGGTCTAAGGCCAGGATAAACAGGAACACAGAGCAGACAGACAGTAGACATAAGACAATGCAGACCTGAAGCAGGAGTGAGAAGTCAGAGTTCTTATAGTCCAGATAGTGAACAGCTGTGAGTGAAATCAGTGCTAATGACAAGACAGATGTGAACGATCAGGGGAGTGCAGTGCAAGGGGAACAGTGACCTCGAGAGGCTGAGGGAAGACCCACAGCCCCGATCATGACAGGAGGTTGACCAAAATGGTTCACAACGCACCTTATATACCTGTTTTTTTTTAGCATACATGACATTCAAGTAGTGACCTCTTGGGTTTGAAAGACAATGCATCTCACAGTCTACACATAAGAAAAGAAGCTAAAGGACAAAATTGACAAAAGTCATTAATGATGATCTGAGTGACATGAACCTAACTTAACTTTCTAAATACATGCCATCACACCCCAAAGAGCCATCTGCTGCATACAAAATGCTGGAAACAGATACTGCTGTCACATTGGTTTTGCTCAAAAACAACATCGACAGGTGTGCACAAATGTTTAGCTTGCGAATTATCTTCTTTTTTTTATGAAAGTAAGTCATATTTGAACACATTAGGGGAAGTAAATGAAAGTATTTTCAGTTTAGCATGAACTTTCAAGCGAATGTCAACAATATTAGATTCATGTACATTTTTAATTGTTGAAAGGTCAGGATCCAAGAGGTAGGACTAGCCAGCACCTTTTTTTTTTCTTTTTACATTTTGAGAACTAGTTGATATTCTTGATGAACTATGATATAAAATTAAGCTACTGTAGAAAAAAAAGTATATCTTTAACAATAAATAAATGAATAAATCTTCAACAAATTATATCTATCAGATTCCATCGTTTTCCTGTTTCTGATATAGTTATGAGACAGCTTTGGCTGGTTGCCATCGGCTACTCTGCGGGAGCTAAAATATCCAGTATCAAGGATTTTCGTGTGTGCGCTCACTTCAGCGAAGACGATTACATCCCCAACCAAGGAGGAAAAATCAAAAAACGGATTTTAAAGAGTTCTGCTGTACCAGTACCACGGGTAAGCTCTATTTACTAACTTTATGTCGCATACGACAGGTTTATTTTGAAGCTAACGTCGGTTTTTAGGCTAACGTTACACTGTGAATATTCTAACCGGGGCAGTGATAGCATCGACAATAATCGACTGTCTATGTGGTGAGAAAATCGGCAAATGTCATAACTAATGAATTTAATTGAATCTATATAACACAACAAAATATGATGCTTTGCTATATTTGTTATTGTCTGTAACTATGCGGAACGTGTGTCGGTATCATCGTGTTTATAAGTGTGCTTGAAGTCACATACAGGTAGGTCTAAACCAGGTATCTCCAACTCCGGTCATCGTGAGCTACATTCCTGCAGCTCGATGTTTTCCTATGACAGGTGTTACGGCCTATAGCCATTTTAAAGCTCGTTAAATTATATCATTACAAAAATGACACAGGCCGAACATATAAAAGAGTCACAACGTCTGGTGTGAATTTCGAGACGCCTCCATTTATTCTTAAATGAACAAAAATCCAATCAAACATTCAAATAACAAACAAGAATTCCAAAAAGGATGTTTACCAAGCTAAATCAAGCAAATCAACAAAAGAAATAATATCAGTTAACGGGTAGTAGCACTAAGGAACAGAACGCCTGACTCCACCTGTTCTCGGAGTAAAGTTCTTACCTGACTCCCGCATAGAAAATAAAACAGGTGAATCTTCCGGACAGCTGCTTCCCTCGCTCAGATCTTACTAACTAAACACAAAACGTGCGCTAACAAACAAATACGCTACCCGCTACTGATAACGAAACAAAGGATTACGTCTTAAATAACAAAGTTACAAATTAAACCCAAACATAAAACAAAACTTAGCCCCCAAAGAGGCAAAGGGAAAAAGGCGCCCTCGAGAACAATAGAGCCGAAAGAGAGAGCCACGCCATTGTCGCCTCGCAGCCTATTTATCTGGAATCCCCGATGACGTCACGCGACTCTTGAGGAATAGGGACTCCCCCTCAACGCCACCTAGGGACTCAGACACAAATGTCACACAGAGACACATAACACAGGACACCTTTCTCAAATGAGACATTCTGTACAAGCCTGCTAATTACCCGTTGATTTGAGTCAGGTGTGTTGCATCAGAGAAAAACTAAAACCAGCAAGACAGTATCTCACGAGGACTGGAGATCCCATGTCTAAACTGTACAGTAAACAATCTGATGTTTAGACTCCTGTGGAAATCACGTGAAACGAGGTCTAATATAAAAATATATATATCGTCTCTGTTCCGTCCGACATTGTGCTAAAATTGGTTTCATCATCAGAAGTTTCGTAGTCAGACATGTAGTCAGCGAGTCGCACTATCAACAGCTGATCGGAACGTGCGAACTGACAGCAGCGCGGATTGATGGAAACGGAAAGAATATAGTGCCGATTAAAACTGAGGTATGATTTTTGTCAGGAGTGTTTTTTGTGATGTAAATTAATCAAGCTTTGAAACGCATATATTTTTTTCACGTAAAAACGCAGTTTTGAGGCCCCGGAAACTAACCGTGACTACTTTCTTGAAAAACTTCCAGCGGCCAGAACTCTGACCAGGGAGGTGAACGCAGTGTGGGTCAGTGTGTATACACTATAGTGCTGATAAGGATTCCATACAACTTCATGTCTTAAATGCTCGAACTATCCCTTTAAAGTAGAATTATTGACACTTTATAAAGGACAGTTTCCCTACCCGGTAGAGAAAAAGAAGAGGCTGCACCAAACCAGCCAAAATATAACAAACAGAAATAATAGATAAGAGTTTGTCAAATTGTTTCTTTGAATGAAGGAAAGCTAATAAAGTTGTATAGGGGGCATATATAATAAGCATTGTCAAAGTAGTTACCAGAATAAGATTAAACGCTTTTCTCTTCATGTGGTTTTCCTCATTTCTCTCTCTCCCTCTTTCTCCTGGACCTGACTGCTTCAGAGCTCTGAGAACAGCCACACAGCAGAACAACTGGATGGAGAGGAAGAGGAAGAACTGTCCAAACAAATGAACAAAGTAGACATCAGACTGGATCATGAATAAAATGAAAATAACTCCACTGGAACCAAAAGTTGCCACCCAGATAATAACACAGCAGACCACTCTGTATCTGAGAGGTTTGTACTTCAGAAAGGTTACAGGGTGAACCACTGTCAGGTAACGCTCAACACAGATCAGACTCTGAAACAGAGGACGGCCAGTGGTGGCAAGGCCATCTAAAACACTCACCACTGTCCAGAGAATTGGAAGCTTAGACATGAGAAAAAGAAAGACAGGTTCCATACAAATGAAGATCTCACAGACAGAAAGATTGAGACTGAAGAACTCTGCCGCAAGTCCATTGCCTGTTTCGGTTACTATAAGCCATATCACACAGAAGTTGATGGGAAATCCCAACAGAATGGTGAGTAAATATAGTAAGTCAATGTTCTCAGTAACGTTGCAAAATGAGTAACTGGAAGAGTTTGACCCATCAGTGCTGAAGTTCTCACAGGAGATGTTCATCTCTTCACCGTGTGCAGTCAACAAACACAACTGTGGTCTAAGAATGAGATACAAGTGTTAATAAATCAGAACATTCAAGGACTGTACAGAGTAAACCTGATTACCATTTAATTTCTAAAATCCTATTCTAAATAGCAGAGACTATATTACCTTTTGTCTATAAGATGGTGTGATTCATGCCATTTTGATTTTAAAACAGAGAGATTTATATCTATAGTCACTTACATCTGGATATCTGTATTCCAAGTTGATGTGACAATGGAATGAAACTCTGCACATTTTGCACTTTAATACCTGGGATGAAACCCTGATATGCAAACACATTAAGCAACATCATATTTACCTAAAAGACAGCCTGTCATCTTTAAGAGAATCACAAGATAACATGCTTTAAGGCAACAATAGTAGTAGTATTTCTCTCTACACACAAGAACAGAAGTGAAAATGTTCACATTAAGTAATTTTTTTTTCAAAAAGTTCTCAAAGGCCATTGAGGATCATCTGAGTGACATGCAGGAAACAAGGCTAGTTGTCAAATACATCCCATCACACTCCAAATAACAACCTGCTTTCAATAGCCACTGAAATATGTACACTCATTCAAAAAAGATCTGAAAACAGATACTCGTCTGTCATAGTTTAAAAACAGCATCAAACTAAAACAACAGATGAGCATGATTTTCCTTGCAGCATGTTCAACAAATATGACAACGCTTTGAAAACAAATGAAAATACTAGTTTTACAAATCCCATGTCCCAAATCCCACATCAGCTATATTTTAACACAAAATACTCCTCGCCTGATTACAAGCTGATAATCTGCACATCTGATCTGATTTACCACACTGTAAAAAATGACAGTAGTAATTCCTCATTGCATTTTCTAATAGAACGGCACATTTGTCTTCCTATTCTACTGTATTAATCATTGTGTGTAATCTATTCATTGTGGAGATTGCTGTTATTATATTTATTGTGACTACTTATGTTTGGTATTATTATTTGTACTTACATATTTTCTCAAATCTTTATTTGTAGAAAACCACACACACTCAAGCAAGCTTGTGGTAACAATAAATGGGTTATTTCCACATAAGTCTCTGACCGGACGCTTTGTAGTGGGTCTGTTATCAACCGGCATATTCACTTAACAGAGATGAGCTACCAGTAGCCACTCATTTTTACATGGTCCTTCGAGCAGGATCACCAAATTTACTACAGAGAGATGTCACAGCATGATGAGGATGAGCCGGTCGTGTGTGTCAGGAGGCAGACAGCCCTCCCTGCGTGATATGAAGAGTATGACCTCAGTGGTTTTACTCACCCAAGGCTGTACCCCAAACACACGTCACTACACCCTCTGTTTCATCGTACAGTGCCTTCCTGCTCAGTACCAGAGTTGGGTGCAGCTGGCTTCACGCAACCATCGTTACTACACAAAGAGCCTGACAGTCTTCAACAGTGGTCCGACATTGAGTCGTGGGACTCTGAGACTAGCGTCCTCAAGCGTGAGAACCAGGATCAATGTGTTGCTTATGACAAGATGCTACAGACCCTGCAGATGATGCAGCATGAAAGAGACACGTTTCAACAGGCTACAGATCAGTATTCACAAGAACTTACAAACACTCACTGGTGCAGCTGTGTCATTTCACATCTCTCCAATGTCTCAGCCCAGCAAGCTGTATCATATAAAGGGTGCATTCACAGCCCAGCAACTGAGTCTTTCTGAGCATACACACCCTGTAAAGACTTTAAGAGAGAAATATTACCACCTTTGAGGACTTCCCTTGAGCAATTTAGAGGCAGTTCGCCCTGTTTTGCTTATTGGATCTGACTACCCCCTGTTCAACATCTGCAACATGAGGTCTCTGAACAACAGTGTCTATTCACTTCAATAGCACCTCCCGAAGCTGATCTTCTCAAACAAGTGGAAAGACTCTGGCAGGTAGACGTGCTTCCCTGGCAAAGTGAAAAGATGAGCACAAGGTCCAGGCAAGACCAGGAGGCAGTAAAACTTCTGGAGAGCAAGACAGTGAGAGTAGAGGTGGATGGGGTTAAGCGCTATGCAACACCACTTTTGCGCGTTAAGCACATGCCCGATCTCAAGGCCCCTCAAAATGCTGTTCTCCCTCATCTGCGAGCAATAGTGAGAAGGCTGGCCAAAGATTCAGAGCAAGCAGTTGCCTACACTGCAGAGATCCAGAAACTAGAGCAGGCAGGTTATGCAGTCAAGGTGGAACTAAATGCTGAAACATGCCCATCCAATACCTGGTACATTCCCCATCACCTGGTTCAACACAACAGGAAGAACCGGGTTGTATTTAATTGCTCATTCCAATATCAGGGACAAAACCTCAACAAGCTCTTGCTCCCTGGACCTGTGTTGGGTCCACCTCTTCTTGCAGTTCTGTTAAGATTCAGAGAACATTTTGTCGCTATTAGTAGTGATATCGAGGGGATGTTCCACCAGATTAGATTACTTCCAGAAGATAAGCCACTTCTGCGATTCCTCTGGAGGGATCTGAAGGCCGAGGAACCACCCAACATTTACGAATGGCAGGTTCTCCCCTTCGGCACCACATGCAGCCCCTGCTGTGCAGTCTTTGCACTACAAAAACATGTCCTGGATCATAGCCAACCTGGGGAAGACGTTCGCCATTCTGTGCTCAAGTCTTTTTACGTAGACAATTGTCTGCAGAGTTTCACCTCAGTGGAAGAAGCCAAGTGTCTTGTTGACGAACTCAGGAGCTTATTGGCAGAAGGAGGTTTTGAACTAAGGCAGTGGTTCAGCAACCAGCTCACGACAATAAGTCACTTACCTCCTGAGGCCAGATCAGATGGCACTGAGCTCTGGATTTCACAAGGACAGAGCAACACCCAAGAATCGACACGGGCTCCTCTGGAATCACCAAACAGACACGCTTTCCTATAAGTACCGTCCAATGGCAAACACTGAGACTACAATGCGCAACATTTACAGAACTGTGGCAAGTCAGTACGACCCACTAGGATATCTCATTCCCTTCAGTACGAGAGCCAAGCTCATAGTCCAGTGCCTTTGGGATAAGAAAAGAAGCTGGGACGATCCGCACTTACCTGCAGATCTTCTACGGACTTGGGCAGAGTGGGTTGAGGAGCTACCGGGCCTACAACACATCGTCCTCCCAAGATGTTAAACCAGCCCAAGCAGAGACACAGACATAAGCCAGAGAGAAGTACACATTTTCTGCGATGCCTCCGAGCGTGCTTATGGTTCAGTCGCTTACCTCCGCACAGAAGATCAACATGGGGGAGTAGAAGTGGCCTTCCTCACAGCAAGATCACGGGTGGCACCAAAGAAACAGCAGTCAATCCCTCGGCTAGAACTCTGTGCAGCACTAACTGGGGCACAGCTCGCTAAAGTAGTTAGAACGGAATTTAATCTTCCCATCCAGCAGCTCACTCTGTGGACTGACTCTACCACAGTCCTCACATGGCTACATTCACACTCTTGCCGATTCAAAGTGTTTGTTGGAACTTGAGTCGCTGAGATCCAGAACATTACAGAACAGCACACCTGGCGTTATGTACCATAAACGCATAACCCAGCCGATGATATAACCCGAGGGAAAAGCTTATCTAAACTGGGACCAGACAGCCATTGGTGCCGGGGGCCATCCTTTCTGAAAGATCCTCAAAATCTGTGGCCAGAAACCCCACACCCGGTGGCTGCAGATGGAAATGAGCTTCGTAAAGCAGTTCCTTGCATTCTTACCTGCTTTGCCAGCAGCCTGTCAACCAGTATAAGACTGTCAACCAGTATAAGACTTTTGAAGAGCTACTGAAGTCTAGGGCCTGTCATGGGGCGGCAGGCATTAATCCGTCAGCTGATGACTACAGAACAGCGGAAATCAGTGTTCTACGTCAAGCTCAGGAGGAGTGCTTCCCCTCTGAAATCGAGCAGATAAAGGCAGGTAAACCACTTTCCAAAAGTAGCAGGTTAAAGACACTAGCACCTGAACTTGACCATGAAACTCAGCTGATCAGAGTTGGTGGTCGCCTACGCCATAGCCCTTACCTAGATCCTGATGCAGTTCACCCCATTGTCCTCTGTCCGAAACACCGGGTCTCTAAACTGCTCATACAGAGTTATGACACTAAACTTCACCACCCAGGCCCTGAGAGAGTCTTTGCTGAGCTTCGGCGTAAATATTGGATTCTTCGAGGCAGAGAGGCCACCAAAAGATGTCAGCGTAATTGTGTAGACTGCCAAAAATGGAGAAAAAAACCTGAAGTTCCCAAAATGGCAATCCTGCTAGATTACGTTTATTCAAACCTGCCTTTTACTCAACAGGAATGGACTGCTTCGGCCCGTATACTGTTAAAGTTGGTCGCAGAAATGAGAAGAAATGGGGCATCCTGTTCAAATGTCTAACTACCCGGGCAGTTTATATTGACATCCTTCATAGCCTCGACTCTGATTCCTCCTAATGTCTCTCAGACGATTCATCGCTAGACGTGGCAAGCCATTCGAGCTATTGTCAGAGCAAGGGACCAACTTCAAAGGGGGAGAGAGAGAGAACTGAAGGAAGCATTCGTAGCTATCGTCCCAGAACTGCAAGAGCAACTGTCAAGTCAACAAATACAATTCCACTTCAATCCTCACAATTCTCCACACTTTGGCGCCAGCTGGGAAAGAGAGATTCGTTCCCTAAAACAGGCCTTGATGACAACACTTGGTGCCCAGTCTGTCACCTTTGAAGTATTGTACACTGTGCTTGTGGAGATAGAAGGGATCTTAAATTCCAAGCCACTCGGCTACACTTCATCTAACATCTCTGATCTAGACCCCATCACACCAAATTCCCTCCTCATGGGGCGGCCAGATTCGATACTTCCTCCTGTAATAGGCTATACCCGGAATCTGAACTGATCAGTCAACGCAGATGGCGACATAGTCAAGTCCTTGCTGACCAATTCTGGAAGCGATTCCTCCGATTCTACCTCCCTGGCCTCCAGACCCGCCAGAAATGGCAAGATGAGACAGCCGACATCTGGTTGGCACCATCGTCCTGATCGTTGACCCCCAGCTGCCCAGAGCACTCTGGCCAGTGGGCCAGGTGTCGAAAGTATTTCCTGGGGCAGATAGCAGAGTAAGAACAGCCCAAATTAAGGTGGGAGAGAAGTTGCCCTGCTGAAAAAACCAGCATATGCTGGTTTTTTCAGCAGGGTGTACACACACCCTATTGCTCGCCTCATCCAATTGCCTGCCATACCAGGCTAAAGCTACTTTGAACAGTAGAGGGCATGGGCCTTTTTATTATTAAGCATATTTCCTTTGGAAATCTGGGGGCGGCTGTAAAAAAGGCCACTATTTAGTATATATATTTAAGTGTTTTAGTTTCTTTTGATATCAGCTTAGTTGACGCATCTTTTCAGTGAGCCAATCAGCAGTCTGGAAATGACGCGCAGACTTCTGCTCCCGCCCACCGTGCAGAGTTCAATAGTTCGGGAAAGTGTATGGATGCAAGCTGTACTGCGATGACTTTTCTTTGCTAAAGTTGTGTGCGTGCTTGTTAAGTAAGTAGCAGCCTATTGATATATTGTGAGTTAAATTGTTTATGCATGTTTACCTGGCTGAATGGGTATAAGTTAATGTATATGAGTGACGAATGTGAACTCGCTCATAAAGATGTTTCTGTATATATTTGCATACTAGTTACCTCAGATATATTACTGTTATGTTCAGAGGACATAATCTATGTGCCGTTTATTCATCATACGGTTTATATGATATATTTATATTCATAATTCCCAAAGTTAAAGCATCCTTTGACGCATGCGCACTGATACTAGACAGAGCGGCTCCATCTCTCCTCCGTGCTGAGAGGTGTCAAATTTCTAGCGCTCAGTATTAGTAATTTCTCATTGCATTTTCTAATAGAACGGCACATTTGTCTTCCTATTCTACTGTATTAATCATTGTGTGTAATCTATTCATTGTGGAGATTGCTGTTATTATATTTATTGTGACTACTTATGTTTGCTATTATTATTTGTACTTACATATTTTCTTATATCTTTATTTGTAGAAAACCACACACACTCAAGCAAGCTTGTGGTGACAATAAATGGGTTATTTCCACATAAGTCTCTGACCGGACGCTTTGTAGTGGATCTGTTATCAACCGGCATATTCACTTAACAGAGATGAGCTACCAGTAGCCACTCATTTTTACAATTTCAGTTTTATGTGTGTTTGTGTAAATGACTGTGCATCTTCTATATATACATGTTAGTATTTAAAAGCTGCTTGTGATAGGCTTTGGTTCATCATATCACTTTCTCATTAACACCTGCTTTTAGTGGTTATTAGTTTATTACAATGGCACAAAACAGATTTCAGTACTTCAATAAGTTGGTGTTTTAACATTTGATCAGTTAATGAAATTGCAGTATTTAAATGTACATTTAATCTAAATCGTGAATCCTAAAATGTTGCTACCATATTTTTATGTTAAAAATCTGACAACCACATCTTAATATTTTTTTCACATTTTTTTTTTACAGTGTATGCAACACTTACAATAAACACAATGCTGTATTTTATCGCTCAGAAAATCATGTTATTAGCTCTTTTATGATAAACTATTATCTAAAAAAAATAGAAAGTACCTGGTTATGAAGACATCAAACCATTGAACTTTCAGAGCTGGGTAATTTATAGTAATCATCAATTAAATGATAGAAAGAGAAACAAATCACTTTTCATTCTGAGATGTGTGCTTTATTTAAGTATAAATGTCACTTATTAATATTAACATAAATAGAAACAAAACTACTACATTATAAAAAATTCACATATATATTTTTTTAATTTATAGTAGCATTAACTAATTGTGTAAATAAATGTCTAACTTTGTATTTTAATAAAGCAGCTGACTGGTAGAAAATGGATAAGGACTTCATAATGATAATTCAAGAAGAATTGTTAACATTTTATGAAGGGCAGTTTCCTTACACGGCTCAAAAAGAGAAGAGGTTGCACCAAACCAGCAAAAGTAAAACAAACATAACCAATACACACAGCTGTTTCAAAACTATCAACTGAAATATTCATTAAAATCACATAGGGTAAATATTTAATTAGCATGGTCACAGCAATTATTAGAATGATGTAAAATGCTCTTCTCTTCATGTGGTTTTCCTCGTTTCTCACTCTCGCTCTCTCTCCTGGTCCTGACTGCTTCAGAGCTATGAGAACATCCGCAAGACAAAACAACTGGATGGAGAGGCAGAGGGAAATTTGTCCCATGATAAAATAGCTTTCTAAATTACCAAAAAAAAAAGAAAAAAAGAACTAACAATTATGCAACTAAAAACAAAACTAGCCAACCAGGCGATAACAGAGCAGATCACTTTATATCTGAGAGGCTTGAACTTCAGAAAGGTTACAGGATGAACCACTGCCAGGTAACGCTCAACACAGAACAGACACTGAAACAGAGGACAACCCATGATACCTAGAAAATTAAGTAATGAGTCAGCTATCTGAGCATTTTGATCTCTATTGTTGATAAGTTGCAAGAGGCACTGCATACAAAAAACCATCTCACAGACAGTGAGGTTAAGACTGAAGAACTCTGCTGCAAGTCCATTCCTTGTTCCTGTTACTATAAGCAATGCCACATAGGAGTTGATGGGGAAACCAAAGAAAACTATGACAATATCCACTGCCATCAATGCAAAACTAGTTTCTCCTTCAGTGGTGTTGTAAATGAAGTAATCTGAAATATTGGACTCAGTGGGGAAGATCTCACTGGAGATGTTCATCTCTTCACTGTGTGCAGTCCAAAAACAGATGATCTGTGATTTATGATTGAAATACAAGTGTAAACCGAAATGTGCAGGTACTGTACCTGATCAAAATTTGAATTTAAACACAGGTTAGAAAAATAGTTTAAATAAATAATGATAACTACAGTTGCTGTTTTAATTATTTGGGTGTTTTACCTCGGTCTTGTGCTGTCGTCTACAAAAAACGAAATAAGCAAAACAATGCGAAAGTAATGGACAAAGATATGTCTATAGTCACTTATAGCTGGACTGTCCGCCTTCCATGTTGATCTGTTAATGAGATGAAACTTGCACTTCTTTATCAGGCATGAAGATGGAAAATTACATGCAAATGTAATTTGCATCAAATTTGTGGCCACATATTTGCTTCAAAAGATCAACTGTTTTATGTTATAGTAATAGCACAAGAACAGAAAAAAGTTTATCAGTTCATCTCTTCACATACATACAAGTTAGCAAACAGTAATTTCAACATTGGAAAAGCAACAAAGTTCCCCAAAACTGCTTGTAAAATCCACCTATTTACAAAGAAACTCATTCAAAATGCTGAAAACAGATACTCATCTATCACAAGGGCTTACAAAAACAATGTCATCTACAACAAAATCCAAAACAGCAGATGTTTTCATTTCGTGCAGCCAAATGGTGATTTTTAGCCAGACTTAACTCCAGGTGGCTCATCAAGTTCAACCATTCAATCCTGTTGTAGGAAAATGTGTTATTTAATGTTTTATTTAATAAAATGAGTTTATCAAGAACTAGACCAACATTGGCCTCAAAATGGAAAGCCGCTACAGAATGAAAGCTTAAATTAGGCGAAATTAGAATAAATTAAATTTCATCAAAGTTGTCCTAAAAAAAAACAAACAAACAAAAAAAAAAACGTTCTTGTCTTAGGACAACTTTGATGTAAAGTTTTGATCCACTTGAAATGTTGACTACTGTACACTTACTAATTAACTTTGAGCTAAATTAAATTCTTCACTTGCAAAAGTGTAAAATTTTTTCCCCTAGGCGGTAGAAAAAAAGAAGTGGCTGAACCAAACCAGCCAAAAAGACAAACATAAGCAATATTCAATTTTGTTTCTTTATTGTTATTCCCTAAACTACCTAGAATTACTGAAATCATAAAGGGAAAATACATAATTAGCAAGGCTACAGTAGTTATTAGAATGATGTAAAATGCTCTTTTCTTCATGTGGTTTTCTTCGTTTCTCTCTCTCCTGGTCCTGGCTGCTTCAGAGCTCTGAGAACAGCCACAAGACAAAACAACTGGATGGAGAAAAAGAAGGAGAACTGTAAGAAGACTGAAATAACATTTACATCAGTAAGATTAAAGAAAAAAATCATAATATTAAAACCATAACTGAACAAATCACTCTATATCTGAGAGGTTTGTACTTCAGAAAGGTTACAGGATGAACCACTGCCAGGTAACGCTCAATACAGATCAGACAGTGAAACAGAGGACGTCCAGTGGTGAAGAGTCCATTAAAAAACAAACAAACAACAACAAAAAAAAAAAAAACAGAAAAGTTGATAAAGAATTGTAAATGAATTGCTGAGCAAATTCAAAACAGATTCCACACATATTAGGATCTCACAGACAGCAAGATTCAAATTGAAGAACTATGCTGCCAGTCCGTTTTTTGTTCTGAAATTGAATCTCTATCTAAACATAAGTGCAAGTAAAAAAGCAATAATTTCAAAATGAATAAGTTATTCTTGCAATGTTTTTGAGATGGTAGTATGTTGATTTAGTTACTGCTTTGACATGGCTACTGAAACTGAGGTCTGACTGCAGAATCACACCCAGATTCTTGACTTGATTTTTTGTTTTTTGACCCCTAGTGTCAAGGTACGCATTTACCTTATGAACTTCATCTTTGTTTCCAAATGCAATGACTTCCGTTTTCTCCTTGTTTAACTGTAAAAAGTTTTGGCACATTCAACTGTTAATTTCATCAATGCATTGGCAGAGAGAGTCAATGGGGCTGTAGTCATTTGACGATAAGGCTAGGTAAATCTGGGAATCACCTGCATATAGCTGTGATATGCAATTTGGTTCTTTCTCATTATTTGACTTAGTGGGAGCATATACAGGCTGAACAACAGCGGCGCTAGAATTGAGCCTTGTGGGACTAATACAGATCAGACACTGAAACAGAGGACGACCAGTGATGGCAAGTACGTCTAAAAGTCTCAAAAGTTCCCAAAGAACTTTGAATTCATAGCTGAGGAAAGTCAAAACAGATTTCACGCATATTAGGATCTCACAGACAGCAAGGCTGAGACTGAAGAACTCTGCTACGAGGCCATTCCCTGTTCTTCTTACTATAAGCCAAATCCCATAGGAGTTGACAGGAAAACCCAACAGAATGCTCATGATGTCCACCCCATACACTGCAAAAACAGTTTTCCCCTCTGTGCTGTTTGACCCATTGTTGGCGAAGATCTCACTGGAGATGTTCATCTCTTCACTGGGGAAGTCACTGTGTGCAGTCAGAAAAAACAAAACTGTGATCCATGAATGAGATACAATGATAAGTCTACCAGAATTTTCAGTAGACCTAATCAGAACTACTTTAAAATTACCTTTTTACCTTTGTTCTGAGCTGTTGCTGTGAACAAAGAAACAAAGTACTAGACAATAAACAGAACATTCACAAGTGGAGAAATTCACTTATAGCTGGTCAAAGTTGATCTGATAATGGAATGAAACCTATATCTTTATCAGACCTGGATCATGAAATTTTACAAAATATTATGCAAATCCACAAAACTACATAATTTTTGCTAGGAAAGACCAGCTTTGTTACATAATAGTGCTAACACGTAAAAATTAGGGGTGGGAAAAAAAATCGATATTGCAATATATTGTTGTGCTCTCTGTCGCAATAAATAATCGATACACTAACGGCCAATATCGATATTTTATTACAACACAAAATTATTAATTTACCCGTTGTCAGTGTCACTGTCACTACCCAATATCTACCATTCTGTTTGCGGGGGGCGCTGTTCGAGTAAATAGGGGTAAAGTGGCGGAAGCAGCGGCCAGTGAAGAAAACAAGTTAACTAACAACAACAGAGATGAAGCGCAGAAAAAAGAGACGCGAGAAGAATGGCGGAAAATAACGAAAAACAAATCAAAGACCCACCCGCTAGTTGAGCATGCTGATCAGTTAGTGTTCCTCAACAAGAATATGCCTAGATGTGACCACTGTCCAGGTTAACATAAAGCACTTTACAGTAACTTACTACTGACGTTTCAGTATCATATGTTAATTAATGTTCATGTTTGTTTTTTTTAATGTTCAGGCACTTTTATCTCTCTAGCCGTACAGTGTTTACATTTAAGACAAGGGGCAGTGAGTTATTATGCAAATGTATATTTCTTTGCACAGTGTTGGAAATGTTGGCATTAATAAATGCATAAGATTTCCTTATTATGGGTATTTTTTTCTTTTTCAATCACATATATCGTGATTTATCGTTGATGAAATTTCTTCCAATATATTGAATATCGTAGATATCGTGAATTGTGATATTGTCATTATCGTTGGCCACATATCGCCACAGAATTGAATCGTGAGTTACCTGTATCCTCCCACCCCTAGTAAAAATGTATTCAATCAAATCAGATGGGGGAACAAAACTAAACAAAACAAGTCATTAGGGATCCAGGACCATACTCTCACAAATAACCACCTGCTTTCAATAACCGTCTATTTGCATAGGAACTCAGTATAAATACTGAAAACACATGCTCCTCAAATGGATTTGCTCAAATATATTTATACATTCTGTTTGTTAATGAGTAATAATACATTACATTATAATTTGCATCCTGAACACTGAAACAAACAAGATGTTCTTTTTGCAGTCAAACTTAAATGAAAAACGAAAACACAAAAACTTACAAAGTTAGAGACAAAAATAGTGTGAAGTGTTTTGACAAAGTAAATAAGTGAACAAGCCCTACATCTTATCATGCTTCAAATTCTAAAATGATCAACAATTAAAATAGTGAAAGAGTGAGAGAGAGAGAGAGAGAGATCACCTTTTGTCTTCAGATATAAATGTGCTTTATTTGTGCCAAAGTGTCATTTTTAAATTAACATAATAAACATTCACAAAACTACAATATGAAAAAAGTACAGCGCTTGGGTAATTTTTGTAGCATGACTAGATGAATAGCTATACTAAAAGGATAATCTTGAACAGTAGAAAATGAGATATACAGAGTTCAATGACTGATAATTACAATTAATTAAATGACTTTTTTTCCCAAGCCAGAGAAAGAGAAAACGCTGCACCAAACCAAAGTAAAACAAACATATCCAATAGACACGAAAGTAAGTTTATTACCTGTTGAAACATTACTAATCAATACTATTAAGTCATTTCTGGGAAATATAAGTTTATCAAGACCAGCAAATTAACATTTACTCTCCAATTGGCTACAGAGCGAATGGGTAATTTAGGCTACATTTATTGTTAAAATAAAGGAGCAAAATTCTGCAAAAAGCCCAAAACCTAACCCTGAGGGACTCCACAAACCATGCGACTCACAGAAGTGACATTTTGTATATATACCTGAGAATGTTTCTGTTAGTTAAAAAGACTTTAACTAATTTAGAATGGCAATTGTAATGGGTCTTTTTGCAATTTCCGTTTAGCTTTCTAAGATGCTTGCATCGTTGAGCAGGTATTATGATTAAGCTAAGGCTCTGTCCTGGATTTAGATTTGTTAAGTATGGTGGCCGAAATAAAAGATACACAACGTGACAAAATACAGAAAAAAGCTCAAAAGTAGCACAGACCACAACAGAACCCTTACAAAAATTAACCGTACACACACTCTGTATCAAAATGATTTAGCTATACTAAAATTACCTTACATATTAACAATGTACTGCACATAGATAATAATGATGATTAAAGTTAAATTATTGACATTTAATTAAGGCAAGTTTCCCCATCCGGTGGAGAAAGAGAAGAGGCTGCACCAAACCAACCAAAATAAAACAAAAGGATCCAATGTCTATGAGCATTGGCCCATTTTGCACCAAACCAGAAATTGTATTTAAAATGACTTGTGTAAACAATATAATTAGCATAATAGCAGTAGTTATTAGAATGATTAGAAATGCTCTCTTCTTTATGCTATTTTCCTTATTTCTCCCTCGCTCTCCTGGTCCTGACTGCTTCAGAGCTCTGAGAACAGCCACAAGACAAAACAACTGGATGGAGAAGAAGAGGGAGCAATGTGTCATGAAGAAAATATAATAAAAACCAGGTTTGAACAAGAACTTAGTCCCACCAGAGACAAAACAATATACCCAAGCAATAACACAGCAGATAACTCTATATCTGAGAGGTTTGTACTTCAGAAAGGTTACAGGATGAACCACTGCCAGGTAACGCTCAACACAGATCAGACACTGAAACAGCGGACGACCAGAGACACCTACTGAATTAAAGAAATTTGCTGCCATCAAAGAATTTTGATCTTCATAGTTAATAACATTAACAAGAGATTGCATACAAAAGAGCATCTCACAAGCTGAGTGATTGAGACTGAAAAACTCTGCTGAGAGTCCATTGCCTGTTCCTGTTACTATAAGCCAAGTCACATAGGAGTTGATAGGAAAACCCAAAAGTATGATGGTGATATCCAATGCAATCTTTGCAAAACCAGTTTCCACCTCAGTGCTGTTGTAAAAGAAGTAATCTGAAAAATTCAATGCACCAATGGGGAAGATCTCACTGGACATGTTCATCTTGTCAAAAAAAAAAAAAAAAAAACAGATGATCTGTGATCTATGAATGAGATACAAGTGATAGTAAACCAGAGCATTCTGAGACTGCAGAAAGTAAACCTAATCAAAACTACTTTAAATAACACATATTAGAAATATATTTCTTATAGAACTAAAAAAACTAACCTTGGTTTAGTTGTCTGAAATGATTGAAAGAAATGATTCAGTATAAAAGCAATAAACCTACAAGAGTTATATTTCAGCTGTACTGTCTGCCTTCCAAGTTGATCTATTAGGGAATGAAGCATGAACTTTCTATATCAGTCCTGAAGCATTACAAAGAGGCATGCAAATAGTTCATATGTGACATCGTATTTGCTTCAAAAGACCAGTGTTATGTATAGCATTAGCATTATAAAAAGAAAAAAAAAAAGAAGAATCAGGATTCATTTTATCTTTAAAATAATTACAAGTTAACAAGTATGATTTTCAACATTGATATTGATAAAAGGTTAATTCAAGGACCTCTGCTTTTAATAAGCATTTATTTGCCAAAAAAAGAAACTTACTTAAAATATGTAAAACAGATCATCTACATTAACATTTTTTTCATTTAGCAGGCGCTTTTATCCAAAGCGACTTACAATTGGGAATACAACAAGTTATTCTTCCTCAGGAAGTGCTAAAAATACCATATATCAGGCGTTGTTAGATGAGTACAGGCTAGAAAGGGAGATCAAGAAAGAAAGAACAAAGATTTTTTATATTATTATTATTGAGTCAAATAGTGTAGAAAAAGAGGGGTTTTCAGCAGTGGCTTGAAAGCTGTTTAAGGAGTCTGCATTCCGGATAGGGGTGGGAAGATCATTCCAACCGGCAGGAACGTTGAACGAGAATGTCATCTATCACATGGGGTTACAAAAACAATGTCTGCAACAAAGCCAAAGCGAAACAGATGTGATTTATAATGTGGCAAAATGGTGACTTCAGCCAGTCTAAACTCAGAGGTCTTATACAATCTATTGATATTATTTTATATTTATAATCTGGAACTGGATGGATGAAGATAAAAATAGATTTGACTGAATTTATTTCATGAAGGGCAGTTTCCTGACCCGAAAGAGGAAGAGAAGAGGCTGCACTAAACCAACTCAAGTAAAACAAGCCAAACTAGCAGACAAGATTGTATTAACATTATCTGTTGAAATACACTGTGGAAATACTAAATTAATACAAGAGGTATATAAGATAAGGATGGTCACAGTAGTTATTAGAATGATGTAAAACGCTTTTCTCTTCATGTGGTTTTCCTGGTTTCTCTCTCTCCTGGTCCTGACTGCTTCAGAGCTCTGAGAACAGCCACACAGCAGAACGGAGAGGTAGAGAAGAAACTGTGAACACAAAAAGGCAGGTAAAAATCTGAGAAAAAGAACAATGAATTCATCAGATTGACCCAACAGGAAAAAAAACCCAGCTAACCAAACAGTAACACAGCAGATCACTCTATATTTGAGAGGTTTGTATTTCAGAAAGGTTAAAGGATGAACCACTCATTCGCTCATAACGCTCAACACAGATCAGACTTTGAAACAAATGATGACGAGTCAGAGCTAGTCAATCTAAAAAATAAACAGTTATCCAGAGATATTTACATATAAAGCTGAAAAAGACAAAACGAGATTGTATACAAATGAGGATCTCACAGACAGCAAGGTTGAGAGTGAAGAACTCTGCTGCGAGTCCATTCCCTGTTCCTGTTCCTATAAGCCATATCACATAAGAGTTGATAGGAAAACCAAACAGAAGGATGAACATCTCTACCACTGAAATCAGTGCAAAACCATTTTCCACCCCAGGAACATAAAAAAATACAATGAGAAAAATTGGAGCCATCAGGGGGGAAGATCTCTCTAAAGATGTTCATCTCCTCACTGTGTGCAGTCAAAAAAAAAAAAAAAAACTGTGATCTATCAATAAGATACAAGTGTTAGTACACCAGAACATCCTGGGACTGTACAGAGTAAACCTCATCAAAACTTTAAGTAACACAATTTTACCTAGTACAATTGACAAAAGTAGCAAAGGTTATTCAAAAGTCGTTTTAAATAAATATAAAATCACTGTCTGTCTTCCAAGTTGATCGGTTAACGAGATGAAACTTGCAGTTCTTTATAAAGCATGAGTCCTCAATCGTTGCAAAATGATATGCAAATAATACTGTAATAGTACTGTACTGTACAATAATACTGTACAGTTTGAAGACAAAAAAAAGACAATGCATCTAAATCAAATGATTCATGCTCCAATGTTTTGATCCAAAGCAAAAGGTTTGCAACCCGCTCCAAAGTTCTCATTTAAATCAAATGATGTGATACACGCTCCCAAGTCCGGCCCTGAATAAAATAATTTGCAATACGATTTGAAAAAAATTATTTACGATGCATAATTGGAGCACTTCGAAATAGTGTGTCACAACGCAATTATTTAACTGATAGATCAGAACTTTGGAGCGGGTTCACAAACATTTTGCTTTGGATCAAAACTTCGGATCGCGACTTATTTGATTTAGATCAGAACTTTGGAGTGTGTTTGTGAACCTTTTCCTTTGGATCAAAACTTGGAATTGCGAATTATTTGATTTAGATTGGAACTTTGGAGTGGGTTTGTGAACATTTTGCTTTGGATCAAAACTTCGAATTGCTAATTATATGATTTAGATCGGAACTTTGGAGCGGGTTTGTGAACCTTTTGCTTTTGATCAAAACTTCGAATTGCTAATTATATGATTTAGATCGGAACTTTGGAGCGGGTTTGTGAACCTTTTGCTTTGGATCAAAACTTCGGAGAGCAGATCATGAATCATTTGATTTAGATCAGAACTTCGCAGCATGGATCACAAATAATTTTATTCAGATTGCGACTTCAGTCTGGGTTCTAGAATCTTTTTTTTTTTTTTTACATTAGGATTTCTGATCAATTTCATCTTTTTTCATGAAGGACAGTTTTCCCAAGCAAAGTTAAACAAACGTGACTAATAGACAAATGTTTAAGTATTAAAAGAGTCTAAATATTGAAAGATTGAGCATATATGAACACATAAGATAATTACACAATATTTACAATTAATAGCCACTAAATGTATAACTTTCCATTTCGATAATATAGTTAAGATAAAATGGATTATGGAGACACCAGAATGATTATTAAAGTAGAGTTACTGACATTTAATGGTTAATTATATTAACCTCTAATGAGTGGTAACACTGTTTTGTTCTGTATGCACAGATGAATGGTACAAAATGAATTCTAGCGACTTTTTCATAATTAAAGTAGAATTGACATTTGATAAAAGGCAGTTTCCCAACACGGTAAAGAAAGAGAAGAGGCTGCAACAAATAGGGGTGTGCATTGGCACTGCCCTCACGATTCGATTTGATTACGATTCACCAGGTAACGATTCGATTCAATTCGATTCTACGATACATTGCGATGCATCAAAATTCTACTGCACACAAGGCAAATTTTTCATCAGTCATGAGGCAATACAAGCCGAAATGTGCCCAGATGTCCACTTTCTAAGCTTTGGGCGCGTTTCTAACCTGTTCCCACACGAGTTTAAAATATTCTATCTAACCCCAAAGAGTGAGTTTAGGCGACGGTTATTTTGGAATGTTTCGCATTACTGTTTCCATGGCGACGCGTCATGTGACACACCGCAGCCACAACAGCACTGTAAGACACATGGATTGCTTTTATTTCGTTTTCCCTTCTTTATTATTGATATTCACAAACATGCTCGCTATATTATGAAATATCTGATATTCCGATTTCGAAATATGTGCAAGTAAATGTATTTAAAAGTTGAAATACTTTTATAATGACCGCGTTAGTTAATCTATACCGGGTGATGGGCGCCCCCTTTTGTTTGCGCTGAATCCGAGCTGTGGGATTCAAAACACGCAAATGCATCCTCTCCTCCCGAAAGACATTAAAGTAAGTCTCTGGTGAGCTGGGAGAAGAAGAGAGTGAACGTTATAGTAACCTACATAATCTGTTTATGATATCAATAAAATATGTTGTCAGAATATATTTGTAGGATCATTATTGCTTCTTCTATAGACATCAGTGTGTGTTTTACAAACTATAAATGTATGGTTTTGCTAGTACTTATGTGTATTTAAATGTCTGAAACCTAAAATAAGCATTATATGGTTGAAAACACTGAATAGTTGTGATAATATGACAAGCGCTCAACGCGTCTGATCTGGTTCAGCGCCAGCCAAAGCGCCAAAACCGATTTGAATTTAGCAGCTGATGACGTGATGCGGCAAACGTTCGAATCACACCGGTGTGATCGTACGCTTCAGGGACCAGCCAAGACAAATCACACCGGTGTGATCGTACGTTCGCAGTCATCTCCCTCCGCCTCAAACATCTTGCTCGTTGTTGTTGTTGTTATTCCCCCGGAACCAGAAGTATTTGAAACTTCACAACTTTATTTTCTGCCAGAAAATAAACAGTGACATAATGGATTATGGCACTTTGCCGCATCGTTGCTGAATCGTTCATGCCCCGCATCGCGATGCATCGCCAAATCGATTATTGTTGACACCCCTAGCAACAAACCAGCTAAAGTAAAACAAACAAAGCTAATGATTGAGAATATATAAATAACTGTTTGTGAAATCTGAACTGTTAGTACAATTATACAGGTAACATACATGAGAAGCATGGTCATGGTAGTTAATAGAATGACATGAAATGCTCTTCTCTTCATGTGGTTTTCCTCGTTTCTCTCTCTCAGTCTCTATCCTGGTCCTGACTGCTTCAGAGCTCTGAGAACAGCCACAAGACAAAACAACTGACCCATCAGTGGTGAAAATCTCACTGGAGATGTACAAACACAACTGTGATCTATGAGATACAAGTGTTAGTAAACCAAAACCTCATTAACTACTGTTAAAAACTCATTAGAAATATAGTTCTAAAAAAAGGAACAAAGACAGAATGATTGAATTTGAGACTAGACTGTCTGCCTTTCAAGATGATCTGTTAATGGGATGACACTTACACTTTATCAGTCAAAGCCTTACAAAAAGGCATGCAAATATTGTACATGTGTGACATATTCCCTTCAAAGGAATATCTGTTATGTAAAAAATGTCATCAGGAATCAGTTCTTTACACATAAGTTTAAAAAAATAAATAAAACTACAACAACAAAAACTAGAAATATGGAAAACAGATACTCATCCATCACATAGGGTTACACAAACAATGTCATCTGCAACAAAATCAAACCAAAACAGGTGGTCTAACCTCAGAGGTCTTAGTCTTCCAAGCTGTCTCTAATAATTGCTATGTTATTTAACTCAAAAATGTCTTCAAGTAATGAATCCCTACAAATAGGTAAAAATAAATAAGTGGACATTTTAAAATGAGCAAAAAGACAAAGTTCACAAAAGTAATTTTCCTCCTCTCTTTCGCTCCCTCTCTCTCCTGGTCCTGTCTGCTTCAGAGCTGTCAAACAGCACAACAACTGGATGGAGAGGAAGAGGAAAAACTGTGAAAGGAAAAAACAAAAGTGCAACTCAAAGAGAGACAATTGCGAAGTCATAATAGTAAACCAACCAGAAACAAATCCTGCCACCCAAACAAAAACTGAACAAATCACTCTATATCTGAGAGGTTTGAACTTCAGAAAGGTTACAGGATGAACCACTGCCAGGTAACGCTCAACACAGATCAGACACTGAAACAGAGGGCGACGAGTCATAGCGAGTGCTTGTAAAAAACATGGAATTATCCAGAAATATTTAACTTTATAGCTGACAAGCTCCATGATAGATTCCATACATACGAAGATCTCACAGAAAGATAGAGTAAGAATGAAGAACTCTGATGCAAGTCCATTCCCTGTTCTTGTTACTACTGTATAAGCCATATCACGTAGGAGTTGGTTGGAAAGCCCAACAGAACAGTGATGATACCTACAATTGAGGATGTTTTATAATCAACGTACATCTCAATGCCGTGGGAAAACAAATAAATGGAAGAGTTTGACCCATCATTGGTGAAGATTTCACTGGAGGTGTTCATCTGATCACTGTCTTACAGTGAATACAACACAAGAGTTAGTAAACCAAAACATTCTGGGACTATACAGAATAACCCTGCTCAAAAATACCATAAATAACATGCATTATAAAAAGAGAACAGTTCTAATTAAATCACTTGACTATTTTACCTCAAAATTAGTAGGCAAAGTTACGCATTTCTACATTAACTTCTAGCTGGACTGTCTGCCTTCCAAGTTGATTTGTTATTGGAATAAAATCTTGGTACTGAAGCATTGAAAAATTACATGCAAATGTACATGACGTCAAGTAATATTATATTTGCTTTAAAAACCAATTATGTTTTGAAGTGCAGGATGGTAAGTTGATATACTAAGATGATGACAGTTCTTCAATCAGTTAAACGCTGCACAAGTACAAGTTAATATGTAAAAACACACAAATAACCACCTGTTCTCAAGAAACATCTATTTATAATCTCTGAACACTCATAATTCTGTCATACTGGTATAGACCAAAAATAAATAAATACTACTGTGAATATCAATGATACAGGCAGAGGTTTTGGGTCCAATAATTAACACTTTTTCAGAATTTAGCAATAAGAAGTTACTCGTCATCCAGTTTTATATATATAGGCCGGGAAGCAATATAGCGCTGAGTGTCATCAGCATTACTGTGAAAGCTTACACCTTGTTTTCTGATGATATCTCCCAAGAGTAACATGTAAAGCGTAAAAAGTAATGGCCCTAGTACTGAACCATGAGGTACTCCACACTGCACTTCTGATTGATATGATACCTCATCATTTACTGCCATGAACTGACGGTGGTCAGATAAGTACGATTTAAACCATGCCAATGCAATTCCACTAATGCAAACATAATTTTCAAGTCTATTCAAAAGAATGTTGTTCAATATTGTCAAATGGAGCACTAAGATCCAGTAGCACTAATAGAGAGATACAACCATGATCGGAAGAGGTCATTTGTAACTCTAATAAAAGCAGTCTCAGTGCTATGGTTTAGTCTAAATCCTGACTGGAAATCTTCACAGATACCATTTTTCTGTAAGAAGGAACATATTTGCAAGTATTCTACTTTTTCCAGTATCTTTGACTAAAAAGGGAGATTCAAGATTGGTCTGTAATTAATTTGTCGGGGTCAAGTAGCGTTTTTTTATGAGACTTAATTTCGTTGACTGCATGACCATGCTCAACCACTGAATGCTACACAAGTTATCATTAGAAAATCATTAATGCTTTGAATAGCCTCACTGTAGCTACTCTACATTATTTTGTGGTATAACTAAACATTACGAGTTGTGTATTGTATTTTACATGCTAGCTTCTCGATCACTGGAAAACAAACTATTTACATAGCAGTTGGTTTAAAACTAAAAACAGAGCAGAAACATTTGCACAAAGTTAGAGACAAAATAGATTTTTATTGATGTGTTTATAAATAAGCTCTACATCTCAACATGGGGTCCATTCTTCGTACATCACTCACTACATCCAAGATCAAATGACACATCTAAGAGCAAATCATTGCGCTAACTATGAGCTCGCTATTCCGGTTCTCCGAACGCACCTGTTGTTGATTAGTATAGCTGGATGAAGTTATTTGAGATCACTGGGTGGCTTAAAAGGGGCTACGTATCGATAGTAGAAACATTGATCGGCAACTCTTTGATTGGTCGGCGAACATGCCGAAGGAGCGCACTCAGTATTTTTCTGCAGCAGAGCAAGAACTCTTGATTGAGGGATTTCAGGAGTTTCAAAATTTAACTAAAACGCAAAGGAACTATGCAAAGGCTGCAAAAGCAAGGAGAGAGGGCTGGCAGAAAGTTGCTGACAAATTAAACTCTAAAGTAATTATATTATATTATATTATATTATATTATATTATATTATATTATATTATATTATACTATATTATATCCTCTTTCACATTAGAGCAACAACAGGACCCACTAGAACATGCTAATAAGTAAAAGTTAAATATAAGAATATTTTACAGAATGGTAATATTTATCACTTATATTGCTTTAAGTCTTTTGAAAAGAGACTCTGAAATAATCTGTTTGTTTGTTTATAACAGTAACCAAGAAAAGGGTAGAGCAAAAAAAGACGGTGTTGGTTCTGCACCCCCTGTCACACCCGACAGGGATACGAAGGGATGTGGTACTGCCTATAGGTCTAAATAATAATACATAAATAAAAATGTTTCCATTGCACAGGACAGTGAAGCAACCCTGTCAGATGACTGTGGTTTGGAGGAAGTACCTGTAAGTGCATGCATAATTTGGCCTGAATTTGTACTTGTGTACTTCTATTTATTTCTGACTCAAATAATATGCATAACCCTGACTCTCTGAAAATTCTTGAGTCATACACTGATCCGGGCCATTTAGCGTCCACATTTGTGATATGGCACATAGAGTCACACACCATCTAAGAGATTTCATTATATGCGAACACACTCTTTTTTATTATATATAGTGTCATCTAAAATATTGGTATTACTCACTTGCACATTTATGCTGTGAACCCCCTTTTGATTGACAAAATCAAAATTCATTGTGGCCTGGGGGGGCCTTGATGGCAATGTGTGTGCAGTCTATGGTACCACTCACATTAGGGAAGCCTGGGGACAACCCAGCTATAGTTACAGACATAGGTCATGATTGCATGACATACATTATCATAATTCAATGTAGCTGCAATAGAAAAATATTTTCTATAGCCGTGGTCTCTTATCTTGATTACACAAAGTAATTTACTATTACTACTGTAAAATATAAATTAAATCTGAAATAATCAAATATATGAAATAGAATAGGATTAATAGTACATTTCTCATTTTTAGAAAATGACCTGTATGTATCTGTATGAAATCAATAAGAGAATCAAATACAGCATTATCTTTAGTTATTGATAATTTTTACTCATGGATAAACAGTGTTACACAAACTATGTTTAAGTGACATATGCACTTTTCAAACGACAGACTGCTTTTTTAAATTTTTTTAAATACCCTGCATCACATATATGCGCGGTCATCTTTGAATGGAAAAACTACGCTGTTGTTTTCGTATAAATGAAGCGGACATAACTGAGTGGCCGCGATCTAATCCTGTTTACATAAAGTAAGCCTGCTTCCGAGCAGGTTTGCGCTTACTGATCTGTTGCTATGACAGCAAGTCCCGGATGAGCGTCGAAGAACCGAACGATCCAAGATCACGCAAAATTGTCAACAATCAAATCCAGCTAACTTAGTTAGTGAGGTACGAAGAACAGACCCCTGAAGCAAACTTCCAGAATAACCACTGGACGACAATCAATAATTAGAGATCACTTCTCATTCTCAAATGTGTATAAATGTTAGGTTTATATGAAAACATTCGGCACACCTACTGGTGTATGACATTAAAGTAGCGCAAAGTGATTTGAAAGCATGCAGAGCTGTCTGCGTTATATAGCTCTTGTGGTACTTTGATATTAAACATCTACCTTTCTGCACAGCGCCGCTTCAAGTCGAACGGCCACTAAAATTCCAATTTTAAACCTTGCAAAATGATGCAATTTGCTAATAGACATTCATTCTATCGGCAAGGCTTCAAATTTTACATTTTTACCATTTTTTACTAGATTGTGCCATTTTTTTAAATTTGCCAAATAAAAGAAATAATCGCTTTTTTGTTTTCTGCTTATGCATATTATAGGTTATTATAGAGTCAATCGGAAAAATAATGCAGCTAAAATTGTGTGGGTATGTTGGTAAGCATATCAGAGTGTGGTTTGCATGTGTTTACTGAAATTTTAATGGGTGTAATTAGTTTGAAAGAACTAATACAATCGAGGATTAAGAACACACATCTTAATCCTCGATTGCACTTTTTCATTTGTTATTGTTTTTCTAAAGAGATAAAAGGTGAGCTTGAATTTGATGTAGAAGTTCAGAAGCCCCTAAACACATTGTTTTGTTCTTACCACAAGAAAATGCTGATTGTGTAGTCTGGTAGATTTTTTTTTTACAAAGTTTGGTGCTTGAGGGCTTGGCCATTGCAGTGCTTGCAAGATGAAGAGATTCTCGTTACTCAGCAGAGGAAGCTCTGAAGTAGAGCCCTGCGCGCGACTATTTTATTCATCCCGCTCCCGCCCGTCGAATTTCTGACCATTACCGTATGCACCCACAACGTGTTTGTTACACTCCCGCATTTGTACTGCTATTATTAAAGAGATTCATGTTTGTTTCTTTCCCTGGCCTGCATGTGTTCTGACGCACTGGTAGGGAAGATGAATAGTAGCCTGGGCTATCGGGGACGTCTAAAACGCTTAGGCTACCGCACGTTTCTTTAGACTTCAAGTACTTTGATTTTGGCTATTGAAGTATTACGTAGGCTTGATCGGTCCTGGTGTAAATGTGCAGAAAGCATGTCTGAAATCAGCTATGAGAACACAAAAAAACCCCCCCACAAAATACATTCAAATATAATTTAGTTTTTATCAAAAACGTTGCACCGTCACATAAAAATAGACTGCTTAGCAAAAAAAATACAATGATAAACTACATGAAAACAGCAGTTTTGCAATTATTAACCAAAGCCAGATGTCACAGGTATTCTGTATTCATGTCGCTAGGCTACCTCCCGATCCCGTAGTGTTTTTTTTAGCCGCCCATTCCCGCCCGCAGCAAAGTTCAAACCGCCAGCTCCCGCGAGATTTGCGTTGGGTCCGGTGGGTCAAAATCCCAATGCAGCCCTCTACTCTGGAGCTAGACGTTATGTAAAGAAACCAGCTTTTAAAGCATTACAATTCTGAAAATGAATGAATGTTTGATAATTATGAATAGAAGAGATGCTGATTATGCCTAAAAATTAATGTTGTTGTTCTTGACTGACACACCCAAGAAGCAAGTAAGCAAAGAAAAAAAATCTGCTTAGATTAGAAATAAACTATTTTTCATCCTTTTTTTTTCATTAAAAAATACCTGTGGAATTATGTAAACAAACCAGCAATTAAAGGGTTAAAATTCTAAAATTAATGAATGTTTTGAAACAACAGTACCAGTATATCTACAAAAAAACAAAGTTGAAGACATACAAGTCATTCCAAAAAACTTTTTGTTAGTAATTTGCACTGACAACTTCTTCAACAGGGGTTTTTGCAGTTTGCTTGTTGTGTTTGCATGCTAGCTTTACAAACATTGCAAAAATATATATTTTATTGCAGTTAAATTTGTCAAAAGTACATTCAAAATGATTTCTTTAGTGAAACAAGCGAACTAAAGGATTGTGAAAGATACAGTTTATTTTAGAATGTCAAACCCTACACCTATCAAACAAACAAAAAATCTATTTCAAAATGAACATAAAAAGGCCTCAGATGTGCTTTGTTTGATTAAAGTTTTCATACACAAAACTATTACCGAAAGTACAGTATTTAGCTTATTTACTGCAGCTGTACAGCAGAGAAAATATAATAGAGGGTTCATAATGAGTACTGGGAATTATCAATATTTGATGAAGGGCAGTTTCCCAACCCCATAGAGAAAAAGAAGAGGCTGCACCACACCAGCCAAAGTAAAACAAGCATAACTAACAGACAGGAATATATTATGTGCTTGCATTGACAACTTATTTATCAGAAATAAAACAATAAAAGGAGCATAAAAGATTACCATAGTCACATTAGTTATTAGAATGAGATAAAACGCTCTTCGTTTTATGTTGTTTTCCTCCTCTCTCCCTCTCTCTCCTGGTCCTGACTGCTTCAAAGCTCTGAGAACAGCCAAACAGAAGAACAACTGAAAGGAGAGGAAGAGGAAAAATTGTATCGAGAAAAAAATCAAGTAGAATGCAGTGAGGAACAACACAAAAGTTATAATATTGCATACACAGGAAACAAGCGTTGCCACCCAGACAAAAACAGTGCAGATCACTCTATATCTAAAAGCTTTGAACTTCAAAAAGGTTACAGGATGAACCACTGCCAGGTAACGCTCAACACAGATCAGACACTGAAACAGAGGACGACCAGTGGCGGGAAATCCATCTAAAAAAAACACAGCCATCCAAAGAATTTTAAATTTAGAGCTGAGAAAAAGCATGACCGATTCAATACAAAACAGCATCTCACAGACAGCGAGGTTCAGGCTGAAGAACTCTGCCGCAAGTCCATTTCCTGTTCTTCGTACAATAAGCCATATCACATAGGTGTTGATAGGAAGACCCCACATAATGTTGATAAAGTCTAAAATGAAGGTTGTTTTATAACCAAATTCCTTCACAGTCCCATTGTCAAGTAAGTAATGGGAAGAGTTGGACCCATCACTGGTGAAGATCTCACTGGAGATACTCATCTTTACACTGCAGTAAAAAAAGAAAAAACAACACACAACTATGAATGAGATACAAGTGTTAGTAAACCAGATCATTCTGGGACTGTACAGAGTAAAAAAAAAAAAAAGAGAAATAGAGAAAAGTTGTTTTAATTATTTGGTAATTTTACCTTTTTTCCCGTGATGTTGTCCACAAAGAAGCTTAAAGCTGGACTCTCCGCCTTCCAAATTGATGTGTTAAGAGGATGCAACTTGCACCTCTTTATCAGCGATGGGTCGTGGTGTATTGCAAAATGACATGCAAATGCACTGACATCACATTGCTTTCTAAAGAACAACTGCATCCTGAGAGAGTATTACTACAAGGCGACCGATCTGTAAAAATGTACTAAAGGAACAACGGCATCTGGGTGACAGCGAGAGGTATTTATTTATTAGTAACCAATGACCACCACCATTGCTTTGAGAAGGACTTTAACCCAAAACCTATAATTTAACTTGACATGATCTCAGGTTCAACATAATCTAAGGCAAATACGTAGAAGGTATCACCTGACAGGTGCCACATATAACCACCGACAAAAGAAATGGTGTCAGCGCTGTCTGAACCACAGCTCATAGGCTAATAATAAAAGCTGCCAGTGTCAACAACACAAGAGTATCAATTGTGGTTTACTATTGTGTAAAAAACATGAACACAGACTAATGCTTGTGCAACCATAAATCAAGCTAATGTAAATGGAGCCGAATGCAAATTCAGGCATTTCATGTTGAGTTATGTTTAAATCAAACAAAACTTTCAGAGATTGCCTGATTTGAACACGAGAAATATGGCTGAAAGTGATGCATTAAAATTATCTCAAGAGTCAGATCCTCATTTAGAAACTGCTCTGATAGTGTTCATTCAGTAAGGATTCCTTAGACAAACAAGTGTTTTATAGTAGTTCATTAAGAGTCACTGATTGCACAGAATTCTTCTGATTCACTGAAAGGAACTGGCTCAAAACACTCATTTGTGACTCGAACAACACATGTTGCAATGTTTAGCAGTAGACTGTTTTTATCCCATCACATTTATTGCAGATTACATCCTCACAGTGGATCAATATTTATTCACTTTCCAATGGAATTCAAGTTCAAAACAGTGCATGAAGCACTGAGCAAATGTAATGTAATTTATTAGTCTGTGGCTGTCATAAGCTTACAAATGTGGCTTTACCGAGTTAAACGGCTCTGGCCCGAGCAGATATTAATGGAACGCTATTGGCTATTCAAAATTTGTGGGCGGGGCTTGGCAATATGTTTTTGTTTCAGTTCAAAGTACGTCACCACATAGAAGAACGCTGCGTGTTTCAAGTGTAGCTAAAGCTACTTTTTGTTAGTAATTTGCAGTAATAACATTTTTAACAGTTTGCTTGTATTTGCATGCTAGCTCTACAAGCTAAAGCAAAACAAACAAACAAAAAAAATTCAAATGTGTGTCGAAAATGCAGACAAAAAAAACCCCCCACCTTAAAGGGTCTCAGATGTGCCTTATTTGATTCATGTTAACATACACAAATCTACAACAGTAAGTAGAATGATTAGTTTAGTGGTTATTTCCATAATTCTATTTATTGTATGGAAGAGGATTACAAAGGCTTCATAATGATGAGCAGGAATGATCAACTTTTGATAAAGGGCAGTTTCCCAACCCGATAGAGAAAAAGAAGAGGCTGCACCAAACCAGCCAAAGTAAAACAAGCATGACTAATAGACATGAGTATACTATGTTCTGACATTGCACTCTCAACAAATAAAATAATGGATAGAGCATATAATATAAATATAGTCACATTAGTTATTAGAATGAGATAAAACACTCTTCTCTTCATGTGGTTTTCCTCCTGTCTCTCGCTTTCTCCTGGTCCTGACTGCTTCAGAGCTCTGAGAACAGTCAAACAGGAGAACAGCTGAAAGAAGAGGACAAGGAAGAATTGTACAGACAAAAAAACCAAGAACAACACAGAGAGGGAAAACAAAAAAGTCATAATATTGACCACACAGGACACAAATGCTGCCACCCAGGTAATAACACAACAGATCACTCTATATCTGAGAGGTTTGTACTTCAGAAAGGTTACAGGATGAACCACTGCCAGGTAACGCTCAACACAGATCAGACACTGAAACAGAGGACGACCAGTGATGGGTAATCCATTTAAAAAGTACACAACCATACGAAGAATATTAAATTTGGAGCCAAGAAAAACCAAGAAAGATTGCACACATATGAAGATCTCACAGACAGCGAAGTTCAGACTGAAGAACTCTGCCGCAAGTCCATTCCCTGTTCCTGTTACTATAAGCCAAATCACATAGGAGTTGGTAGGAAGACCCCACATAATGGTGATACAATCTAGAATTGAGGTTGTTTGAAAACCAGTTTCTTTTACAGTCCCATTGTAAAATGATTCATGATTGGTGAAGATCTCACTGGAGATGTTCATCTCTTCACTGTGTGCAGTCAAAATCAACAAAAATCTATGAATGAGATAAAAGTGAATGAAGTAAACCAGATAAGTAACACACATTAGAAAAAAAAAGAGAGAGAAAAGTTCGATTTTAATTATTTTACCTTGTTCCTCTGTTGTTGTCCACAAAGATAGGAAGACTATGGAATTTGGTCAATTAAATGCAAAAATGCAGATAGGGTTCTTTCATAGGCACCTAAGGCTGGACTGTCTGTCTTCTAAATTCATGTGTTAAGTGGATGCAACTTGCATCTCTTTATGAAGGCTGGGTCCTGGTGTATTGCAAAATGACATGCAAATACAGTCACATCACATTTATTTCTAAAAACCATCTGTATTCTGTGGAGTGTTACTACGAGAAGGTAGATCTATGATAATGTACTTAAGCAACAATAGCATCTGGATGAAGCATAATTCTGAAAGCATCTAGACAGCAAGGGACACTTATTTATTAGTAACCAGGGGGACCACCAGATTGCTTTGAGAAGGATTTCAGACCAAAACATATTTAATTTGACATGTTTTAATGTTCAACATTGAAGGCAAATAGATACAAGGTATCACCTGACAGGTGCAACATTTAACCACTGACGAATGAAATGGTGTCAGGGCTGTCTGAACCCCAGCTCATAGGCTAATAATAAAAGCAACAACACATAGTGTCAAGTGTGGTTTACAATTGTGGAAAAAAAGAAAAGAAAACAAAAACAGACTCATGCATGTAAAATAAATCAAGCAAATGTAAACAGAGCAGAATGCAAATTCTCTGGCATGTCTCTGGCAAATTTACCTTTCATAAAAAACGAAAATAAATAAATAAATAAAGCACAACCCAAAAGCTTTTAAATGATTGTCAGTGTGGTGGTTGTCTTAAGCATGCAAAACTTATTTTTGAGAGAAACATTGCTGAAAGTGATAACATAAAATTGCATTACAAGTGTCAGATTGTCATTTAGAAGGTGCTCAGACAGAGTTCATTCAGTAAGAATTCCTCTGACAAACAAGTCTTTTATAATAGTTCATTAAGTGCCACTGATTGCACAGAATTCTGCTGATTCATTGTAAGGAACTGGCTAAAACACTAATTTGTGACTTGAACAACACTGGTTGTGGTTAGCAGTGTTTAGCAGTACACACAGGGTGTTTTTATCCTATCACATTTAATGCAGATTACAGCCTCACAACGGTTAATTATTTATTTTGCAATAGAATTAAAGTCTGCGTCAGATATAGTGTTTTAATGTAGTCATCATTTGGCCATATTGGCGGCACTGAACGTAAACAATGCCATCGAACTAGTGTTGTCAAAAGTCCCGGTACTTCGGTACCAAGTCGGTACTAAAAAAATTTAAACGTTATGGTACCTGGTTTTCTTAAGTACCGGTGGTACCGACTATCTGGTCAACCCGGTTCTTGATACGCTATACAAAAGGTGCGCACTGCGCGGTTGCGCTCTCTTCATTAACCCTCTGGTGCTCTTCGTTTAGCAGTCACACGTGTGCTCTTCGCGGTCAGAAGTGACCGGACACCTGTAACGCATCCTGTAATTTTTTCAGTAAAACCATTCCAATTCATTTTTGTTTAATAATATTTTTTCTTTTTTCTTTTGCATTTTGAGAGGGTTTTGTGGTAATAATGAATATTTATGCTGTAATTAATATCCATTTTTTGCCATTGAGAATAATAAAAAATTTTCTTTTTATTTTTTTAAAAAAATTTTTTTAATAAATGCAGTATTTCAGGTTGAAATAGAGACTCAGCCATTCAACACTAATTTTTGAAGGCAGATTAGCGCCATCTGTTGGTAAAAAACGAGAAAAACATCTGTAATGGCAGGTGCAACTTGATGCCTGTATAGTTCTCTACAAAGCAGCTTGTGAATTGCCTAGTTGTTTTTAGACAATTGATTCAGCATTTTTATTAGGTGGAATAGTTGAACATACATTTAAACAATCTCAAAGACTATTTCTTATCCAGTTTGGGATAGTTTTTTGTTATAAATATGATTTGAAGTGTTAATTTTTTTGTATATGCAAGAGAGTGTGTGTCTTTTGCACTCTGGATATGTAATTTTTTTATACATATATATTTTTTTATTTTACATCTTCTCAATTTGCTGTGTTTCAGTTCATTTGTGCATGTGTGTGTGGATGTGTGAGAAAGAGACAGAAAAATTCTGTACATTTTTGTATTTTTGTCGATTTCCCATTCATTTCCTGATGTCGGTCATTTTTGACCAAAGAGCACAAGTTTTTTTTTGTTTTTTTTGGAATCGTGCCCTCATTTTTTATGTGTGTCCATAAAAGTCACTGAATTTGGTAGCGTTCTGATGAAGCTGTGATTTTTAAAAAAAATTCAAAACCGAAAATGTTTTGGTCAAAATTGACCGAATAGAGGGGAGTATATTAGTGTGTTTGTGTGTGTGTGTGTGTGTGTGTGTGTGTGTGTGTGTCTGTCTGTGAATGGGTGTGTTTTAGAGTGTCACCCCTTCACTGCTGTGTACTTTTTTCAGCATTGTGGAGGATTTGTAGATTGTACACACAAAAATTCTCTGAATATTTGTATTTTTGTCAATTTCCCATTCATTTCCAATGGTCGGTCATTTTAGACCGAAGAGCACAAGTTTTTATTTTATTATTAGTTTTTTTTAATCGTGCCCTAATTTTTTATGTGTGTTCACATTCCAAATGCCATAAAAGTCAATGAATTTGGTACTGTTCTGATGAAGCTGTGATTTTTTGAAAAATTCTAAACCGAAAATGTTTTGGTCAAAAGTGACCGAATAGAGGTGTGTATATTAATGTGTGTGTGTGTGTGTGTGCGTGTGTGTGTGAATGGGTGTGTTTATGAATGGGTGTGTTTTAGAGTGTCACCCCTTCACTGCTGTGTACTTTTTTTCAGCATTGTGGAGGATTTGTAGATTGTACACACAAAAATTCTCTGAATATTTGTATTTTTGTCGATTTCCCATTCATTTCCTATGGTCGGTCATTTTAGACCGAAGAGCACAAGTGTGACTATTTTTTTTACGACCACTTAGCCTGCTTGAATCATGCCCTCAATTTTTTTTTGTGTTGACATTCCAAATGGCATAAAAGTCACCGAGTTTCATATCATTCCGATTAAGCTGTGATTTTTAAAAATTCAAAACAGAAAATTTTTCGGTCAGAAGTGACCGAAGAGCACCAGAGGGTTAAAGCACCGGTGGTGCTGCTGATGCCGTGGCTCTGAATCCACTTGTTGACAAACAAGAGCCAGGCTTACTCCAAATATTTTGGATTTGCGGCTGAACAAGGCGAACATCATAGATCACCAAAAAACTAGGTTCTCTCGAAAGGAGGAAACACATCAAAGACCGACTCCGCGATCAAATTAAAGAGTTCAAGTAAGGTAAGTTTCATTTTAATTTCATATTTAGAGCTTCTGTCACGAACATTATTGCATATTTTAATTTGAATGTCAGATTGAAATAAACATCACCGTTTGTGTAATGAATCGTTAGCATAAGCGCGGCTAACGCTAATATGCTGGGCCTTAGAATGAATTTGAAACAACGCTCATATAACTTTTGTTAGAGTAAAAAAATAAGGACATGATGTATTTACTATTTTTACACACAAATGACCTGTGTATCCAAAATATGTGTGTTAGAGAATGTACAAATGTGTCGTTAACAATGTTTATGTCCTTAATATCAGTCTGTCAGAAAACGTTCTAGACTTATTCTTGACTGGATAACTCTAGCAGGTTTAAAAAGCTTTTTAATAATAAATATGAATGCAGTTTGGATTAAATAAAAGTACAATACAATAAAACACGTTTTATCCCCTGTTTAGTTTGGTAATACTTTACAATAAGATCAAATTCATGCATCATCTAACATAAATTTAGAGTAAGTGAACAATATATTTTTTACAACATTAATTCATGTTTGTTCATGTTTAACAGATTAACATGATTTTATGTATTAGTAAACTTTGAAATTAGCCTAACCTCACAAAGAATAATTGCCGTGAAACTACTGTTTATTGTTAGGCGATGTTATCTAACAAATGAAAATTGTAAAGTGTTTTTAATACTGCAGTTTCCATCTGTGATAGGCACTTTTTTTACACTAAATTTATTATAACAGCTGAGGTTTGTTATTTACTGAAAATTCATGTATTTTTGCTGGTGTCAATGATCTATGTGGCATCTGGTCAGACTTAGCCCACTGCTTTACTTAAGTATATTATATTTTCTTTTTACAGCTGCAGATTGAGGAAGATCATGAAACGCCCCAGCAAACTCTAAAACAGACAACGGTCACAGATGTTTTTCAGCAGCAGCAGAAATATGACAAAAACTTTTGGGTGAAGCTTGTTTACATTTTTTATGCCTGTAATTTATTTAGATGTTATTTCATTACTAAAATGTTTACAATCCTTGAAATACTTTTTTAACCTGTGGAAAAATTTAACAAAATTTTATGTAAGTATAAAGAATGGCACTATTTTTTTGTACATTTTATTTTTGTTCAACTTTATTAATAAAAAATTGTGTGTTGCTCAATTAATATGTTATTGTGTTTTGCATTGGTACTGAAATTGGTACCAAGAACCGTGGATTTTTAGTGGTATTGGTACAGAATACTGAAATTTTGAAAATTTTGAAGTCAATTATTGCCATGTTTTGGGCTGTACTAATCTGTCAAACTGGGAAAAACGTTTGCCGTACTATAGACTACCAAAAGTTATAACAAATCAAGGAGGAGAGTGCAAAAAACTTTTGTTCTAAGGAACAAAAGGCATTTGTGGTTGGCCAAACTGAACCAGGATTTCCAGGGCAAGAATCTTGACATTTGTTTATTCTTATTTCTGATCAGTAAAATATTAGGGTCATATCTTTCTTAATATTGCTCGTAAGTATCTTTACCACCTATTAACTTTAGTTTTTTTTTTTAATATTGCGCCCTTTCCTGTTACTAAGTCCTTCTCTATGATTTAGCAGCTTCCACACATTTTTTTTTTTTTCTGTGGTTTAGACAACTTCAATTAACAGAACGACATGTTCGGTAGTACATTAACCATACAAACCCTACACTAACCCAGGAGGATTCCAATTTCCAGCAGCAATGAAAAAGAGGCAAGAAAAAAAGCACAGAACAAACTGATTACAATCACACTCTTTATATACAATTTACAGTTTTTTAACCAAGTTTCATTAAAAGTTTCTAGTTTATCAAAAGGAAGGAGTAGGTACAAAACAATAGATAGTAGCAGCTTTTAAGTAGAATAAAGTCACCCAAAATAAAACTGGATAGGCAACTGAAACATCTAGTTGCAAGTATATCTAGAACATCTAAGCAAAATGTCAAAGTTGAAGACACAAATGAGTCCAAAAAGGCTAACGTGTTAACAAAAGTGTAGCTAAAGCTAGTTTTTGTTAGTCATTTGCAGTTACCACGTTCTCAACAGGGCTGCATTTCCATGCTAGCTTCACAAATACTGCAAAACAAACAGATATTATTGCAGTCAAATGTGTGTCAAAAGTGCAGGTTAGACAAACTTGTTTGTTTAGTGAAATAAGCAAGTTGATAGACTGCAGGATGTTAAACCTATAAATGATCAACATTTGATAAATGGCAGTTTTCCAACCCGGTAGAGATAGAGAAGAGGCTCCACCACACCAGCTAAAGTAAAATGAGCATAACTAAAAGACACGAGTATGCTATGTTTATGTTTTGACAATGTACTTATAATAAATAAAATAACAAAAGGAGTATATAAGACAACCATAGTCACATTAGTTATCAGAATAAGATAAAACGCTCTTCTCTTTATGTAGTTTTCTTCCCCTCTCTCTTTCTCTCTCGCATGGGCCTGACTGCTTCAGAGCTCTGAGAACAGCCAAACAGCAGAACAACTGAAAGGAGAGGAAGAAAAATAATTGTGTACACACAAAAACACAGAACACAATGAGGGACAACAAAAAAGTCATAATACTGAAAACACAGGACATAAATGCTGCCACCCAGGTAATAATACAACAGATCACTCTATATCAGAGAGGGTTTGTACTTCAGAAAGGTTACAGGATGGACCACTGCCAGGTAACGCTCAACACAGATCAGACACTGAAACAGAGGACGGCCAGTGGCAGAAAATCCATTTAAAAAAATACACAACCATCCAAAGAATTTTAAATTTAGAGCTGAGAAAAAGCATGACCAATTCAATACAAAACAGCATCTCACAGACAGCGAGGTTCAGATTGAAGAACTCTGCCGCAAGTCCATTCCCTGTTCCTGTTACTCTAAGCCAAATCACATAGAAGTTAATAGGAAAACACCACAAAATGGTGATAAAATCTACAATAAAGGCCGGTTCAAAACCAATTTCCGCCGCAGTGCTATTTAAAAAAGAAGTGATCAGAAGAGTTTGACCCATCAGAGGGGAAGATCTCACTAGAGATTTTCATCTCTTCACTGTGTGCAGTCAACAAACCAGAACTGTGATCTATGAATAAGATACAAATGTTAGTAAACCAGAACATCCCCCCCCCTCCCTCCCCAGGAAGACAGGAAGATGGACTTAATCAAAACAAAAAAGCAGAGAGAGTTAAATCTATAGTCACTTAAAGCTGGACTGTCTGCCTTCCAAATTGATGTGCTGAGGGGATGCAACTTGCACCTTTTTATCAGGGATGGGTCAAAAATGACATGATCTCATGTTCAACATAAAATGGCAAATACATAGATGGTATCACCTGCAACATATAGCATTCCAAAAGCCAGTGACAAATGAAATTGTGTCAGCAATTTCTAAAACCCAGCTCATAAGCCAATAATAAAAGGAGAGAGTGTCAACAACAGAGAGTGACAAGTGTGGTTTATTATTGTGTGTAAAAATATGAACAAAGACAGCCAACCGTCAATCATGCTAATGCAAACAGAAAATACGCAAATTCTCTGACATGATGCTCAGTTCTGTCAATTAAAGCTTCAGAAATTGCCTGATATCTTTACAAGACACATTAAAAAAAAAATCAAAAATGCAAAGGACAATTTTGAATAACTGTTAAAGCACACAACTTATTTTAGAAAGAAACATAACTGAAAGTGGCCACTTAAAGTTCATTATGTGAGTCAGTTCTCATTTAGGATTCCTCAGATAAACCAGTCATTTTTAACAATTCATTAGGAGTCATTTAATTGTAGATCAGACTAAGCTGATTGCACAGAATTCTATAGATTCACTGAAAGGAACTAAAAAGAGTAAATTGTTTGCGTCTTGAACTACACTGGTTGCACTGTATTTGTTTGTTTGTGCCTGCAGCCTGCAAAGACAACTCAATGAAATGTGTTTTCTTACCACCGTTTTGTAGTACAACGTGTGTTTTTATCCCAAAGCATTTAATGCACATTACAGTCACACAATGGTGAATTATTATATATTTTGTCATGGAAATGCAATTCAGAGCAGTGCATGAAATCAGCTCTATAGTGTTTTTATGTAGAGTCATCATTTGGCCATATTGGCAGCACTGAATGTAAACAATGCCATCGAACCAAAGAAACTCGCATATTTTGCTGATTATTGCTACTGAAAACAGTCAATTATTGTCATGTTTTGTGCTGTACTAATCTGTCGACCTAAGAAAAACTTATGCCGTACTATAGAGTGGCAAAAGTTATAACAAATCAAGGAGAAGAGTGCAAAAAACTGTCTGAGGAACAAAAGGCATTTGTGGTTGGCCAAACTGAACCAGGATTTCCAGGGTAAGAATCTTGACATCATTCATATTTGTTCTTATCAATTCCGATTCCCATAAACTCTAGTTTGTCAAAATACTGCACCCTTTCCTGTTACTAAGTCCTTCTCTATAAGATTTGCAGCTTCCACACATGGCTTTTCTGTGGTTTAGACAGCTTAAATTAGACATTAACCCTTAAAAACTTTAATGATAGAGGCAACAGAAATTTGAAAAAAATAGCTTCAGTAGAAGTATCCAAATTTCCAGCAGCAATGAAAAGGACATGGTACAAAAAAAAAAAAGAAAAAGAAGAAGAAAGAACACAGAACAAACTGATTACAATCACACTGTCTTCATATCTATGAACAATTTAGTTTTTCAAAAGTTGTCAAGTTTCTAGTTTAACAAAAGGAAGTAGTAGGTGCAAAACAGTAGACAGTAGCAGATTTTAATAAAAAAAGTCACCCAAAGTAAAAGAGATTAACATGGATAGGCAACTGAAACTTCCTGTTGCAAGTATATCTAAAAGAGAGCTAACATGTTAACAAAAGTGTATCTAAAGCTACTTTTCGTTAGTAATTTGCAGATTATTGAAGTCAATTTAGTGTCAAAAGTACAGGTTACAGACCAAATTGTCTGTTTAGTGAAACAAGCAAGCTGAAAGACTGCAGGATGTTAAACCTTAGACCAACCCCCCCCCCCCCCAACAAATCTATATTTGATGAAAGGCAGTTTTCCAACCTGATAGAAAAAGAGAAGAGGCTCCACCATGCTAGCCAATATGAAATAAGCATAAATAATAGACATGAATATACTATTATTTTGTTTTGACATTGTACTTCAAACAAAGAAAATAATAAACTGAGCATATAAGATAACCATAATCCCATTAGTTATCAGAATGAGATAAAACGCTCTTCTCTTTGTGCGGTTTTCCTCCGCTCTCTCTCTCCTGGTCCTGACTGCTTCAGAGCTCTGAGAACAGCCAAACAGGTGTGCTGAGGGGATGCAACTTGCACCTTTTTATCAGGGATGGGTCAAAAATGACATGCAAAAACACTAAGCGACATCATGTTTCCTTTGAACGACTGACTGTGTCTTTTGAGAGCGTTACTATGTGGAAAAATGTACCGAAGCAACTGTATCAACTGGGTGACATGAAATCATAAAGCTGATAACCCTTATTTATTTGTTACCAAGATAACCACCCACTTGTCTCAAAAACGACTTCAGACTAAAACATATCATTGAATTTTAACATAATCAAAAGGCAAATACATACATGGCATCACTTGCAACAAATAGCATTCCAAAAGCCAGTGACAAATTAAATTCTTTCTAAAACTCAGCTCATACGCTAAAAATAAAAGCAGTGAGTGTCAACTACAGAGAGTGACAAGTGTGGTTTATTATTATAGCCAAACATCAACAATGCTAATGCAAACAGAAAACAATGGAAATTCTCTGGCATGATGTTCAGGGATTTCATGCTGAATTCTGTCAATTAAAGCTTTCAGAAATTGCTTGATGTCATTTCAAGACATACAAAAAAAATGCAAAAGGACATAAGCCAAAAGCTTTTGAATAGTTGTTAATGCAGCACACAAAACTTATTTTAGAGAGAAACATCACAGAAAGTGGCCACGTGAAGTTCCTTATGTAAGTCAATCTCATCCAGGACTCCTTAGACAAACCAGTCATTTTTAACAAATTATTAGGAGTCATTTATCTGTAAATCAGACTAAGCGGATTGAACAGAATTCTGTGATCCGACTGAAAAGAACTGAACAGAGTAATTTGTTTGCACCTTAAACTACACTGGTTGTGCTGTATTTGTTTTGTTTGTGCCTGCAAAGACAACTCAATAACATGTTTTCTTGCCACTGTTTTGCAGTACAAAGTGTGTTTTTAAACCAAAATATTTAATGCAGATTACAGCCACACAATGGTGAATTATTATATATTTTGTCATGAAAAAGCAATTCAGAGCAGTGCATGAAACACTGAGCAAGTAATAATGAGCATGC
>NC_133379.1:35258715-35295572 GCF_049309525.1 Garra rufa
ACATACTGGAAACCAGAATTACAAATTAAACATATATAGAAAAGGATATATATTGTATATTATGCAATATGTATAAGATTTATCAAAATATATATATCACATAGAAATATAACTCAATACAATAATATAGAAAAACTCTCATCATTGGTGTTGTAAATAATAAATGCTGCAGAATATGAATTAGGGATGTGCACGAGTATCCGATTAATCGATTACTCGATCCCATCAGTGACGATCAAGCATGAAAAGGACGATCGATTGGCTCTAAACATCTGGCTCTTTCATTCTGATCCGTTGTTCAGTTGCCATCAGTTGCTGTTGTTTTAAAGTAACGGGAGAAGCGCATCCACTACTTTATGATTGCCATGTAGTTCAAGCTCACAGGCAAACGCCCCCCCCGCCCCTTAAACTCCACCCCCGATTAATCGAGTACTTGTTTCTCAAACCTGTGGGTTACTCGAAATGAAATGTGGTCAGAAATGCCCACCCCTAATATGAATTCATATCTGCTGCATAATATTTCTGGCTGCTAGTTTCAGCTTTACCTGTTTCTTCAGTTTCAGGTCAAAAAGTTAATTTTGCACTCTTTTTGTAAAGGTTTAAGTGATGAGTTACATGTAATTTCCTTCCTCAGAGCTGGAACTGAAGTCACATGATGATGAATAAAGCACCTGACCTGCTCAAACTCTCTCTCTCTCTCTGTGTGTGTTGTTTTCACACACTCTCTCTCATATACTGTAGTTCATTAGTCTAAAGTGAGAGTGGTTTGTTATATTAGCTCAGTGGGAAGCAGAACAGGTTGTCATCTTCCAAGCATCTGTTTGTTTTGAGACCACACTGAGGTTTGTAATTACGACGCATATATAACCTAATCAGCTTAATTTGCAATTATGAACCTCCAGCACAACTTTAGGGTTGCTGCAGGAGAAGCGGGTGAGTGATAATTGCACAGAAGCTGTGGAGGTGTGTGTGCGCGGCATGTGTTTGTGTGTAGCCAGGCACTTTATAACTTTAGACACACTGTAGTAGTAAATGTGTACAGATGCTTTTTCTTCTTCTCATGTGCGTGCAAATGTAATATATATTCATAGCAAGGTTCAGATACGTAGAATTGCAGTACAGTAGTAACCAATATTAACTTACCAAACCATAAAACAAATGTGTGTGTGTATAGATAGATAGATAGATGTTTATTTCTTTATACACTGTTATTTGTGTTTTATCTGAAGGAAATCAATGTAATGTCAATGTAATGTTTCTTTAATGATCTCTAGTTATAGTTATTTGTAATTGTTTAATGTGATATTTTAATATTAAGAATTAGAATTTGTATATAATTAAATTCTTAATTAAATGTAATTAAAAAGTTAAACTTAATTATATTATATTATTTTAATAATTTTACTATTTTACTATTTTTTTAAAATAATTTTACTATTTTTTTTAAATGTGATATTTTAATATTTAGAATTGAATTAGTATATAATACAATTCTTTATTTATTTTTATTTTTATTATGTTTATATTTTGTTATTTATATTTAATGCGTTTTACTTTACTACCAATTATTATTTTAATAATTTTATTTTACTATTCTTTGTTATTTGTAATTATATAATGTGATATTTTAATATATAAAATTAGAATTATTATATAATTAAATTCATAATATTTTATTTTTATTATGTTTATTTATATTTAATATTTATAGTTAATGAACTTGACTTTACTATTAAGGATTATTTTAATTGTATTTTACTATTCTTGATATATATAGTAGTCAAAATTTGTAATATTTAATAATATTTTAATATTTGTAATTAGTTAATATATAATTATTTTATTTTACTTATTTTATTTTTTATATATATTTTTTAAAGAATTATTTCATATAATATTTTAATGTTTATAATTATAATATAATGTTTATAATATATAATTTTATTTATAACATTTTTTACGTATAGCTATACATTCAGATATAAATAACTATATATAGTATAATAACTATATATAATATTTTAATGTTTATAGTTAGTTAATAATATAGTTTGTAAAATTATAAATAATATAATATATTTTTATTTAGTTTTATTTAGTTTTTATTGATTTAATATTTCATATTATTTTTAGTTAATGTGTAATTATTTTACTAATATTTTACTAGTAATTCTTGATCTCTCTCTCTTTCTCTATATATATGTATGCAATTTTGTATAACGTTTTAATATAATTTCCATTTATATTTCCAAATTTTTGTCCCTTAAACGCTCTTGCATGCACAACTACTAAATATCTTGCTTTTAAAACAGCCGCTAATATTGGTTCAGAATTATTTGATTGACACTCCTGGAATGTGTGACAACCAATCAAAATCAAGAATTCTAAACTTGATTTTACTAGTTTACCACAATGTGAAAAAAACCCACTTCAAACTGAAGTATAATGTATGAAAGGTTTCTAACAGTTCTGTAAGTTGTAAACCGTGCTGTTTATCATGTGTTTTTTGTAGCTGGTTGCTGGCAGCGTGGTGATGGCGTTTGAGGAGGTCTGTCCGGAGCGGATCGACCTGATCCATAAGAACTATCGCAAGCTGTGTAACCTGCTGGTGGACGTGGAGGAGTGGGGTCAGGTGGTCATCATACACATGCTGACCCGCTACGCTAGGACACAGTTTGTCAGCCCGTGGAGAGAGGTGAGCTAGCGTGTGTGTTTAAGCACAAATAGTAATCATTATTTGACATTTTTCTAAAGCTCAGCTATCAAGATTAGCGGAACATGAAGTTGCTGTTTGAAATTGACTGATCTGAATTTCATTTTGTTTTCTTTCTTAATGCTAGCATTGAGGGTTTCAGGTAGGAAGGAGAGATGGAAAGGACCAAATGCTGTTACTCTGATGTTATGTAGACTGCAGTGATTGTTTTAGAAGAGAAAGAACTTCTGATCTAATTCCTTTTTATCATTTTTGGTTTGGATTTGTTTGAGCAACCTCTGAATTTCTTTTGATGTTTGCAATCATTAATTGTGTGTGTGATTGTAGGATGCTGTGTTTGATGAGAACAGTGAGAAAGCGTTTTATGATTCAGAGGAGGAGAGGAAAGTGGACCAGTCCAAACCATACATCATGGATCCAGACCATAGACTCTTGCTCAGAAACACTAAACCGCTGTTACAGAGCAGAAACACTGCAGTGAGTGAAACACATGCACACACCCCTTGTTTCTGTTTAAAGTAATATTGTTAGATAATATTCTTGCATCAAGTCTGTCATAATAAAAACTGTTATACTAATTATACTGTTATATTAAGAAACTTCTGCAATTCTAAATATTGATACAGCAAAATTAATAATTATTATTATTACTAGTATTAGTATTATTATATAAAAATGTATGTTAAAAGATTGCGTAAAATTATGAAAAATTGTTATTATTATGAATACAAATATCATAAATATCTATTTCATTTTAATATAGTTTGAGCATTTATATAATAAATACAAGTTTACCAAATATTATTAAAGTGGCAAGTCAAATTTTTCCATTTTGATAAAAAAAAAATTATTTATTGAGGGAAAGCCCCTTGAGATGCTCCATCTCATTTTCGAAATTAATAATTTCAAATAAATCAAATAATAATAATAAAAGAATAAATTGTTATATAATTGTTATTATTGTTATATAAACATTTTAATGTCAAAAGTTAATATAGCAATATATCTATACATTAATAATTTATTAACAATTAAAATATATTATTTATTTTTAAATAAGAAATAAATTATTTGGCATTGTAGTTATTATTATTAATACAAAAATATCAATGTATTACATTTAACCTAGTTTAAGCATTTATATAATTAATACCAATATAGCAAATATTCTTAAAGTGGTATGTATAATCAGTAACAAACATTTTTCCATTTTGAAAATGATGTTTAATATTGTTATCAATATTAGTTAAAAAATGTATAATAAAAATTATTAAATAAATAATAAATTGAAATGTTATATTATTATATTAACTATTTTTGAACTTTTATTATTTCAAATTTTTATTGTCAAAAGTTAATCTACTAATATGTATGTTTGTTATTTATTAATAATCAAAATATAGTTCTTGTTGTTTAAATTAATACAGTTATTTAAAAGGTTTACCTCATATAGATTAAAAAATACATGAAATATTATACATATAAAAATTGTGTAATATTATTACATTGTAAAATAACTCCTTTTTCGCTTGTCAAAAGATAGATCAAGTTTTAATATTTAAGGTTGACTAAAATAAATTTTTTGTCAATCATTGCTGATTTCATTCCTGTAGGTGAGGTTTGCTCCATGTGAACAATTTCAACTGATAGTTGCATCCTTTCTTCTTTATTCATATTTAATTTGCAATATTGCTTTTTGCAATATTTTCTCATTTCCCCACACATCTGCGCTTTCCAGTTCTCTTTCTCCCTCTCTCATGCTCGTTTCTCTTCAACTCTGAGCAATAGCGAAGGCCTTCAGGACGCCCCTGAGTGTGTGTGTGTTTTGTGTTTAAGTGCGAGTGTGTGCGTGTTTGTACATCAGAATATTAGCGGGACCAAGGCTGTATCAGACCCAACTCCATCACGTTACATGCACTCAGCCTCAAAAATGTGCTCAGAAAACCTTATTCCCTCCTACATCACACACACAGAGTGACTCAAGTGCTCCATCACCCTGGAAGCTCAAGGTCTGTGTGTATGTGTGTTTTTTCTAGTGTGTGTGTGATATGTTTTGATTAAAACTTGTCCTGCTTTGTTCTACACTCAGTCTGCACTCTGTCTTTATCAGCTCTCTCTCCCCCTCTCTCTGCTGGTTTAGCGGTTGATGTGTTGAAGTCTGCTGTCCTGTTCGTATATTGGGGTCAAAGTAATTTGGGGAAGACAAAATCATTACATACATTGAAGGCTTCCTAATCTATCACCATCTATCTCTTTTTCAACCCCGCTCAAACCCTCCTCTTCCTCTTTCCCTCACTTCATGTGTCTCTAGGACTCTCCACCACGTCTTCCATTAATCTGTCTCTCCTTCATGAGCTACTTTTTATGTCCACCCGTCTTCTTCCTCATCTTTCTCTTCTTTTATAAAAACATACCATGGAAAAAGCATTGGGCACTTTTAAGTATCTGGCATTTAATATTTAATGCCGTAGCTTTTCTGTTCTAACTTGAATCATCTCTCTTTGTCAGGTTGTGATGGCAGTATCTCAGCTCTACTGGCATTTGGCTCCTAAACATGAACTTAGCATCATCACAAAGTCCCTAGTGAGGCTTTTGAGGAGCCATAGGTAAGACGTGCACACTATGAGAAAGAAATAAGATGGAGATAATATCAAGATCTAATCTAATTCCTGTTTTGGCTTTCACTCTTGGCTATTTTAGGGAAGTTCAGTACATTGTGTTGCAGAACATCGCCACCATGTCCATTCAGAGAAAGGTACAGACTCGCTGAAACATTCATCTGCTTTTCTCATGAAATCTGAGCATATTATGAAAAAATGTTAATGATTTAGAACCAGTTAGGCCTGATTTTAGGTGCTTATTCTGGGGTAAACACTAAGGTAGAATCAAATATAGGCTCAATTCTGAAAAAAGTCATGTGGTACAATTTGAAGTAAATTGCAAGTTTAGATCTGAGGTAAAAATCGAGGTAAAATCAGACGTGGTCTTAATTTTGAGTGATATCATAAAGTAAAATATTAAATAAATCATAAGTTATGATCTTAAGTAAACACTTAGGTAAAATTAGAAGTAGTCCTCAATTCTGCGAGAAATCATGCAGTAAAATATGAAGTAAATCTCAAGTAAGATCTGAGTTAAAATCTGAGGTAGTTCTCAATTCTGATAAAATATATACAGGTAAGATAAAATACTGACAGGTAAGATCAGTGGGTAGGCCTTAGTGCTGTTTGGAAATCGAGAGGTAAAATGTAAAGTAAATCTTACAGTAACATCTTTGGTAAAGTCAGAGGTAGGCCTCAATTTTGAGGGGAATCATGAGGGAAATATGAAGAACATTGTAAGGTAAGATCTGAGGTAAACACTGAGGTAAAATCAGAGGTAATCCTCAATTCTGAGAGAAATCATGAGGTCAAATGCAGAGTAAATCTCAAGGTAAGATCTGAGGTAAACAATGGGGTGAAATCAGAGCTAGTCTTTAATTCCAAGAAAAAATCATGAGTTAAAATATGAAATAAATTTCAAAGTAAGTTGTGAGGTAAAGTCTGAGGTAAATCAGAGGTAGTCCTCAATTCTGAGGGAATGAGGTAAAATATATCATAAATTTTAAGATAAAATCTGAGGTGAACATTGAGGTAGAATCAGATGTAGTTCCCAATTCTGAGGGAAACCATGAGGTAGCATATGGAGTAAATTGCGAGGTAAGATCTGAGGTAAACCCTGGGGTAAAATCAGAGGTAGTCAAGGTATGATCTGAGGTGAACACTGAGGTAAAATCAGAGGTAATCCTAAATTCTGAGAGAAATCATGAGGTCAAATGCAGAGTAAATCTCAAGGTAAGATCTGAGGTATAAACTGAGGTAAAATCAGAGGTAGTCCTCAGTTCTGAGGGAATGAGGTAAAATATAGACTAAATTTCAAGTTACGATCTGAGGTAAACAATGGGGTGAAATCAGAGCTATTCCTTAATTCTGAGAAAAAAATCATGAGTTAAAATATGAAATAAATTTCAAAGTAAGTTGTGAGGTAAAGTCTGAGGCAAATCAGAGGTAGTCCTCAATTCTGAGGGAATGAGGTAAAATATAGCATAAATTTTAAGATAAAATCTGAGGTGAACATTGAGGTAGAATCAGATGTAGTTCCCAATTCTGAGGGAAACCATGAGGTAGCATATGGAGTAAACTGCAAAGTAAGATCTGAGGTAAACCCTGGGGTAAAATCAGAGGTAGTCAAGGTATGATCTGAGGTAAACACTGAGGTAAAATCAGAGGTACTCCTCAATTCTGAGAGAAATCATGAGGTAAAATGAGTAAATTTCAAGGTAAGATCTATACACTGAGGTAAAATCAGAGGTAGTCCTCAGATCTGAGGGAATAAGGTAAAATATAGACAAAATTTCAAGTTACGATCTGAGGTAAACAATGGGGTGAAATCAGAGCTAGTTTTTAATTCTGAGAAAAGTCACGAGTTAAAATATGAAATTGCAATGTAAGATCTGAGGTAGCATCAGAGGTAGTCCTCAATTCTGGGGGAATGAGGTCAACTATAGAGTAAATTTCAAGGTAAGATGTGAGGTAAAGACAGGTAAATCAGAGGTAGTCCTCAGATCTGAGGGAATAAGGTAAAATATAGACAAAATTTCAAGTTACGATCTGAGGTAAACAATGGGGTGAAATCAGAGCTAGTCCTTAATTCTGAGAAAAAATCACGAGTTAAAATATGAAATAAATTTCAAAGTAAGTTGTGAGGTAAAGTCTGAGGCAAATCAGAGGTAGTCCTCAATTCTGAGGGAATGAGGTAAAATATAGCATAAATTTCAAGATAAAATCTGAGGTGAACGTTGAGGTAGAATCAGATGTAGTTCCCAATTCTGAGGGGAAACCATGAGGTAGCATATGGAGTAAATTGCAAAGTAAGATCTGAGGTAAACCCTGGGGTAAAATCAGAGGTAGTCAAGGTATGATCTGAGGTGAACACTGAGGTAAAATCAGAGGTAATCCTAAATTCTGAGAGAAATCATGAGGTAAAATGCAGAGTAAATTTCAAGGTAAGATCTGAGGTATACACTGAGGTAAAATCAGAGGTAGTCCTCAGATCTGAGGGAATAAGGTAAAATATAGACAAAATTTCAAGTTACGATCTGAGGTAAACAATGGGGTGAAATCAGAGCTAGTTTTTAATTCTGAGAAAAGTCACGAGTTAAAATATGAAATTGCAATGTAAGATCTGAGGTAACATCAGAGGTAGTCCTCAATTCTGGTGGAATGAGGTCAACTATAGAGTAAATTTCAAGGTAAGATGTGAGGTAAAGACAGAGGTAAATCAGAGGTAGTCCTCAATTCTGAGGGAAATCATTTGGTAAAATATTGAGTAAATCTCAAGGTAAGATCTGATGTAAACACAGGTTAAATCAGAGATAGTCCTCAGTTCTGAGAGAATGAGGTAAAATATAGCATAGATTTCAAGATAAAATCTGAGGTAAACGTTGAGGTAGAATGAGATGTAGTCTCCATTTCTGAGGTCAAATCAGAGGCTTCAATTATGTCTCATGCAAATGGAGGGTAATATCTGACAAACTGTGTGATAAAGTGAAATGTAACTTTTGAGGTGTAAACAGTTAAAATTTGAAGTAGGCCTAAATTAAGCCTCAAATCAACTGAAAACATTAACTGAAAATTAGAGATAAAATTAATTACAGTATAATAATATACAGGTAAATGCTAAGGGTAAAAATTTGAGTATCCAAATTTTGAGGTAAACTGAAAAATTATCTTAGATAAACCATGTGTTAAAATTGAGAGTAAATTCTGATGAAAATGGAATACACTGTTATAGAATCTAAGATCAAATCTGAGGTAAAGACTGCAGGTAAAAACAATTTAAAGTACTGCGTTCTGAGTTAGATATGAGGTCATGTCTGTGGTGTTTTTTTAGGGGATGTTTGAGCCCTTCATGAAGAGCTTCTATGTGAGATCTACAGATGCCACACACATCAAAACACTCAAGGTAAAACAGAGACTTACAGTACTCTCATGTGTCATATCTGCTTGTTTTTTGATGTTTAGTGTCTTATCTAATATTTTTGCCTCTGTTTAAATCCTTCAGCTGGAGATTCTGACTACCCTAGCTAATGAAGCAAACATCTCCACAATACTGAGAGAATTCCAGGTAAAGTTTCACAGATTTCATAGAATCTTAGGGGGAAGCAATTGAATCCTAAAATGAAGATGATAAAAATCATGTCTGGGTAAGCAGCTTAATAGGTTTAGAAACACAGCTGAGGAATAGAAGTTTTAAGCAGATAGATGTGTGTTGCAGACATACGTGAAGAGTCAGGATAAGGCGTTCGCAGCGGCCACCATCCAGGCCATTGGCCGTTGTGCCACTAACATCTCTGAAGTGACCGACACTTGCCTCAACGGCCTGGTCCTGCTGCTATCCAACAGAGATGGTAATCACACACTAACATCAGTCTTTTGGTTTTGAAGTTATTGTTTAGTTATTTGCAGCAGTGCTTCAGGTTTCCTGCAGATGGCAATATGATGAAGTTCAATGTCTTGCAATGTAAAGACAAACTTGATGATAAAGACAAGGCCATTATCACCACAGTTGCAAACATGAGTATTCTTTCTGACAAATATCATTGATTGCGTAATCAACTACTCAAACATATCTGGAACTTTAACCGAGAGGATGTCATGATATATATACTACCAAAATATTTTTTTATGTTATTTAAAGAAGTCTCTTCTGCTCACCAAAAAAAGTACAGCAAAAACTGTACCATTTTGAAATATTTTTACTATTTAAAAGAATGTTTTCTTTTTTTAATATATTTAAAAATGTAATTTATTCCTGTGTTTTCAAAGCTTTCTATTCGTCAAAGAATCCTGACAAATGAAAAACTTCTTTAAATTTTGATAATATTAATAATAAAAATGTTTCTTGAGCAGCAAATCAACATATTAGAATGATTTCTGAAGGATCATGTGACACTGAGGACTGGAGTAATGCTGAAAATTTAGCTTTGGTCAAAGTAATAAAATAAAATATATATTAAAATATATTCATATAGAAAACATTTTTTTATTATATTAAAAATATTTTGCAATATTACTGCTTTTGCTGTATTTTGGATTAAATAAATGCAGGCTTGGTAAGCAGAAAATAATTATTTAAAAACATTAAAAACTGTTTAACTTTTGACTGGTAGTGTTATATACAGTACAGACCAAGTTTGAATGAGAAGGTGTGTCCAAACGCTTGGTCTGGACTGTAGATATGAATTCAACTGAAAAAACTTGTGAAAAATATATTTCAGGTGGTCAAATAGCAAATAGCAAATAGTGGCGCTCTGCAGCCACCTACTGGTAAAAGTTATTTTTTTACTTTTAAAACTGGATTTTCCAAAATATAGGCAAAAATCTTACACTAAACCATGTGAAATTATCCATGTTATCCCCATGAATTAAAGTTAGAAATGTGGGTCTTTTATAAAGTGAATTTTACATAAAAAAAAAAAACAGTTTTTGTATAAAAACTAGGGCCGGGACTTTAACGCGTTAATTTAGATTAATTAATTACACAAAAATAACGCGTTAAATTTTTTTAACGCATTTTAATCGCACTTAATTTTGCACCGCGGAACGTTTCTCACTGGATGAGTTTCAGCGGACCGATTATACTGGAGCACCAACTAGCGTTCAGACAAAGGAATGCGCATATCACCGCAGCACATCGAGCCTCAAGTATCACCTCAATGCTTTTACAGAAGGTCTACCTACCTATAGGGTACCTGAATTTCTGAAATGTAGGCTAGTATATTTCTAAATATCCCAGTGTTTCCCCTACCATTATCTTAGGGGGGCGCGTTTACAATGTCTCCTCCAAGAAAACACGGACTGGATCGCGGACTCCATTCATAAAAAACGAATTTACTATAGCGCGGAATGCCACGTAAATTCGTCGATTTTTAGATTGATAAATCAAAAGTTTGTCTGTCACTTAATTCAAATCGCGATATGGACTAGTATCTGTGAAAACTGAAATGCAAAAAGACCGTTTTAATATGAATCCTGCATGTAAAGTTTGCCTCTTTATGTTAGAATGGCAAAGACGCTTTTTTTTTACTGCACGGGTGATGCTCCCGTTATTTTTTGGCATTTGCATCTCAAATGAACAGATAGACTCAATCTCCAAAGCTACTGTCAGTGTCACTTTTACCGTTTCATTTGAGAAAACTAGCATCATATCATATTTTACACACAGAAACTTCACGGCAACCTGTCAAAATAAAAGTACGGTTTAACATGAAACAGAACAATATTCCTATTTAAATAATTGACAAAAAACAATATATATGATAAAAAATAAATATAACAACAAGATTAACCACTTAATTGTAGAAAAAAATACTACGATTTTTATTTAAATATTAAATTATTATTATTTATTGTTTTTAACAGCAAACCTCTGTTTGTTTGCCAAAAATTAAAAAGTTTTATTTCCATTTGATTAAAAATAAATAAATGTTTATGCTTTCAGTTGATTATGAGAAAAATTAAAACACAATAATTTCTTTAGAAAAAAAAATAGCAAAAGATTGTAAAGCCCTATTGTTCAAAATGTTAAAATAGAGAGTTTTGGATTTATTTTTTCACTGAGATAAATGTTTTCGTTATTACACAAAGTAGGGTAAAGTACCGAGAAAAAAGTATGGAAACCTAGGGGAAACACTGTATCCTATTGCTACACTTAATGGCAATATTGCACTGGTCTGTTGGACTTGGTTGAACAAAAATAAACAGTATTTTGTTGCTTAAGTTTATGTGTTCAGTCATTATTCAATGGTATACTAAAAATCCATATGAAAAAACTTACTTATTTGACACTGTTCTCAGGTCAAATATTTATATGCGATTAAAATGCGATTAATTTCGATTAATTAATTACAAAGCCTCTAATTAATTAGATTAATTTTTTTAATCGAGTCCCAGCCCTAATAAAAACCCATTTAAAAAATATTTATTTATCGATTCATTTGAATGAGAAGGTGTGTCCAAACTTTTGGTCTGTGCTGTATATGATGTTTTTATTAAAAGAGGAAGAGAAACATTTTAGAAAACATTCTAATAGAAAGTCAATTTTTAAACATGAAACAACATTTTCTACTGAAAAATATTACTGTTGTTGTTATTGTTATTTTAATTATGTATGTATATTTTTGTATGTTGATTGCTTTTCAAAGTCAAAATGATTAAATTATCATAACAAATGTATTGAAATTATATCAGAATCATATAATCTTTTTAAAATACTGTTAAATACTGTTGATTTTGAGCTTTTTTTTTATTTGTTCTTACACATAATAATTAAATAAACATCTTAAGTTGCACATATTTGTAGCAATAGCCAAACATTTTTAATGCCAAAAATCATATTAAGGATATTAAGTAAAGATCATGTGCCATGAAGATATTTTGTAAATTTCCTTAAGCAAATATATCAAAACAAATTTTTGACTAGTAATATGCTTTGCTAAGAACATCATTTGGACAATATTAAAGGGGATTTTCTCAATTTTTTAATTTAATTTTATTATTATTATTATTTTATTTTTATTTTTTGCACCCTCAGATTCCAGATTTTCAAATAGTATCTTGACCAAATACTGTCCTACCCTATTTATTAGATTTTGTGGTCCAGGGTCACATGTATTTCTAAATGAGGGTAACAGCATTACATTTAACATACAAGTTGCATAAAATCTACTACAGAAAAAAGGGCTGCTGGTCATTTGCAGCATTTACCTACAAAAATCGATATCAGAGACTTAATTTGTCTGAATTGCCTGAATCAATCAATTCACTCAAATGACTCACTAGCTACATATAAAAGAAGACATCAATTGTAGGGGTGTGTGTATTAATTTGTCACCTCAAATTGCTTAAACTGTAGTTAAACTGCTGCTTAGTTGCTTCTCAACAATAACAGTTAGTTATTGTTACTACAGTAAAGACATACAGTACATTGGCTTATTCATGTATTTATGTTTCTTCTCTTTGTAGAGACTGTCGTTGCAGAGAGCGTCGTAGTCATCAAGAAACTTCTTCAGACTCAACCATCACAGCACAGTGACATCATCAAACACATGGCCAAACTCTTTGACAACATCACTGTGAGCGATGAGCGCAATGTCACACAATTTTAGTGTGTTTGTGTCCAACTACAGTTAATACTTGATGTTTGGTGTATCTGGTATCCTCTTTAGGTCCCGATGGCGAGGGCCAGCATCCTGTGGCTGATGGGTGAATACTGTGAACACGTGCCTAAAATCGCCCCCGACGTCCTGCGAAAGATGGCCAAGACTTTCATCAGCGAGGAGGACATTGTCAAACTCCAGACTGTCAATCTTGCTGCCAAACTCTACCTGACAAACTCCAAACAGGTAAAATCAAATCACACTTTAAGTGTGTGTGTGTGTGTGTGTGTGTGTGTGTGTGTACCTGGTATTCATCACGTTGCGAGGATACCAGAAGTACCAACCCAGTGTTTGCAAAGTAGATTTTGACCTTGTGGGGACATTTCTTAGGTCCCCATGAGGAAACAGGCTTATAAATCATGCACAATGAGTTTTTTTGAGTAAGTAAAAGTTTGCACAATCTCCTGTGAGGGCTAGGTTTAGGTGTAGGGTAGGTGTAGGGCGATAGAAAGTACGGTTTGTACAGTATAAAAACCATTACGCCTATGGAATGTCCCCATAAAACATGTAAACCCAACATGTGTGTGTGTGTGTGTGTGTTTTGGCTGTTTTACATCATTTTCTTTCTCTCGTACAGACTAAACTGCTGACTCAGTATATTCTGAACTTGGGCAAGTACGATCAGAACTATGACATCAGAGACCGAACACGATTCATTCGTCAACTGATTGTCCCAAACGAGAAGAGCGGAGCCCTGAGTAAATACGCTCGCCGCATCCTGATGGCGCCCAAACCGGCTCCTGTCCTGCAGTCTGCCTTCAAAGGTAACAAACTTGAAAAGTTAAAAAGAGTCATTTATATTTAGTAAATATATCCACCTTTTTTTTTCCGTAAGAGTGGTGTGGACATTTGTAAATTTTATGGGTCTGGTTTCTGGTCTCATCCACGTCCAGTTATTTTTAGGTGTACAAAACAGCGGGTTTTGCTGCTTGAAATTGCAAATTGGTGTATCTTGCTATATTATTGTAATGTAGTATCATAATTATGAACACCGTTTTACCGTTTACAACTGCATGTTGTTATTCTTCTCAATATTTCCCTATAGCAGCTAATAAACCAAAAATGTCGCCCATAACCTGAATTCCGCGTTGAAGCGTACCATTCCATAAGGTGGATATACTTTTTTGTAGTTGAGTACTGTATTAAATTTTTTAGTGAAATATTTTATCAGCTAGAAATAGCTTTTTGATATTGCAATCTCTGTGAAAATCATTTTAAAAATGAATGAAACTGCAAGTAGTATAGGTTTTCAGGCCTGGAAATTTGTGAAAGAGTGAGTTTAAAATTCTATAATGAATAAAAAAAAATGGTAGTTGAGTAGTGAAGTATTTTACTAAAATATTTTAGCAGCTAGAAATTACTTTTTGTTGTTGCAGACTCTGTAAAATCATTGAAAAAAAAATGGAACTGCAAATTATGTAGATTTTTATGTAGATTTTTTTTTTTTGATGTAGAAAGTCAAAGTGTTTAAATTTCTATATTGAAAAAAATATATATATACTGTATGTATGTATGTGTATATATATATATATATATATATATATATATATATATATATATATATATATATATAAATAGTAAATTATTTTATCAGCTAGAAATTACTTTTTTTTTTAGGCTTTGTAGAATGATTTTTTTTAAATAAACAGAACTGCAAATAATTGGGTTTTTAGGTTTGGAAAATCAGTGTTTCAATTTTACCAGCTAGAAAGTGTTTTTTGTTATTGCGGTCTTTGAAAAATGATTTTTAAAAATGCATTAAACTGTAAATGTAGATTTTCAGGTCTGGAAAAGTGTTAAAGAGATATTTACATTTCTAGAATAAATAAAAAAGCGAAGTAATAGAAAACAAATTGGAAATGACTTTATCAGCTAGAAATTACTTTGTTGTTTCTGTGTCTATAAAATAATTAAATAAATGTAACTGCAAATAATCTAGATTTTCAGGCCTGGAAAAGTCATAGTGTTAAATTCCTGTAGTGTAATTGTTTTTTCTTTTTCTTTTGTAGTTAATTTTTAGTGGAATATTTTAGCAGCTCGAAATTTTTGTTATTGCAGTCTCTGTAAAATCTAAAAAAAAAAAAACATGAATGAAACTGCAAATACTTTACATTTCTAAGCCTGGAATAGTGTTAAAGAGTCTGAAATATAATGAGTAAAATATTTAATCAGCTAGAAATTACTTTTTGTTATTCCAGTCTCTCTGAAATCAATTTAAAAATAAATAAATATTATGTATTTCACTCTATTTTTTATTATATACTTGTATACAATGTATTAAACGTATTTAACAATAAATGATAATAATTAATTTAGTTTTTCAGGCCTGGGAAAGCCATAAAACTTGTTTCAGTGGAAAAAAAAACAAAAAAACTTCAAAATCTACAAGTACTGTAGGTTTTCAAGCCTAGATAAGCCTGGAGTCAGTTTAATTTTTCTAGAGATATTTTTTAAAGTTACGTAGTCAGCTAGAAATAACTTTTTGTAATTGCAATCTCTTTAAAAAAAAAAAAATTAAGAAACTGCAAATGAAAATGTAGTGTTTTTATTTTCAGAAAAGCACAGTAATACCCAGATTCAGTAGTCATAAGATGCGGAATGCTTGAAACCATTCTACGCAAGATTCAAACCTACAAGCTTTTAATTACCACCACAGATCTGTAACCTCTAGTCTTTATTGCTTTATTGCCTTTAAAGCTTTGTTGCATAATAAAACACCTTCAGCAGTTAAAAAAAAATCCAAACTTGTCAGTTTTTGTCATGCTCTGATTCTAAACGCCACAACCAACTCATCTCAACGAACTCGAGAGTTCTGCTGACATCGATTTCTCTCACTTCTCTCTTATTTCATCACATCATTCCATTCCAGCAGGGCTTCAGAACTGAAAAACACAACACTGTCATGGGAATTCATCCCCGCGGGCCATGACAGCAGCGCTAACCCGTAAACATCAATACAGCACGCAGAAATACTCCGCAACCTATTCTATCAAACGGCACAGATATTTTTTTCTCTGGATTAGCCGAGTGGATTTGTAGGCTACGCCTTCTGTTCCTCCCGTGCGGAATTGAATTGTTGGATTCGGCGTAATTTGATAACAGACAGTCGAATCTTGGGCGTCTCGTCCGCCCCGCGCACGCCCACACGTCGATTTACTACTACCTCCTGCACGTTCGCGCACTTCACCTGCAATTAAATGCCAGTAATTACGCTCACAAGCAGGAAAAGGGTGTTACTCATTTGCTCCGTAGAAACACGGATGGACGGATGGATGGGTTTGGGTTTAGCGCGAAGGATGCGCTCCATGTGATTGATGCCGGCTGTCGCTGGGGGTAATTTTTGTTGTGCTGAGTATCATTCTCGCTGCTTGGTAAAGCGTGTCCCGCTCTTAATAGGAGGTAATAAAGTTTGTAAGGGCTGATTATGCTTCGCTGTGATGAAACTCAAAGCGACACGTCTTTGTGTGTGTTTTTAAAGGAGAAGTACACTTCCAGAACCAAAAATTTACAGATGATGTACTTACGCTTTGTCATCCAAGATGTTCATGTCTTTCTTTCTTCAGTTGTAAAGAAATAGTTTTTTGAGGAAAACATTTAAAAAATTTTCTCCATATAGTGGACTTCTATGGTGCCTCAGAGTTTGAACTTCCAAAATGCAGTTTAAATGCGGCTTCAAACGATCCCAAATGCACTTGTAAACAAGCCTAGCCAAAGTAGAAAGGTCTTATGAAACAATGTTTTTTTTTTTTTTATTACAATTTATTTACTTTTTTTTTTAACCTCAATGCTCATCTAGTCTTTTTTCCTGTTGATAGTTTGAAAAACTATCCCTCTTTTCTCTCTCAACTTCAAAAATTATTTCAAATTGGTGTGTCGTACCATATTATTTTAACGCATTATCTTAATTATGAACACACTGCATTGTAATGCAAACTGTTTTACTGTTTACTGCACGTTGTTATTCTTGTTATTTCCCTACAGTGGTTAATGAACTGGAAGTTTGGCCATTAAGCTTACTTCCACGTTAAAGAATAAGGTGGATATACTCTTACAATTTTTAGAAAAATATTTTATCAGCTAAAAATTGCTTTTGGCTATTGCAGTCTCTGTACAAAATTATTTAAAAAAATTAATGAAATTATGTAGTGTAGTTTTACAGACCTTAAAAAGTGTGAAAGAGTGATTTAAATTTCTATAATGAATAAAAAAAAAATTGTAGTTAAGTAATAGAAATTTTTTGTAAATTATTTTATCAGCTAGAAATTACTTTTTGTTGTCGCACAAAAATTGATTTTTGCAAATAAAGGAAACCGCAATTAGTATATATTTTCAGGTTCGGAAAAGTGTTGAGAGGTATTTAAGTTTCTAGAATAAATATAAACATTTGTAAATTAGTAATACAAAATATTGTAAATTATTTTATCAGCTAGAAATCTCTGTAAAATGATTTTTAAAAATAAACAGAACTGCAAATAATTGCATTTCAGGCTTGGAAATGTCATAAAGTGGATAAATTCCTATAGTGAATATCTTTGTGTTTTTTAGCAGTTAAGTACTGTAGTAAAAATATGTTTGTTTGTTTTTTTCATAACTGAAAATGTAGATTTCCAGGCCAGACAAATTTGTTAAAGAGACATTTTAATTTCTGTAATGAATAAAAGCACTAAAACGTGTAAGTAAAATATTTTATCAGCTAATAATTACATTTTGTCCTACAAAAAAAAAAAAAATCATCCTACATTGCTGCAGAAGTACCGACCCAGTGTTTGCAAAGTAAACATGCAAAGAAAATCAAACACCCTTAACAAAAAGAATCAAGATAAGACCCTTCTTCCTCGGCTGGGATCGTTTGAAGACGCATTTAAACTGCATTTTGGAAGCTCAAACTCGGGGCACCATAGAAGTCCACTATATGGAGAGAAATCCTGAAATGTTTTCCTTTTACAGATAATTTACTCACTGATTTGCCATTCAAAATGTTCCTGTCTTTCTTTCTTCAGTCTTAAAGAAATTATGTTTTTTGAGGAAATCATTTAAAGATTTCTCTCCATATAATGGATATGTATGGTGCCCCCAAGTTTGAACTTCCAAAATGCAGTTTAATGCAGCTTCAAAGGGCTCTAAACGATCCCGGCTGAGGAAGCAGAGTCTTATCTAGCGAAATGATCGGCCGTTTTCAAAACAAATTGACAATTTATCTACTTTTTAAACTCAAATGCTCATTTAAGATTGGGTGGGATTGTTTAGAGCCCTTTGAAGCTGCATTTAAACTGCATTTTGGAAGTTCAAACTCGGAGCACCATAGAAGTTCACTATATGGAAAAAAAACCCTGAAATGTTTTCCTCAAAAAACATATTTTCTTTACGACTGAAGAAAGAAAGGCATGAACATCTTGGCTGACAAGGGGGTGAGTACATTACCTGTAAATTTTTGTTCTGGAAGTGATCTTCTCCTTTAAGTGACGTGAAGAAGCGGGTTGTGACAGGATCACCAGGCTTTAGCTTGTTTTTGTCTCTAATTTATTTTAATACAATGATTTCATCATTCTACTATAGATTAAAATAAATTAGTATACTGAAGCATACCGCCATTAGTCTTTATTTCATTAATGCGGCATAAATTTACCCTATAACATTTGCGGGACATTTAACTGCTGCTGTCATTTTTAATATTGGTGGTTTGGATCCGCTGCGTGAGGCAGCGTTTTTCGCTCATGTTTATATTCTGCAGAGCCGCAGTGATTATGCGTTCATATACCTTGGTTATTACGGGACGTACCCGGCGTATTGTGAGAAGGGCACACCTGAATGCCGTGGCATTTCTGCCAGTTTAATGTCAATTATCCAGCAGGTCTCCTGAAGGCCTGTGCGGACACTTATTGCTTTTTTGTTTATTATGACAAAGAAGTACAGTAATACCCAGAGTTGGAGGCATAAACTAGAAGATTTTAGTTTATTAGTCTTGCGTAGCAAAACTTTTGACTTTTTGCTTGTTCAACATAGTATGGTTTGTTTTCAAACTTTTTATGCCACATTTATGATGAAACTATAAAGGCAGCTGAATCTTTATTAGATTAGAGTGGTGTAGAATAGTTTTTGAACAGTAAGGTTTTTAATGTTTTTTTTTAAAGAATTTGCTTCTGCATTTATCGCATTTATTTGATCCAAAAAAAGCAAAAGCAGTAATATTGTGAAATATTTTTACTATTTAAAATAACTGCTCTCTATTTGAATATACTGTGAAATGTAATTGAGCATTTATCTGAAATAAAAAGATTTTGTAGCATTATACTCTATACCATTCAAAAGCTTGGAGTCAGTATAATTTTCTTTTTTGGGGGTGGGGGAGAAATTATAGAAATGAATGCTTGTATTTAGCAAGGATGCCTTAAATTGATCAAAAGTTATGATAAAGACATTTATAATGTTTTTTATTTATTTATTTATTTCAGATAAATGCTGTTCTTCTGAGCTTTCTATTCATCAAAGAGCCCTGAAAAAGTTATACTCATTATATAACAAATTATACTTACTATATAATAATAATAAATGTTTTTTGAGCAGCATATTCAGAATATTAAAATGATTTCTGAAGGATCATTGGACTGGAGTAATGATGCTTAAAATTCAGCTTTGAAATATAGGAATATATGTGACCCTGGACCACAAAACCAGTCTTAAGTCGCTGGGGTATATTTGTAGCAATAGCCAAAAATACATTGTATGGGTCAAAATTATTGATTTTTCTTTTGTGCCAAAAATCATTAGGAAATTAAGTAAAGATCATGTTCCATTAAGATTTTTTTGTAAAATTCCTACTATAAATATATCAAAATGTAATTTTTGATTAGTAATATGCATTGTTAAGAACTTAATTTGGACAACTTTAAAGGTGATTTTCTCAGTTTTTTTATCTTTTTGCACACTCAGATTCCAGATTTTCAAATAGATGTATCTCAGCCAAATATTGTCCTATCCTTAAAAACCATACATCAGTAGAAAGCTTATTTATTGAGTTTTTATATGATGTATATATCTCAGTTTTGTAAAATTTAACCTTATGACTGGTTTTGTGGTCCAGGGTCACATATTACATTTTCATTTTATTTTAAATGGTAAAAATATTTCAAAATTTGACTGTTTTTGCTGTCAAACAAATGCAGGCTTGGTGAGAAGAAGAGACTTCTTTTAAATCATTTAAAATCTTACTGTTCAAAAAACTTTTGACTGGTAGTGTATATCCATGATTATATCCATAATTAATAAAATATGAGATATTATAATTAATATTGTTATATTAATAATCTATTGAAAGTGAAAAATAAAAAAATATTATCTTTCATATTGTCTGGAAAATATTTACTAAACATTTAAATTGACACTGGATTTTTCTGCTAATTGAATATAATAATTTGTGATTAATTTCATGATACCAGTATTTAGAAAGCTGAAATTTTTATTTTTAATTGTATATTTATAAATTATTTTCTGTTGTATTTATTTACTTGTACTTTATAATTTTTGAATTCTCCTCTTTTGTCTGTTTTTCAGATCGAGACCGTTTTCAGCTTGGCACGCTCTCGCATACACTCGATTCTCAGGCCAATGGATACCTGGAGCTTTCTGATTGGCCGGCTGTTGCTCCTGACCAATCAGTGAGAAATGTGGAGGTAGTAGAACCGGTAAGACTCCCTTGTATTTTTTTTAAAAGATAAATGTTAAAAATGTCTTATATCTGTATAATTAAAGGCCCTTAGCATACAGTTAATTCACAGTACAGTGATGTTACCAAGTCTCAAATTATGATGACCTCATTTTCTGTTCATGTGTGACTGGGGCAGGTCAAAGAAGCTGGAGCGCCAGCGATTGGTAAATCCAAACCTGCCAAATCAAATGAAAAGTTCTACTCTGATTCTGAGGAGGAGGAGGAGGAGGAGGAAGAGGGAAGCAGTAGTGAAGACGGCAGTAGCAGCAGCAGTGAAGGTAAAACGTGAGATTGTAAGAGATTGCTAATTTGAGGCTTGTCGTAACCTGTTTTTGTTTGCATGTAGAATCAGAAAGTGAATCTGAGAGTGAGGAGAACAGCGATGATTCAAACAAGAGCAGCTCCAGCCAATCAGAAAAGAGCTCCAGCGAATCAGACTCAGAAAAGAAGAAGAAAACTCTAAAAAACAAAAAACTACAACAGCAGAAACCAGACAGCAAAGACAGGTACTGACCAATCATGACCTTGCTGTATATCCCACTGGCCAATCACATTCATCCTTTCTAAATACATTTTTAGTTTTTAAATGTAATTTAAGACATACAGCAGATGTACACTACTCAAAGAAGTTCAGTAAGGTTGTGTGTTTGAAAGAAATGAATCATTTTATTTAGCAAGGATGTGTTAAATTAATCAAGAGGTTTCTAATCTAAAAAAATCTGTTTCAAATAAATAGATATATACTCAGCGAATTAGAATGATAAAGTCGAAAAAGTGGAAATTATGACTTATAAAGTCAAAATAAGTCACAATTACGAGATAAAAAGCTGAAATTATGATTTATAAAGTTGAAATTATCATAATTCTGTGATAAGGTCTAAATTATGATTTAAGTCACAATTACAAGATAAAAAGTGGGAATTATGACTTATAAAGTTGAAATTAAGTCAAAATAAGTCACAATTACGAGATAAAAAGCTGAAATTATGATTTATAAAGTTGAAATTATCATAATTCTGTGATAAGGTCTAAATTATGATTTAAGTCACAATTACAAGATAAAAAGTGGGAATTATGACTTATAAAGTTGAAATTAAGTCAAAATAAGTCACAATTACGAGATAAAAAGCTGAAATTATGATTTATAAAGTTGAAATTATCATAATTCTGAGATAAAGTCTAAATTATGATTTAAGTCACAATTACAAGATAAAAAGTGGAAATTATGACTTATAAAGTTGAAATTAAGTCAAAATAAATCACAATTATGACATAAAAAGCCAGAATTATGACTTATAAAGTCGAAATTATGAGAAGTCAAAATAAATCACAATTACGAGATTAAAAAAACGGAATTATGGTTTATAAAGTCTAAATTAAGTCAAAAGTCACAATTATGAGATAAAAAGCTGGAATTATGGCTTATTAAGTCAAAAGTCACAATTATGAAATAAAAAGCCGGAATTATGACTTATAAAGTCGAAGTTATGAGATAAATCATAATTTAGTCTTTTTATCTCATAATTATGACTTATTTAGATTTAAGTCACAATTACAAGATAAAAAGACGAAATTATGATTTATAAAGTCGAAATTATGCTTAATGTGGCAGTAATGATGCTAAAAATTCAGCTTTGTGTCACAGAAATAAATTAAATTTTAAAATATATTCAAATAAAAAAACAATTTTTTTAAAAATTGTAATAATATTTCACAATATTACAGTTTTTTCAAAGCTGAAATTATGAAGTCAAAACAAGTCACAATTACGGAATAGAAAGACTAAATTATGATTTATAAAGTCGAAATTATGAGATAAGTCAAAATAAGTCACAATTATGAGATAAAAAGCTGGAATTATGGCTTATAAAGTCAAAATTAAGTCAAAAGTCACAATTATGAGATAAAAAGTCGAAATTATGAGATAAATCTAAATAAGTCATAATTACGAGATAAAAAGACTAAATTATGATTTGAGTCACAATTACAAGATAAAAAGACAAAAATATGATTTATAAACTCGAAATTATAAGATATTGGCTTAATGTGGCATTAATGATGATTAAAAATTTAGCTTTGCGTCACAGAAATAAATTACTTTTTAAAATATATTCAAATAAAAAAACTATTTTTTAAAAATTGTAATAATATTTCACCATATTACTTTTTTTTTCAGTCTTTTTGATCAAATAAATACAGCCTTGCTGAGCATAAGAGACTTCTTTTAAAAACATTAAAAAATCTTACCAACCCCAAACTTTTTATCTGTATTGTATTTTAAAAATCAGCTGTTTATATTTATGCCGGACACAGCAGGGGTTTTTCCCCCCCATTTAACTAGATGCATCACTTAGATGCATAAACCTTCATTAAAGGTCATGCATGTTTGCTAAACACCCATTGAACTCTACTGACAAAGTAAGTGTTCTGATTTCCAGCGCTTTATACTTGCATCAGATGCTATTGCCTATTTTGAAGTGTTTATGCACATAAATATATAGACAGATGGTATGCGAGATTGACTTTGGTAATTTTAACCACATATATAGGTGTGTTTTGCTCAAGTGTGCGCACAAGTGGATGCACAATGTACAACTTGGGTTTTATATATGTGCAGTAGGTAAATAATTTGTGTGTTCAGTGCGTTTGTGTGATTGTGTATGCTGCAGCATAAAACGTGACTAATAAAATGTGGCACCAATAATCTCCCCCTCCATCTGTTCGTACGCACACATACACTCACACACTCTCTCTCTTTCTCTGACTCACACACATGCCAGGCTTTAACAATTAGGATTTTTTTCTCAGTAATTTAATGTTTTCGCTGGCCCCACCATAAAGAAACTATGCATTTTATTTTTAGCAATGCCAGAATTATCAAGGAATTAATTAGTTATAATGCAACTCAGTAATAGCTGTAAGTTCATAAATGCACATTTTGTTTAAGAAAAACAGCAAAAAACAATAGCATGCAATGCAAATCATTTACAGTGGATGTTTGCATCCCACTTTCAGAATCTGCAAAATGTGAATTATGTTACTAAAATAAGAGGAATCATACAGCATACATGTTATTGTTTATTTAGTACTGACCTGAATAAGATAGTTCACATAAAATATGTCTACATATAGAGAAAATAATAGCTGAATTCATAAAAATGACCCTGTTCAAAAGTTTACATCTCCTTGATTCTTAATACTGTGTTGTTACCTGAATGATCCGCAGTGTTTTTTTTGTTTAGTGATAGTTGTTCATGAGTCCCTTGTTTGTCCTGAACAGTTAAACTGCCTGCTGTTCTTCAGAAAAATCCTTCAGGTCCCACAAATTCTTTGTTGTTTCAGCATTTTTGTGTATTTGAACCCTTTCCAACAATGACTGTATGATTTTGAGATCCATCTTTTCAAACTCAGGACAACTGAGGGACTCATATGCAACTATTACAGAAGGTTCAAATGCTTACTGATGCTCCAGAAGGAAACACAATGCAATAAGAACTAGGGGAAGAAAACTTTTTGAATTGAACTTATTTTATCTTCTGGTAAACATGTAACTATCTTCTGTAGCCTCTGAAGGGCAGTATTAAATGAAGAAAATACAATATTTAGGCAAAATAAGAAAAATGTACACAATAGTTGCATATGAGTCCCTTGGTTGTGCTCAGTGTGAAAAGATAGATCTCAAAATCATAGTTATTCTTGGAAAGGAATAACTATTCTTTGGGTTCAAATACACAAAAATGCTGGAAAACCAAAGAATTTATGGGACCTGAAGGATTTGTCTGAAGAACAGCAGGCAGTTTAACTGTTGAAACAAGGGACTCATGAACAACTATCGCTAAGCTAAAAACACAGCGGTCGATCATTCGGGTAACAACGCAATATTAAGAATCAAGGGGATGTAAACTTTTGAACAGGGTAATTTCTATAAATTCAGCTATTATTTCCTCTGTATGTAGACATATTTTATGTGAAATATCTTATTCAGGTCAGTACTAAATAAACAATAACATGCATTTTGTATGATCCCTCTTATTTTGGTAAAATAATTAATATTTTGTAGATTCTACAAGGGGGATGTAAACTTTTGACCTCAACAGTATTGATCAGTTTTTGATTTTGAGCCCATTTTTACTGATGCTTCCAAAATTATTAAAAGTTGCTTTTGGAATTTTGCTAATATTAGTAATGCATTTAAAGTCAGTCGAATGTGTTTAGTTCATCACATAAACCTAACTGTTTACATATGCAAAGCATTAAAAACACACAAACATGATGACTTTCTCTATCCAGTCCACACAGAGTTTGCACTGTTAATTGTTGTGATGTAATGTTTCTGTAGTTGACCCTGCTGCCTTTTATTAGAGGCAGTAATTAAACAGCTAATACGCACACGCACACACACACACACACACACACACACACACACACACACACACACGTATGTGATACACACTTTGCCTGTCTTGTTTGCTGTTGTGTCATTATTGTGCATAATTTAAGGCTCTCACCCACATCCTCAACTACCGTGAAATGCTCTCATTAATACACACACACACACACACACACACAGCCTGCTTGAATGCTGCCGTTGAACTGTGCACACTTCAGTTAGATAAGTGTGTGTGTGTGTGTGTGTGTGTGTGTGTGTGTGTGTGTGTGTGTGTGTGTGTGTGTGTGTGTGTGTGTGTGTGTGTGTGTGTGTGTGTGTGTGTGTGTGTGTGTGTGTGTGTGTGTGTGTGTGTGTGTGTGACTTGTTCTTGGCAAATGCAATCCAAAGGCCAAATTAGTCCATCTAATCATCTCACAATTAAACAGACATTGTTCCCTCTGCTAATTTAGCCAACCTTTTCTCTTGTGCTCTCTCTCTGTATCAGATGATGTCCCTTTTGACGTTCGAATATTGAAATGTTCTTTCGAAATAGCTAATTGTTCAACAGTTTTTTAGGTTTTCAAAAATGACCAGTGAAAAAATATTTAAACATTTTTACGTAGATAATTGTAGTGTTTAGCGCATAAAAAACTTCCACTTTCAGAACAAAAATTGACAGATAATTTACTCACCCCCTGTCATCAAAGATGTTCATGTCTTTCTTTCCTCAGTCATAAAAATATTTTTTTGAGGAAAAAAATCAGCATTTTTCTAATTTAGTAGACTTCTGTGGTGCCCTGAATTTGAACTTTCAAAATGCAGTTTAAATGCGGCTTCAAACGATCCCAAATTTGGTTGTAAACGATCCCAGCCAAGGAAGAAGGTAAAACAATCAGTAATTTTTTTTTTTTTTAAATAACAGTTTATATACTTTTTAACCTCATACACTTGTCTTGTCTTGCTCTGCCTGAACTCAGTTTTTTCCGGTTCAAGACAGTTATGGTATGTTGAAAAACTCCCATCTCATTTTCTCCCTCAACTTCAAAATCATTGCTGTTTTACCTTTTTTGTTAAGGGTGTGTCATCTTCGTTCTTCGTTTGAAAATAAGATAGGAGTTTTTCGACATACCCTAACTGTGTTGAACCAGAAAAACACAGCAGAGCAAGATTAAGACAAGATGGGCACTGGTTTTGTGTTTCTATTTGCATCTGATTAATCATAGGCCTCATTTATCTCAGAGTAGGTACCTTGTTTTTTGAGTGAAAAAAATGATTTTTTTATGAATAATTTTCACAATATTAAACTAAAAATTTTCAAAAAAATTGCACTGTTTCTCACACTAGTGTGATTTAATGTTTATTCAGGAAGTTTGCTATTAAATGGTTTTATTTTGTACAAAATTGCAAAAAGTCACACTTGTGGTGTTCCCGGTCAAAAATGACCGGACTCCAAACAACTGCTTATAAATCTCTCATTATGTTATATTATAACACAATATTGAATTCAATCTTTTTGTAAACTTGTTTTCTTTCATTTAGGACAGGTTTTGTGTTTCTATTTGCATCTGATTAAATGTAAGTCTCATTTATTCAAAAGTAGGCACCTAATTTTTTGAGTGAAAAAAGCATTTTTTATGAATAATTTTCACAATATGAGATAAATTATAAAAAGTTGCATTGTTTCTCACACTAGTGCGTTTTAATGTTTAATCAGGATGTTTTACCTGTTTTACCTTTTTTGTTACCTTTTTTGTAAAGTTGAAGGAGAAAATAAGATGGGAGTTTTTTGACGTACCCTAACTGTCTTGAACCGGAAAAAACAGCAAAGACAAGATAAGCATTTGAGGTTAAAAAGTATATAAATTGTACATTTAAAAAAATAATTGATTGTTTCGCTAGCTTAGACCCTTCTTTCTCAGCTGGGATCGTTTACAACCGCATTTGGGATCGTTTGAAGCCGCATTTAAACTGCGTTTTGAAAGTTCAATCTCGGGGCACCATAAAAGTCCACTATATGGAGAAAAATCTTGAAATATTTGCCTCAAAAAATATAATTTCTTTACAACTGAAGAAAGAAAGACATGAACCTCTTGGATGACAAGGGGGTGAGTACATTATCTGTAAATTTTTGTTCTGGAAGTGAACTCCTTTAAGAAAAGGTGATAGATGAAATTAAGAATTGAAGTATGCTTATTGGACGGGGTTGATTTTACAGCATTAATTTGGCTATTGAACTCAAACAAATAGTTCAGTTGTTTCTGTGTCTGTGACTCCAATAGGAAACAGAAGAATGGCAATGCTGTGAAGGGTGAATCTGAAAGTGAATCAGGCTCTGAGAGTTCCTCGTCTGGGAGTTCATCTGAATCCGGATCAGAATCTGGATCAGAGTTGGATTCAGATTCAGACTCTGGAACAGACCAGAAGAAAAACACAAAGTCTAAACCTATGCAGTCTAAACCAGTCAAAAAGGTGAGAAGTACTAACACACACCAACAACTGAGTTGTAAGTATAAAGTTTTTTTGCTGCATGTGTAACATCTGACATCCATGTTGCTTTTCAGCAGGTTGAGAAGAAAGAAGTGTCTCTCCTAGATCTGGATGACTGTGAGTTTCTTTCTGTACAGAGTTAAGTTAAGTTACATTGTGCGGTTTTGCGGTATAATGGCTCTTTTCCAAATCCCACTGACTTCCCCACAGTCTATATGTGACCCTGGACCACAAAACCAGTCATAAGGTTAAATTTTACAAAACTGAGATATATACATCATGTGAAAGCTCAATAAATAAGCTTTCTATTGATGTATAGTTTGTTAGGATAGGACAATATTTGGCCGAGATACGTCTATTTGAAAATCTGGAATCTGAGGGTGCAAAAAAATCAAAATACTGAGAAAATCACCTTTAAAGTTGTCCAAATTAAGTTCTTAACAATGCATATTACTAATCAAAAATTGCATTTTGATAGGTTTACAGTAGGAATTTTACAAAAAATCTTAATGTAACATGATCTTTAATTAATTTGCTAATGATTTTTGACATAAAAGAAAAATCAATAATTTTGACCCATACTATGTATTTTTGGCTATTGCTACAAATATACCCCAGCGACTTAAGACTGGTTTTGTGGTCCAGGGTCACATATAGTGATTTCTGAAGTAAAAATCCCATTAATTTTCTTCAAATCCCGAAAAAAAATTATAAAAAAAATATTTTTAAAAATTTGTTATGGTTTGCATGCATGTCATCTTGTGATCAAACTAAATGTTTACATTTATATTTGTTTATAATACAGTTTCTCTAAATTACCACAAATTTCCAATTAATATCCATAAATTCCTGTTAAGTATCCAAATTGAAATATTTCTAAAATTCCCCAGATTAAGGCCCCATTTCTAGAAAAAAATTACCGGAAATTTTCTGCCCCTTTGCAAACCTAATAATATGTCACAGTTTACTTTATATACGAAAATGATATCTGGTGTCTGAATAATTTTTTGGTTTGACTGTATGGGTTTTAATGCTTAATTATTGGTTATTGTTTTGTTTGACAGTCTCGCCGGCGCCAGTCACCACACCTAAGAGCTCCATCCTGTCTCCTAGTTTGCTGTCTGACCTGCAAGGGCTCTCAATCTCACCCTCCGCATCGGCCTTACAGGTGTGTGATTGTTTGTTAATAAGGCTCTCTACTTTGAGTTGATTTCTTTGTATAAAATGACTATTTTGCGCTAGTGTCTGCCTCACTGTACATTATCCTGTAGATACATCTTCCTTTCTATCATTTCCTCCCCAGTCTTTTGTTTGTGTCCATCTAGATGTTCTTTGTTTCTTTGTGCTGTTGTATTATAGATTGGTTTTTCATTGCCTTCCCTCTTTCTTCTCCTCCAGTGTGCGTCCAGTGTGTGTGTGTGTTGTCAGCGTATGTGATTGTTGACCTTTTGCAGTATGACGGCTCCTTCCTCTCTCCCGTGAGAGTCCTGTGTCAGGGAGAGAGGGATGTCAGGAGAGCGAGAGGGAGGGAGGGATGTCAGTAAGAGATGAATGAAGCATGTGTGGTCATTTCTTCTCAAATACTATCTGTGTCTTTCTTTTTTAGGATTGACACATGAACTGTAATATCCCAGCGGCCCACAGACACCCCCCGACAATAACACACACACTATATGCGCGTTTATAGACCTGCACTGCTGTCATATTTCAACTGAAAGAGTCTTTGTGGGATCTGGACCTTGATCGTATTGTTTGTAATATTTTGTGGTGTTTTTAAGCTTGCGTATATTTGTAAAGACATTGCATAGATTAAGATATTTTGTGTTGAAAGAAGAATTAAATGTATTTTACGTAGTAAACACAAAGTTAACATACAATATAGATACAATAGAGCTGAAAGACTTTTATAGTCACCAAGGCTGCATTTATTTGATTAAAATACAGTAAAATCATTAATATTGTGAAATATTATTACAGTTTAAAATATAAGGTTTTTATTTGAGTATATTTAAAAATGTATTTTTTTTTTGTGATCCAAAGCTGAATTTTTAGCATCATTACTCCATTTTTTTCCAGTCTCACATGATCCTTCAGAAATCATTCTAATATGCAGACCAAGAAACATTTATTACATTTTTTTAATGAAAAAGATGATGCATTTTTTTCCAGGATTTTTTGATGAAATCTAAAAGAACAGCATTTGTCTGAAATCTTTTGAAATATATATATATATATTTACTGTCACTTTTGAACAATTTAATGCATATTTGCTCAATAAAAGTATTCATTTATTACATTTTTAAATGATTAATTATTAATATTTATTATATTTATTTATATATTATTTATTTCAGTGCTAACCAAAATAAGTAATAATTGTGTAAACTAGCAAAAAAACTGGTTCAAAAACATTTGGACTGAGATTTTGATTTTTATCTGCCATTTTTTTTTAAATAGAAAATAAAATTATGAAGTGGAGTCTTTTCGTGATTAGTGGGATTGCTTAGTAACAGTTTTAAGGCAGGTGTAACAGTCTTTTTGATTTACACATTGTGTAATACAAGTTTTTATTTCCGTATCTTATTTTATCTGATACTGAAATGTATCTGAAATATTTCTACTATTTAAAATTGCTGTTTTCTATATGAATATATTGTAAAATGTAATTTATTCCTGAGATTTTAAAGCTGATTTTCAGCAGCATTACTTCAGTTCCCAGTGTCACATGATCCTTTAGAAAGTATTCTATGTGCTGATTTGTTGCTAAAAAAAAACTATTATTATTATGTTAAAAACAGCTGAGTAGAATTTTCTCAGATTTCTTTGATGAATAGAAAGTTCAGAAGAACAGGATTGTTTTTAAATATAAATCTTTTGTAACATTATAAATGTCTTTGTTATGACTTTAGATCTATTTAAAGCATCCTTACTAAATAAAATAATTAAATTTCTATAATTTCTGTAATTAAATAAATCCAAGCATTTTAATGGTATAGTGTAAAATGTTTTATTTCAGATAAATGCTGATCTTTGGATCTTTCTATTCATCAAATAGTAAAAAAATGTACTCAGCTGTTTTAAATATTGATAATAATGGTAACACTTTACAATAAGGTTCATTAGTTAAACATTAGATAATGTATTAACTAACATGAACTAACCATGAGCAATACATTTGTTACTGTATTTACTAATCTTTGTTAACATTAGTTAACGGAAATACAGTTGTTCATTGTTTGTTCATGTTAGTTCACACTGCATTAACTAATGTTAACAAAATTTTAATAATGTATTGGTAAATGTTGAAATTAACATTTAACAAATATTAATAAATGCTGTATAAGTGCAGTTCATTATTAGTTCATGTTAACTAATGTGGTTAACTAATGTTAACTAATGAACCTTATTGTAAAGTGTTACCATAATAATAATAAAAATGTTTCTTGAACAGCAAATCAGCATATTAGAATGATTTCTGAAGGATCATGTGACACTGAAGACTGGAGTAATGATGCTGAAAATTTAGCTTTGATCACAGGAATAAATTACATTTTAAAAAATATTCAAAGAGAAAGAAGTTATTTTAAATAGTAAAAATATTTCACAATATTACTGCTTTTGCTGTATCTTAGATCAAATAAATGCAGGCTTGGTGAGCAGAAGAGGCTTCTTCAAAAATCTACAACTCCTACTGTTCAAAAACTTTTGACTGGTAGTGTGCTTACATTGAAATAATAATTTGATACAATGCACTTGTGCACTTACATGCTTTTACATTGTACTTATATTTTAAAAGCACCTGCATGTAATTAGTTACTCTTAAACCTACCCATACCACCAAGCCTGTCCTTAACCTTACTCATATCCCACCTCAATTGCAGCAAAAGTGTTTTGCAATACAATATGTGACCCTGGATCACAAAACCAGTCTTAAGTAGCACGGTGTATTTGTAGCAATAGGCAAAATTACATTGTATGGGTCAAAATTATTTTTCTTTTATGCCAAAAATCATTAGGCTATTGAGTAAAGATCATATTCCATGAAGATATTTTCTAGATTTCCTACCATAAATGTGTCAAAAATTTTTGATTAGTAATATGCATTGCTAAGAATTTCATTTGCACAAATTAAGATGTTTTGCACCCTCAGATTCCAGATTTGTAAATAGTTCTCTAAAGTTGCAGCTTTCAGATGATGTATAAATGTCAATTTCAAAAAAATCAACCCTTATGACTGATTTTGTGGTCATTTATTGTTTTGTTGTAATTACATAGTAGTTAAAATGCACAAAAAGCATGCAAAGGTCATGCCAATGCATTGCTTTGAGTATACGAGCATGCTATTAAACTCCAGACATCGTACTGACAGCGCTGTGGTTAAACTATGATTGCTGATGAGGTGCGTTCCTCGATATCCCATAGTCGGAGCAAACTTTTAAACTTCCTATAGGCTCCAACCTCCATCTGTCAGAATTCCTATTCTCCTCCTGTCCATCACGGCAGGTTTGCCCCGGTGACCTGCATCGGCGCGTTGGGCGGGTGTCGGCGGCGCCGCTTTGATTGACAGGCTCGTCAGGCCCGGGCCGCCGCGCAGCTAGAAGCTGTTAGGCACAGGTCATTAGAATACTACCCACGAGCCTCGGCGGGCAGGCTAATCAGAGCTGAAATAAAGGGTGAGATTGAGAGAAAGAGAAAGGGCTTATTTAAAGTCAATGCTATGCATAAATACATTACAGGCCGCTATAATCTTAGTCACGGTGGATAAACCTCATCTCTCTCGCTCGCACATACATGCATTCAAACGCGGGCATTCATTACGGAGTGTCACGTCACACAGCTGGTCTTTCTTAGGCGCGCGCATGCAGATGTATGAAAATATATTCATACGACACGGCTCTGAGTGTGTGTGTGCGACTTTGGCCGATGAAATAACGGTGTGTGAAATAGAGAGACACTCCGATGCATTCTGGGACGGTTAGCGGCGGTATTTAGCCGATCCGGGGTCAGCATGCGAACTGTCTGCCTCGGCTCCTCCCGTTTCTAATAACATTTTGACGTGCGGATCTGCTTTGAAATACTGTTTAAGCGCGCGCCGGGGGAGCCGGCTGATAACTTTTCATTCATAATTAGCGCGGGGCGAATGGGGGCCGAACGCGGGGCGTCGGAGGGAAATTGAACTGTCAGTGTAGGGCGAGCGGGGGGCGAGCGAGGGCGAGTGCAGGCTGAGCGCGGGGTGGGGGGCGTTTGACCCCATCACAATCCGGGGGCCGCGTCATAATTTGTTCATTTGGTGCCCATCAGCCGGCCGGCGTTGCTGCGGTGACCCCGTTCTTCTCGGAGCACGCTCAGTGCCGTCCTCATTATGACTCAGCAGCAAGGTAGAAACGCACGTGGAGAAGACGACTCGCGCTGCCAATCACATGTGCTTCACGCTGGACACGTTTTAGTGTGTTTTTTGTGCATCGTAAGACACTTTGGATTTGATTGTGCATTTGAAGTAGCCTACGCGGTTTAGTGTTTCCCGCAGGATTTTGTGGTTGGACTGTGGTTGGGTCAACCGTTTTATGTATTTTAAAGTTACTTGCATATATATGGTGAACTATTATTAAGAGCTTTAACCCTTTTGCAGTTACCAAATCGAGCCAAATGCATTGACTTTAAAGTGGACTCAAACCAGGGTTGTTATAGTTAACTAAAACTAAAAACATAACAAAAACAACTATTTTATTACTTAAAATAAAATAAACATTAAGTGAACATTTCTCATTTTTATTTAGTTTAACATTGTGTTAAAATCACTGAAACTAAAACTAGAATAAAAATAGTAATAATAGAAAATATTAAAAAAGAATTAAACGGAAACATCAAAACATTAATATAAACTTGTTTGTATCTTGATGTAAAATAAACATGAAGTAAAACTAAATATAAAAAAATATTTTTTTTAGTCTAATAACTGAAACTAAAACTAAAAGCAATATAGACATTAATAAGAACGTATTAAATGACAAAAACACAAAACAAAATTACTAAAACATTAACTAAAATTAAAACAGAAAATATAAAAATTTCTTAAATGTCAAAGTATCTCAAAATACCTCAAATTTATAATTTTAAAATATTAAGAAAAACTATTAAAATCCCCCTTTGTTTCTTGAAATAAAATAAGCATTAAGTGAAGTTAAAGAAGTAAAATAAATAATAATTTAATTAGTCTAACATGATGTATTAAAATATCTGAAACTGAAATAAAAAATAATAAAAAGCTATATAGACATAAACCAAATAAAATGACAAAAATACACAAATTAAAACTTTACTTTAAATTTCAAAATCTAAATTATTAATAAAAACTACTAAAATCCCCTCTAAAAAGCGAACTAAAATCTTTTTAAAATAATATTTTTATTTCCGCTAGTTGTCAAAGCAACATTTTAATTTAGTCTAACATAATGTAGTTAAATAACTGAATAACTAACTAAAACTGAAATTAAAATTAAAATGAATAAAAAGCCATATAGACATAAAAATTAAACAAATTAAAATGACAAAAATAGACAACAAAATTTCTAAAACTTTAACTGAAAATAAAACAGAAAATATAAAATTTCTTCATTTTAAAAATATTTCAAGATAACACATTTAAAAATTCTAAATGTTAATAAAAATTACTAAAATCTTCTTTTGTTTTTGACATAAAATAAAGATTAAGTAAAATAAGTAAAATAAAATATTAATGTAAATTATTTTAATTATTATTTTTATATGAATTATTTAATTATAATAATTAATTAATTTATATTATATTAATTTATATTACATATTAATTTTATTTCACTTAGTTTCATTTTTATTTAGTCTAACATGATGTATTTAAATAACAGAAACTTAAACTGAAATAAAAATGTAATTAATAATTCATAATTTACCCTAATTAAAATGACAAATACACAACAAAATGACTACAACTCTAACTGGAGTTAAAACAGAAAATATAGAAATATCTTAGATTTAGAAATAAATTAAAATATTACAAAAATAATATTAAAACTAGTTGCCAAAGCAACATTTCTCATTTTTATTTAGTATAGCATGATATATTAAATTAGCTGAAACTAAAACTGTAAAAAAAAGTTAAATTGAATTAAAAAACAACTATATAGACATTTGTAGCAAAATATATAATTAAAATGGCAAAAATACACAACAAAATTACTAAAACTTTAACTGAAATTAAAACTGAAAATATAAAATTTCTTCATTTTAAAAAATATTTCAAGATACCTCAAATTTAAAAATTCAAAATGTTAATAAAAATTACTAAAATCCCCTTTTGTTTTTTGACATAAAATAAAGTAAAATAAGTAAAATAAAATATTAATTAGTTATTTTAATTATTATTTTTATATGAATTATTTAATTATAATAATTAATTAATTTATATTATATTATATTAATTTATATTACATATTTATTTTATTTTATTTCACCTGGTTTCATTTTTATTTAGTCTAAAATGATGTATTCAAATAACAGAAACTAAAACTGAAACAACTAGTTGCCAAAGCAACATTTCTTATTTTTATTTTGTCTAACATGATATATTAAATTAACTGAAATTAAAATAAAAATCTATATAATTCAAGTTAAAAAAAAACATCTATACAGACATTGTAAAAAATTATAATTAAAATGGCAAAAAAATACAGAACACAATTACTAAAACTTTAACTGCAGTTAAACCAAAACAGAAAATATAAAAATATCTCAATTTCAAACTACATCAAATTTCAAAATATTAATACTACTAAAAAACTACTAAAATCACACAAACTCAAAGCCCTTTTTAGTTGTAATGTTTAGTTTAGTGTTTCAATGCACATCGCATTCACACTAACAATTTGAATACATTAATGTATTACAATTACAATAATTGTTTTAATTCCTTCAAACTTTCAAGCTTTTATTTTGCTACATACCTGCTAAGAGACCTTTACATTTCTGGGTTTAGTTGACAGCAAGTTTACGGAGCTTTTCGTCATAATTCAGATGAAATTCTGTAATCACGTTCACAAAAATGTTATACAATTATGCTAACATCAAAAGAAAGTGAACCTGGCACACAATGTATTCCCAAAAGAATAAAGTTTGCAGCATTTACTTTCAACCGAATCGCTTTGAGATGCTGAAAGCCACAAATCATGAGCTGCTCGTGTGTAAATGAACACAGTGATACGCTTCAATCTGAAACGCTATACAACTGCATACTTATTTAATTCAATCGCAGTCTTTTGAGATTTGATAAGCGTATTGAGCCATATTTTGATTTCGATTTTAGTTCCTTAAAAAAAGGCACAAAACACAGCATTAGACATTTGCTTTTTTGTACATTAAGAGTTTCGCCATGCAGAAGAAACATACTCATATTACATTTATTTCACAGCCTTCGATATTAATCACGGTGACTTTTAACATCTGACAGGATCGATGTTTGCACACTTCGCCAGTACTCGTTTCACCAAATGACATTTTTCTCTTACGGACAGCCTCATAAACAAATGAGATTTCAAACAGCAATAGAAAATAGATTTTTAATTTTCTCTGCTGTGTGTCGTCCCGTCCTCCGTTTATCCTTCTTTTCCCTCCTCTGGTCTCTCTCTCTCTCTCTTCCTCTTTATCCCGGCTGGCGTATGCGTTTTGCATCTGTCAGCAGAATTGGCCGGCAGCTGGACAGAGAGGATGCTGGGATATGTGAAGGTGACTAGAGCGAGTTGTCATCCATCACTAAGGTTTCCTTTAAGCTCATCCATAATAGAGCCCCTCAATCAAGCTCCCCTTCACACGGGAGACGTGTCCGAGCGTGTGCGCGGGACGCCGCGGTCAAGGTTACTCTTTTCTTTGGGTTATTTACTCTTCCACCGCCCAGCGGAGTTGACCACTTTATAGGACGCCAAGTGTGTGTGTTATATTGGTGATCATAAGCGATGTGTTGTATATTGGCTCGTCCGGTCCTCGAGGACACTGACAGGAGCGGTTATGGTGAAGCGGTGGACACAACCTGCGCGTTTCTGTGTGGTAAATCTGACGCCGTAAACATTACGGCTACTTTTATCAACACGGACCGGCTTGACATCTTCGAAAGCACGGTTATAAATTCATGGGGTGTGGATGTGTGTGTTTTTGTAGGAAGCTTACAAAAGGATATGACACATCTAAAGGTGCTTTCAGCTGCATGTAGACGCTGTGTTCGTATAACGCTGCTGTTTCAGATAAACCAACTCATTCATACTGTCAGGTTTTCAAACCAATTTTATTTTGGTTTGTC
>NC_133379.1:35296072-35344900 GCF_049309525.1 Garra rufa
ATTAAAACCTTCAGAACTGAGCAGTAAAAACATTACCGGTCTGCAAACAGAGCCTTGAGGTACTTCACAAAATCAGAATCTTAACGAATTCAGTTTTTCAATGCACATTTTAATATATTTCCATTGCACTATTTTTAGCTTTTATAACACCTTTCATTACTCAATAATAAAAACTTCAGTGTTGGGTTGCAGATGCAATTCATGGCTCAGAGGAATTGCTGGTGTTGAAGACTGAGCCACAGCCAACAAATAAATTGCAGGCAGAAATGTCATCGCTGTCCAGGTGTTCAGGAGTGCCATGTAGAGCCAGAAAACTGCCATCAGCCGCCGATCTGTTCTGCTGTCACACGGGCTAGAGAGAATCCAGAGAGTCAGGAGTAATGCATTGAGACGTCAGTGGTCTTTCCACACTCGTCATATCGATGGCAGCCGGTGTCACAGGACGCAATTCAGGCATGACGCTTGGCCTTTCTGTTCTCTGGTGATTTTCTTGAAACTAGTGTAAATCAGGGATGCACCATTACAGACATTTTTGCTGATATCTTCGCAGATGATTGTTTTTGTAATGGCTGAGAGATGATATAATGGTCAATATTATACATTACCGTTCAAAAAAGATTTTTTTATATGAAAATATGGCGATAACTGGATTTGGAGTGTTTTTGCAACCAGTGGTTTTGTCACTGCGTCTTTGTTGATGCGTTTTCATCCGTTGCCAACTTGAACATTTGTTTTTCTGTATTGGTCACAGCTGTTGTGTATTGTGCAGTTTTAAATGTCTCAAAGGTGATATTGTCTAGAAGTTTTGTTTGAAATGATGAGGATGACTTGTGATAGTCTTGAAAACAGTCATGAAAACATGTCTTGTTGGAATGGGTTAGAAATTGTACACAAGTACAATTGATGCATTGCACAGATGCATTGTAGAACCGCTCACTTTCTTCAGAGAAAGTACAAATCTAGCTCTGTTTCCACTCTACTCATATTATACATTTTCTAAGACAGCATTAAGAGCATCCCAGCATTACTCTAACGTTATATAGGCATTTTACTAAGGTTTCCCTAATGTTTCACTAATGTGTTTAGAATGAAAATACCATTATGCCTCTCTATCATCTTCATCTGTGTCTCAGAGATTTTGCATTAAGATGAAAAGTTAAAAGGTGGCCTATTAAGAGGAGGAAATGGGCTGATGGTGGCTCTTAAGATACTGCTTTTTTCATTTTCGTGTCTGTCGGTGTGCAAATAGGCGTTTTTCTATGTTTTATGTGAACATTGACATTTTACATGTGTTTTTTATCTTAATATAGATATAAATTAAGATATAATATATAATTTTAATTAATTGGCAAAGTAATGATTCTTTATATACATGTTTCCTCACATTTTCCTTCGGTCAGACAAAACAGGACTTTTGGCAAATAATCAAAACAAATTATTTTTGTTTTTGTCTAACCAATGAAAAATGTAAAAGAAAACTGTCTAAAAATGACAGTTTTCATACAGGTTCCCTCACATTTTCCATTGACTAGAGAAAAATAATTCATTTTTTAAATTAATTGCCAAAATAATGACTGTTTCAATTCAGGTTCCCTCACATTTTCCATTGATCAGACAAAAAAAAAAAAAGATTTAGATTTGATTAAATGCCAAAATAATGACTTTTTTTTCTTCCTCTTCCTCTTGTTTTCCATTGGTCAGACAAAAAAGCATTAGTTTAGATTAATTGCCAAAATAATGACTCTTTTCATACAGGTTTCCTCATATTTCCATTGGTCAGACAAAAAAAAAAAGTTTCCATACAGGTTTTCTCACATTTTCCATTGATCAGACAAAAAAAAAAAAGATTTAGATTTGATTAAATGCCAAAATAATGACTTTTTTTTCTTCCTCTTCCTCTTGTTTTCCATTGGTCAGACAAAAAAGCATTAGTTTAGATTAATTGCCAAAATAATGACTCTTTTCATACAGGTTTCCTCATATTTCCATTGGTCAGACAAAAAAAAAAAGTTTCCATACAGGTTTTCTCACATTTTCCATTGGCTAGAGAGAAAAAAAAAAAAAAAAAAATATATATATATATATATATATATATATATATATATATATATATATATATATATATATAATTTTTTTTTTTTTTTTTTTTTTTTTTTTTAATTGACAAAATAATGATTGTTTCCATACAGGTTTCCTTACATTTTCCATTGGCTAGAGAAAAAATATTTAGTTTTTTTTTTTAATTATTATTAATTGCCAAAATAATGACTGTTTTCATACAGGTTTTCTCACATTTTCCATTGGCTAGAGAAAAAAAATAAAAAATATAAATATATTTATTAACTGCAAAAATAATGACTGTTTTCATACAGGTTTCCTTACATTTTCCATTGGCTAGAGGTTTTTTTTATTATTAATTGCCAAAATAATGACTGTTTTCATACAGGTTTTCTCACATTTTACATTGATCAGACAATAAAATAAATAGTTTTGATTAACTTCCAAAATAATTACTGTTCAGACAGGTTTTTCTCCTCATATTTTCCATTGGTCAGGCAAAAGGTTTATTCCTTTTAATGGAATTAAGGACTATTAATGGTGTGATTCTCTCACTTGCTACTATTTGTTTGATTGTGATTTACATTTTGATTCTGAAATATGTTTGAAATTATTGAATACATTTTATAATCTTTTTAACCCCACCCATCTGACTTCGAATCAATCGTTTTCCGCATTAAATACCTAGCTTTGATTAACTGCCAAAATAATGACGTACAGGTTTCCTCACATTTTCCATTGGCTAGAGAAAAAATAATTAGTTTTTTTTTAATCAATTGCCAAAATAACGACTGTTTTCATACAGGTTTCCTAACTTTTTCCATTGGTCAGACAAAAAAAGGCTTAGTTTTGGTTGCCAAAATAACTGTTTTCATACAGGTTTCCTCACTTTTTCCATTGGTCAGACAAAAAAACAATTAGTTTTGATTAATTGGCAAAATAAGTTTTGATTAATTGCCAAAATAATGACTGTTTTTGTACAGGTTTTCTCACATTTTCCATTGGTCAGAAAAAAAATGATTAGATCAACATGTTTAAGAATAATGCAACCCAACTATAGTCTTAATTATAACTTATTTGCCACCACACATTGTCCAGAAAACACTACTGCTGATCATAATGGTTAAATTTATTTTTAATACATACTGTTCTTTCCATTTCTAATCAGTTTGTTGTCAACTGCAGGTGTTCTCTTCTCCATCTTTGTGTATTTCTTGCTTGTCAGTTTGACGCCATTTCTTAGCATGTACGCGTGTCCCCGCAGGCGAGTTCTCCCGTGTTTGTGCCGGAAACCTCCCATGAGCTGCTCCACAGGATGACGGGTAAAGGTCTGTCCGCCCAGTACCGCTTCACCCGGCAGCCCTGTATCTATGGCAACAGCATGGTATCCCTGCAGCTGACGCTAAGCAACAGTAGTGACCAAGCCCTGGAGAACATCCACATCTCCGAGAAGACTTCCACCGGACAAAACATCCACCGCTTTAACACTATCGGTGAGTGTAACACGGCAGTAAATGGAGTTTAGCTGTGAATGTGTAATGCAAAGAGGTCATAGCATGGAGAACTAAAGTTCTAAATTCGTACTAAATTTAGTAGAATTCAAAAAGTCCACTCAATTATTTCTAACATGTTTAGTAAATATTACATCATATTAGACATTCATAAATATTAGTTATTAATCAGACTGTCCAGCTGAGACTTCTCCAGCACCCACACATTCACATTCTCCTTTCAGCCTGTATTAATGCAGCTGATATGATTTCAGCCTGTGTATCGATTAGCAGAGATCCTCTCATCAGACACACGGCTCACAGTGGTGCACAACACTAACACACACTCACATTCCCTGTGTTTTCTCTCTGTCTGTTTCTCTCTTTCTCTGTCACAAAACAGTTTTAGTCATTCACAGGACAGGTTTGGCTTTTATAACATTAAATTGAACCAAGCTTTTGGTGTTAAAGCATCACAAAGATGAATTTCATGGCTGGAAGGGGGAAGAATAGATCAAGCTTCTTTCTATACTGTGCTGCATGATCAGAGTTCAGCTATTTTTCTCATTTTTCCCCATTCCATCCATCCTTCCTTTTCCTTTATTCCTTCTGTCCTTTCTTCATTTCATTCATTCTTCCTTCTTTCTTGTCTTGCTTGTTCTTTCCTTTCTGCCATTCGTCCTTCTTTCTTCCCTTCTGTCATTCGTTCTTCATTCCTTCCTTCCTTCCTTCCTTCTTTCCTTCCTTCCTGCTTCATTCCTTCTTTCGTTTATCTTTCCTTCCTTCTTTCATTTAGCTTTTTCTTGCCTACTTCCTTCTTCCCTCTGACCTTCTTTAATTTCCTCCTTCTGGTCTTCTGGTATGTTCTTTCCTACCTTCCTTCCTTCTTTTCTTTTTTTCTTGTTTCTTTCAATCTGTTATTTCTTCATCCTTCCAATGTTTTTTGTTCTTTCCATTTTTACTTCCATCACTTTGTACATATTTCTTTCCTCCTTTATTTCCTTTTCCAGTTTTTATAGTATTCTGTCTATCTTTACTTCCTTCTGTTCTGTTTGTCCTTTACTTCCTTCCTTCCTTCCTTCCCTTCTTCCGTGTTTTCTTACTTGCATCTTTTTGACATTCCTTTCCCCCTTATTTATTCTCTTCTATTGTATTCTGCCCTTCCTTCATTTTGTTTTCCTTCCATTTTCCTTCCTTCCTTCCTATTTTATTTCTTCTGTCCTTCTCACTTTCATTTGTTTCTTGCTTCATTCCTTCTTTCGTTTATCCTTCCTTCCATTCCTTCATTTCACTTTTTCTTGCCTACTTCATTCTTTCTATTATTTCTTTCTTCTGACCATATTTACTTTCTTCTTGCTGATCTTCCTTACCTTTTCCTTTCCTTCCTTAAGTTTTTATTCTTTCCTTCCTTCTTTTCTTCTTTCCTTCCTTCCTTCCTTTTTTTCTTGCTTCCTCCTTTCTGTTATTTCTTCTATTCATTCTGACCTTCCTTTTCCCCCTTATTTCCTCATATTCTCGTTTGTCCTTTCCTGTCTTCTTTCTTTCTTTCTTTCTTTCTTTCTTTCTTTCTTTCTTTCTTTCTTTCTTTCTTCCTTCCTTCTGTTTTCTTCCATCATTCTGACCTTCCTTCCTTACTTTTTTCCTGCATTCCACTATTCTGTCATTTCTTCCAACCTTCCAAACTTACTTGATTCCTACCTTTTTTCCTTCTTTTTTGCCCTTCCTTTCTTTCTTATTGCCTTCCTTTCTTTCATCCTTCTCACCTTCCTTTCGTTTATCCTTTCCTTCATTTTGCATTTTCCTGCCTGCCTTCATTCAAATTCATTCCTTCAGTTTGTCCTTTCATCCTTCTTTATTTCCTTTTTCTGTTTTTCCTTCCTTGCATTCTTTCAGTCTTAATTCTGTCTATCTGTACTTTCTTCTGTTCCATTTGTCCTTTCCTGACTTCCTTCCTTCTTTCTGTTTTCTTACTTCCATCATCCTGACCTTCCCCTTATTTATTTCCTTCCATTCTTCCTTCCATTTTTCTTCCATTCCACCCTTCTCTCATTTCTTCCAAACCTTTTTGCCAACTTGCCTTGCTTGGTTTTTTCCCTTCCTTCCTTCCTTCCTTCCTTCCTTCCTTCCTTCCTTCCTTCCCTTTTGTTTATCCTTCCTTCCTTTCCTTCATTTAGCTTTTTTCTTGCCTACTTCCTTAATTCCATTATTTCTTCCTTCCAGTTTTGCTTACTTTCTTTCCGCTCACCTTCTATACTTTTTATCCTTCTGGTCTTCCTTACTTACTTCCGTTACTTCCTTAAGTTTTTCCTTTATTCATTCTTTCCTTTCTTCATTCCTTCCTTCCTTTCCTACCTCCTCTCCTTCTTTTTTTCTTGCTTCCTTCATTCTGTTATTTCTTCATTTCATTCTTCGGCTTTCCTCCTTACTTTCTTCCTTCTGGCCTTCCATCTTATCTTGCTTCTTTCCATCCTTCCTTCAGTTATTTATATCTTCCTTCTTTATTTCCTTTTTTCTTTTGTTTTCCTTCCATTGCTTCCATTCCTTCCATCTGTTCTGTTTGTCCATTTGTCCTTTCCTGACTTCTTTCTATCCTTCCTTCCTTCCTCGCATCTGTGTTTTCTTACTTCCATCCTTCTGAGCTTCCTTTTCCCCTTATTAACTTTCTTCTATTCTTCCTTTTTTCCTCCATTTTGTCCTTCTTTCTTTACTTCCTCCCTTTTTTCAACTTCTCTGCTTCCTCCCTTTCTTCCTTTGTTTTTTGTCCTTCCTTTCTTTTATTTTTTTCATTCCGTCCTTCCTATCCATCCTTACTTCTTTCTTTCCTTCCTTTTCTGCTGTTGCTTTGTTTTTCGTATCTTTCTCTATAGAATTAGATTGATCTTATGGTTTTGATTGTTCACACAGCATGCTGACAGATATTTCTCTTTCTTCAGAGCGTTTGGAGCCACAGGCGTCAGTAACAGTGTCCATGGGCGTCGACTTCCATGACTCCACACAAGCTGCGAACTTCCAGCTGTGGTAAGAGTTCACACATATCAAACATTGTTAAGAGGAGCCAGAATCTTTAAATCCTATACATTTTCCATCCCTACCTCGATTCATTATGCTTTAGTAGCATTAAAACACGACGGTGTTCGCTTACCTCAAAAAACAACGCTCAGCAAAAACATTAATACACACTCATAATGTGTGCACGTTATGATGGCGATAGCATGTCATTATACAGATTAAATTACTGTTGTTCATTATCCTTACACAGGGCGAAATAAGACAAAATTAATTGTTCCCCTTTTCAATACGTTTTAAAAAATAAATTATTACCGAATCGTGTGAATGGTAATAATATGCATTACATTTTTTTAATAATCTAATTTAGAGTGATTACGCTTCTCCACACAGCTTGTAATTGTTTTTTCTTTTTTCGATTACGCCGGAGGCTTTTGTGATCGATACAGTGAAATAGCCAGGCGTGAATAACATCACCATAAACAGCCGAGCTGAAGAGAGGGAGCGAGCGAGCGACCGCTAGATTATGTGTGCTAATGGAGCCAATGTGAGTTCAATGACACGGAGACGAGTGGGCGCAGGTCAGGCCCGCACGTGTGTCTGTGGCCCTGGACGAAAGCCGAGCTCATGGAGGTGGTTTAAGGAGGGATTCGGCCCCTCTCTATCGCGGCTACGTCAAGAGATTACGCTGTATTAGAAAGAAATACCTGGATTTACTTTGCACGTTGATCCCTAGCTCCGAATCTTTTTCAAGCCTGTTTCCCCTCATCAGCTGATCTCCGTGGGGCCCCTGTTCTCCCGCTCCTGGATTCACTCCTTATTGGCTTCCTATTTCCCAGCCTGCCGCTCTTCATGATGGGACTTTAATGTCAGATTTCAGTCTTTAGTACCTGAGTACCTGACGGTCTTCTTTTCTTATGGCAGGCCACAAACAGTGATGATGCTAATCAATACGAATATGAAAATAGAAATGACTTTCATCCTTCTGTCGCACTCTTTCTTTTTCTCCGTCTTTCGTCTCTCTACGTCGGTGGATCAGTGATGATTGATCCAGTGGGATGGTAATAACAGTTCTGTTTCTCAGCTAATTGGCTACTTACAAAGTAAATTGGCAAACCTGACAATCAATAACTTTATTCTTTTACTCTTTTGGGATGAGAGGAGGGACCGAAAACAAAATAGATTGGGTTTCAGTCTCTCTCTCTCGTGGATGGAAAATGTTTTTACTTGTTTGAAAACTGTGAAACACTGTTACAACTTCCTTGAAATGTTATACGGCTTTATCACATCAATTCTTTAGTTAACAACACTTCAAAATTGACTCTGTTGACTTTCTTTGTACATATTCCTGGTCTTTTTTTCAGTTACAAATGTAAAACTATATCACATTACTGAACTGAAGAAAGCATTATTTAAGTAGATGTAAAATGCCCATAAATACCATAAATACAATTTTATATGCTATAATACTTCATATTGTACCAAATACTATATCTAAAAAATTTAAGGTTAAATTTTTTAAAGTTTTTAAAGTCTCTTCTGCTCACCAAGGCTGCATTTATTTGATTAAAAATACAGTAAAAACAGTCAAATTGTGAAATATTATTACAGTTTAAAATAAATGTTTTCTATTTGAGTATATTTTAAAATGTAATTTATTTCTTTGATGCAACACTGAATTTTTAGCATCATTACTCCAGTCTTCAGTGTCACATGATCCTTCAGAAATCATTCTAATATGCTGATATGCTTCTCAAGAAACATTTCTGATTATCAGGTTTTTTTTAACAATATAGAAGTATTTACTGTCTATTTTCATCAATTTAATGCATCCTTGCTAAATAAAAGTGTTCATTTACAGAAATTTGGGGTTAGATTTTTAAATGTTTTTTAAGTCTATTTTGCTCACCAAGGCTGCATTTATTTGATTAAAAATACAGTAAAAACAGTCAAAATGTAAAAAAAAAAAAAAAAAATTATTAGTTTAGAATAAATGTTTTCTATTTGAATATAATTCAAAATGTAATTTATTCCTTTAATGCAACGCTGAATTTTCAGCATCATTACTCCAGTCTTCAGTGTCACGTGATCCTTCAGAAATCATTAAAATATACTGATTTGCTGCTTACGAAACATTTCTTAATTGAAACACTATAGAAGTGTTTACTGTCAATTTTGATCAATTTAATGCATCCTTGCTGAATAAAAGTGTTCATTTACAATATGCTCTTATGTCTCTTCTGCTCACCAAGGCTGCATTTATTTGATTAAAATACAGTGAAAGCTGTAAAATTGTAAAATATTATTACAGTTTAAAACAAATGTTTTCTATTTGAATATAATTCAAAATGTAATTTATTCATCTGATATAACGCTGAATCTTCAGCATCATTACTCCAATCTTTAGTGTCACATGATCCTTCAGAAATCATTCTAATATACTGATTTGCTTCTCAAGAAACATGTGTTATTATCATTTTTTTTACAATATAGAAGTGTTTACTGTCTATTTTGGTCAATTTAATGCATCCTTTTGCTGAATAAAAGTGTTCATTTACAATATAAATACTACCACTCAGAAATGTAGGGTTAGATTGTCAAATGTTTTTGAAGTCTCTTATGCTCACCAAGGCTGCATTTATTTGATTAAAATACAGTGAAAACTTAAAAATTGTGAAATATTATTACAGTTTAAAATAACTGTTTTCTGTTTGAATATAATTAAAAATGTAATTTATTCTTTTGATGCAGTGCTGAATTTTCAGCATCATTACTCCAGTCTTCAGTGTCACATGATCCTTTAGAAATCATTCTAATATGCTGATTTGCTTTTCTAGAAACATGTCTTATTATTATTATTATTATTATTTATTTATTTTTTTTAAATACAGAAATGTCTATTTTGATCAATTTAATGCATCCTTGCTGAATAAAAGTGTTAATTTACAGAAATTTGGGGTTAGATTTTTAAATGTTTTTAAAGTCTCTTAAGTTCACCAAGGCTGCATTTATTTGATTAAAAATACAGTAAAAATAGTAAAATTGTGAAATATTATTACTGTTTAAAATAAATGTTTTCTATTTGAGTATATTTTAAAATGTAATTTATTTCTTTGTTGCAACACTGAATTTTCAGCATCATTACTCCAGTCTTCAGTGTCACATGATCCTTTAGAAATCATTTTAATATACAGATTTGAAACATTTCTTATCAGTGTTTTTTGTAACACTTTAGAAGTGTTTACTGTCAATTACGAACAGTTTAATGCATCCTTGCACTCTCTTACTAAGTGCGATCTTTTGACCACTACTATATATTTAGCAGAGAAACTCAGAAAAAGATGGACAGGTGTGGTGACCTTACGGTGCGGTTCTCTCTACTTTCAGTACTAAAGAAGATGAATTCAGCGTGTCTATCCAGCCTGCGGTCGGAGAGCTGCTGCTGCCCGTCACGATGAGTGAAGCAGACTTCACCAAAGAGCAGGGTAATACAAACACCTCTTAGCATTTACACAACCCAACACTGATGCGGTAAACACCAAAAATAACACCTCAAAAATACAAAACTGTCTCTTATTCAGAAACATCTGCACACTATTCTCAAACACCTCAAGAACATAGTACACAGGGGTAGGTGATTTTATATGAAAGCCATTTTAAGCATATGCTTTGAAATAACTTTTATTCCCATCAAACTGAATTCAAATGTTGAATACAAGTTGAACGCTTAGTGATCAAAAAGAAGAATGACATTTACTTCTGTGCATGTAGTAGTACATATTAAAAGTGCCAGAGTTGTGAACTATGACAACTGATTTACTGAATTCGTTTGATTCACTGACGTTTTTTTGAAGTGACAAACTCTTAAAAATGATCAGAGGCGATATAAAAGTGTATTTAGTTCTTTACAGTGTCTTGCAAGAGACAAGGATGGACAACAAAACCAGTTTAATGATGCAGTCTTTAGAAAACTCGATGGGCAATTAAACAGAGTCATTTTGAAATTGTGATGTTATTGCACTAATACAAATATATCATTTAAATCTCAAAATATTGCCCAGCCTAAACAGTGTGTCCTAAAAAATGCTTTTGCATGTGATCAGTTTATGTATTCACCAAAACATTAACTGCAGAACTGACCACTTTTTACCACTTTGAATGTGTGCAGTGTTAAGGTAAACAAGCTGAGTGCTGGTGACAAGCATGAGTCATTGAAAAACTCTTCAGATTTAAATCTGGTTATTTAAACACAAACACACACATACACACAAAATATCATATGAAATACTGTCTCTGCTCTTCGAACTGTCCCTGTGAATATGGCCACTGATGCAGAAAGCCCAGAGAGGCAAATCTGACACACATAGTATACTTCACATGTGGACCAGTTAGTTGTCTAAGGAGATCTAGACCTGACGCATCTGACCTGTTCTCCGCAGGGCCCCGGGGGTCCTAAGTGTTTAAGCACTTTTTTGCAAAAAACTGAATGATACAAACGCTTTTTTTTTTTTTTTTTTTTTTTTGAACATCATGACATTTGTCATGAGCCAATTAATAATTTTTTTTCAGTCTTAAAATGCTTTTTATTGTACGCTTTCAATGGCTGTGTCTGAAATCACATGTTCTTCAATATTTATCTTCAATAAGTAATTACTTTTGCAACTTTTAACTACATAATGTACTAACTAACACCATAAAATAACGTATTATTTTTTATTTGTGACCCTGGACCACAAAACTAGTCTTAAGCAGCGTGGGTATATTTGTAGCAATGGTCAAAAATGCATTGTATGGGTCAAAATAATTGATTTATCTTTAATGCCATTAATCATTAGAATATTAAGTAAAGATTATGTTCCATGAAGATATTTTGTACATTTCCTACCGTAAATATATCAAAACTTTATTAGGAATTTAATTTGCACAACATTTAAAGGTGATTTTCTCAGTATTTTTGATTTTGTTGCACCCTCAGATTTTCAAATAGTTTTATCTCTGCCAAATATTGTCCTAACAAACCATACATCAATGGAAAGCTTATTTATTCTGCTTTCAGATGATTTATAAATTTCACTTTCAAAATATTGACCCATATGGTCCATGGTCACATTTATTATTCATTATTTTACTTTTTATTAACTTGCTATTAAAATATTTAAGAAAAACCAAGGCAGCATTTCTTATTGTTTAGTTAAATTAACATACTAAATTAACTAAATAAATAAAACTGCAATAAAAAAAACTAAAAATTGATTTAAAAAAACTATATAGTCATGAAAACACTAATAAAAATGACAAAAGCACACAACAAAATATAATAAATTATAATAAAATATTTTAAAAAAAAATAAAAAGCTATAATATTCAGAATATAATAGATGTTTATAGTATAATAATATATAATATTTAATATCAATGATACTAAAATAATATTGGTATGAATGTACTGTATGTAGTGTAAATGAAATTCGGATATACTACATTTGTCATGTGACCTTTCTTTCCTACTATATACACTGTAAAACCAAATTTTTCTAAGTTTAATAAAATAAATATTATTGGAGCATGCAGTTTCTTGTGAAAAAATTTCTTTTTTTCAAATTCAGTTTAGTGGGAAAGTATGTGACCAATGACAGTCCTGGTACGGGAAAATTATTTTTTGTACTTTCCTCTTATGTAACTTAGTATGCAGTTTTTTAAGTGAAAATAGTTCATTTTTTAATTTTTTAAATACAGTTTTAACACATTTAATAATTTTAAATCAACTTTATCAATTTGGGCTATCCGCTCTTCTGACCAGTGACAGACTGTGTACGAAAACCTGTTTGAAAACAGTAATTTTTGTATTATGTTGGTGACGCAGAAATGCGCACTTCAACTTTTAAACTTCTCCTGATCAAATTTGTTCCTCCTTCCTTAGCGCAACAAACCGTTCCAGCTGATAAAACCAAACACAAGCATGGGAAAACCAAATAAATGAAAGCCAAGAAGAGAAAAGCTTGGTTTAGCGTGCATCTGGTTTGTTCAGATGCCTTTCGGGAACGCGCACACACACACACACACACACCTGTTCGAATACCTTTCTCCGCTTTACGGCCCAACATTAGGCCGACATAATGAAGCAGACGCTCTTCGAAAGAAGCGGCGGGTTTGATTTTTCATTTACGCTCAATGGATTCCTGCCTTGTCTTTTTAGAGAGCCGCCTATACCTTCACTCAGGACGACACGCGTGTGCGCACATTTTAATGAGCGAAGAGAGTGCTTCCCGCCTCACTATTTACAGACGAGGAACAGGAAGTAAGGCGCTTTTTATAGCCAATCATTTATTCTTAATTGGTTGCTGTGGCAAAGGCTTTTAGCATAAGCCGCGCTATATTCATTTACTCCACATTTTCTCTACAATAGAGCCTAATGGACAGATTTAAGACTTTAAATGAGCACTCTCAAAACCTTGCCCCCTAAACGAGAGAGCGCCTGTATGCGTGTGTGTGTGCGTGCGTGCGTGCGTGCGTGTGTGTGTGTTTGCACGTATCACTGTGCACTCTCACATTCGCGCCGTTTGAAAGCCAAGCTGAAGTGGGCCGTAGTTTGTGCCTTTCAGAAAGAAAAGCAGCCGGTCTGTCTGTGTTTTTTAAGTGAAACACAACATTTTCATTTAGTCCAGTTTGGACGCATTAAGCCGTATTGTCTGCGCGTGTTTCCCTGAAGAAGCTTGTTAAGGAGCAGCGGCGTGCTGCTTTTATGTGCTTGTTACCGCTCGACGAGGCTTATTCACGCCGTCTCCGGCTAATGTCCTGCACGGCCGCCGCGTTTCTCCGCTCGTTTTAGTCTTAATCAAGTCTAGTGGTCCAACGCGGCCCACAAATATCACGTGCTCTCACTGAAGGCCAGGATTGTTTTGACCCCTGGTACTTTTTGCTCCGCAATCGTCAGATGTTAAATATGAAAGAATGCACAGCTGTACATACTAGGTTTATCTTTCTGCAAATCAAAGGTACATGTTTCCTAAAAGCTTTTTGCAGAACAGAGATGTTTGTTTTGTTTCCTTTAGTCTAAGTTCATAGTTCATTCAAAAATGAAAATCACCCTCATGTTGTTTTGAAACACAAATTATTTTTTTTGTTTTTCTGAGTGGAGCATGCAAGATATTTAGAAAAATCTTTTGAATACATTGGTGCAAATCTCCCTCCTTTTTATCTCTCATACTTCTTTACTTAAATATAGCCCTTTTTTATGGTAGTTTTGAGGTCAACAATTGACATACACCTTGCAGAATCAGCAAAATGTTAATTATTTTACCAAAATAAAAGGGATCGTACTGAATGCAGTTTATTTTTTATTTAGTACTGACCTGAATAGGATATTTCACCTGAAAGACATTTACATATTGTCTACAAGAGAAAATAATAGTTTAATTTGTAAAAATGATCTCAAAGGTTTACATATACTTGATTCTTAATACTGTGTTGTTATCTGAAAGATCCACAGCTGTTTTTTGTTTATTGACAGTTGTTTGTCCTGAACAGTTAAACTGCCTGCTGTCATTCATAAAAATCCTTCAGGTCCCACAAATTCTTTGGTTTTACAGCATTTTTGTGTATTTGAACCCTTTCCATCAATGACTGTATGATTTTAAGATCCATCTTTTCACACTGAGGACAACCGAGGAACTCATATGCAACTATTACAGAAGGTTCAAACACTTACTGATGTTTCATAAGGAAAAATTATGCATTATAAGCCAGGGGTGTAAACTTTTGAAAAGTATGTTAATTTTTTTTTTATTTTGCCTAAATATTATATATTTTTTTCATTTAGTACTGCCCTTCAGAAGCTACAAAAGCTACATGTTTCCCAGAAGACAACATAAGTTGGCCTCAGTGTGAAAAGATGGATCTTAAAATTATTCATTCATTGTTGGAAAGGGTTCAAAGCTGTTCAAGACAAACAATAGACTCATGAACAACTATCACTAAACAAAAAAGCACAGCTGTGGATCATTCAGGTAACAACACAGTATAAAGAATCAAGTGCATGTAAACTTTTGAACAGGGCCATTTTTATAAATTCAACTATTGTTTTCTATGTTTTCGTTTGTGGACTACATGTAAATGTCTAATGTGAATTATCTTACTCAGGTCAGTACTAAATAAAAAATAACATGCATTTTGTGTGATCCCTCTTATTTTGCTAAAATAATTAACATTTTGCAGATTCCACAAGGTGTATGTAAACTTTGGACCTCAACTGTATATGTGCATAAAATTTTGATTACATTGATCAAAAGTGACATTAAAAGCATTTATAAAGTTACAAAAGAGTTCTATTTCAAATAAAAGCTGTTCTTTTAAAACGTCCTTTTAATCAAAGAAAACTGAATAAAACAAAAAAGTTTTTAAAACATTAATAATAAATGTTTCTAGAGCAGCAAATCAGCATTTTAGAATGATTTCTGAAGGATCATTTAACACTGAAAACTACCACTACATAATACATTTAAAATATTACTGTTCTGGCTATATTTTTGGTTGCAGACCCCACACTTTTGAACAGTGTTATACTATAAATTTATTTTTTGGATTTTTCATCTTTCAAATTCATAAATAAGCACCTGCTGTTATATACGGCAAATATATGCACAACATTTCTAAACTTGAATCCAACTTGGGCTCCCAGAACAATTTACCTGAAATAGCAACACAAAAATGGGGCAAATTGGTGTTTTTTCAACTGTTTCCTGAATTGCTCTGTAAAAGCTAGACTATGAAAAGTGTAAAACTAATGTTTATTTCTGTGTTCAGGCAAACTGGTGGGCATGAACGAGTCATCGGCAACAATTACCATGACGCCAGAAAACGTCTCCAGCCAATCAGTAAGCAGAAAGGTGGTGTCTGTCGCCAACCTAGGTGTGATTCCATCCGGTCAAGACAACATACACAGGTAAAAATAAAGAATATGTCCTGTTTTTTATATATATTTTAATAGTGTTTTCTTCTCCTCAGAAACTTAAATTTGTCTTAACCTAGTTATACTGTGGGAGAAGTTCTGCAAAAAAAAAAATCTGTAAAAGTTGCCTAAAACTTGCGAATGTCATCAAAAGAAAAAAGTTGTTCCTAAGTAAAGTAAATGATGTTTTGCACTGTTTTTAAGGTCGTAATTAGACATCAGGATGTGTAGGACATCTTTCCGACTTTGTAAAAGACTCTAGCGGCCAAAACTTTCCTACACACACATAGCCCTTCTTGCTGACACACAGACAAACGTATTTGTCTCTGTCTCATATATGCACACAAACACTGTGACGTTTGGTCTGGACTTTGGGGCAGTCTGATGCAGGCTAATTTAATTATAAAATATGAGCGAATATGAAAGCACCTTGAGAAGCATTAAAATCTTCCTCGCAAGGACACACAGCACAAGGGCTGAGTGGAAATCAATGCCCGCAGGTCTGTGGAAAAGGCCTATATTTCATTTAGAATACGCAATCGGGCAAATGAGAGCATGTCATCAATCACACGGCTGTTTCTTAACAGACATCCCGAAAAAAAAAAAAAAAAAAAACTCCCCTGTATCCTTCCTCTACAAACCATGGGACACTTTTACACTCATAAACAAACTGAAATGTTTTTTTCCAGTTTAGATGTTAATCAGTTCATGAAGTCTTTAACAGGTGATAACAAATCAATAAAATTAGATATACATTTAATTTGATTTTTTTGTTTGTTATCTATGTCACACAGTTCCAACTGGTGTCTTTTTTTTTTTTTTTTTTACACAGAAATCTCTTTTAAGGCTTGTATTTTTATTCAATGTCCCATTTATTTGCAACTCCAACACTGATTCAGTAAATGCTTTCTATTTCCAAGTCAGATGCATTTTTAGTACTCGTATACTAGCATAGTATACTTTCTGCCTTCTCCCATCTGTTATTAACTATTTACGTACAAAGTCATGCACTTTCCATGGTTAATTACACCTGCTGGCCCGGTAAAGCTAATTGACCCAGTTCTTTAGTGGATTGTGGGTGTTTGTGAGTTGCAGTTCTTCTGTTTGGCAGCAGGGGGCAGCACTGCTTCTGTCTTCAGCGCAGCAGGAGAATGCGAGAAATCCAGGAGAGCCGTTTCTAAATGAGCTTGAAAAACACAGACTCTGTTCTTGTCCTTCTCTAGATCACAGAAGGAAAACATTTTGTCCTCTCTGTTACTAAACAGAGGCCGAATGAGTCACACCTGTTCTCACTGTTATTTTTTTTTAGAAAGCTAAACAACAGGAGTCATAAGTAGTCATATTAGTGGACATCACACACAAGATGCTTTTTTGTGTGTGTTTGGTGTTATTTCATGGGTTGACTGAACAACTAGTGAACTCATCTGCCTTTTTATTGCACAAAAGTATCAGTGTTAACGAAAAAAAAAACTGTGATGCAAGGGTTATGCGTGAGAATGGGAATATTGCTGGTTTAAACCAGGCATTTATTAATAATGCTGCTGAATTTTGGATTTAAATATAATAGTAATTTGATATTTTATATAATGAAATGTACTATAAATATAATAATAATTTGATATATAGTATATAATGCAATATTATATATTTAAAATATTTAAATTATTATTTTTTTAAATTTAATTAAATTTTAATTATTGATTTTATATATATGCATTATTATTATTATTATTATTAACATGTTCATTATATATGGAACAGTTATTAAAATAAAAGGTGGATTTTTATCTCTGCCTCTCTATATATTGTTACATTTTTATATAATATACAATATTATATATTGAAAGTATTATAATTATAGGATGTATTTGTAAATACATACATAATATATATATATATATATATATATATATATATATATATATATGATATGTAATAATAATTAACATCTCTAAAACAGTTATTTATATAAAATGTGGATTTGTTAAAATATATATTACATTTTTATGTGTATATATAAAATGTATTTGTAAATATACAGTATATCAGTTAATATATTTATAATATTCTGAGTATCAATATTGACATAATTAACATATTTGGAAAATGTTTTAACATAAGATTTGTAAATGTAAATATATATATATATATATATAATATACACACACACACACACACACACAAAATAAAACACACAAAAATGTATATATATTATATATTTATATAATAATATGATATATATTGAACTAAAAGTAGTAGATAATTATTGATAGCTGATTAAAAACGTACAAGACATTTAGAACTTTGTAATTGGTGAATGTGCAGTAGATAAATAGAAAATAGTAGAAAATATTCAGAATAGCTTTTTTTTTTTTTTGGCCAAACTCTCTATATAGCAGGACAACAGGTGGATCAACATCTGTCCTTCTTTAAAATGTGGATTGAGATTCATTAAGGCTTTGTCTTTGGTTCCTTTCAGCACTTCTGTCTCCACTGAGTCACCGTTTTTGAAGTTTGTGAAGAGCTTTGTGATATCCGTTTCCGTCATATTCATGCATCCTCTTTAGTTTGTGTGCTCTTTTCTCCTCTGTGTGTTAGTTAGTTTCGCAGCTGTGTGAGTGGAATTTGTTTCGGAGAAGAGGAGAGGAGCTTGTCCTTCATTTTGGAGAGGGACAGCTGGTCATCTGGTCACTCACATTAACCTCTATTAGAACAGAGGACTCTTAAAACAGACACACTCGCTCACACACAAACATACTTGGCACGGACATTTGGCAATTGATGGCTAAAACCCTCTCTGCAGATTTGAGGACACGGAGGAACAAGATAGCAGAATAAGGCTTTACCATATGGTGCATCCAGTGCAAAACATTTGCTTTCATGACTAGTTTCTGAATGCTGGCTTATGCAGAGACGTGAATAGGAGATTTAGGGAGAGTGGTTAACCGTTATGGGTCAGTGATGACTAGTACCAATCTTATAGGACTAAGTAGCTTTTAAGGAATCATGTTACCTTAAAATAGGTAATAAATATTTTGCATTAAAAAAAAGCCTGTTTTAGGACTGTTAGTTATTAGTTAACAAAATAGATAAATAAATACAGAAATAAATTAAATTATGTGAAAAAATATATATATATATGTATAAAAATAAGCTAAATATATTTATATATATATATATATATATATATATGTATATATATATATATGTATAAAAATAAGCTAAATATTTATATATATATGTATAAAAATAAGCTAAATATTTTTTAAATCATTATTTTAAATAAAATAAAATAAAAATATCCAAAAATACATACTTAAATAAATAATAAACAAAATTATTTTTTTAAGTATTTATTTTACTCACAGTAAAATAAAGTCTTTTTGAACTGTGAAATTATATTTATGACAATTATAATTGTTAATTTCCCTAATTCCATAAAATAAAAAAAATAAAATAAAAATAAATTCATTTATAAAAATAAATAAATAAATAAATAAACAAATATTTTTTTATATTTATTTTGAACTGTTAAAATGATATTTATGACAATTTATTGATATTGATATTATTGAATATAGCAATATACATATGAATATTATTTCACAGTTCAAAAAGGCTTGCATTTACTTTAAGTAAATAAATATTTTAAAAAATATATTTATTTTATACATTTATTTATTAATTTTTTTATTTCATTTTATTTTACATTTATTTTTTATTTTATTTTATGGAATTTTTTTTATTCATTTACATCAACACTATCAGTAAAATATTATATTTTATTATTAAAAAAATAATTATGGAAATGTACCTAATTGTCATTAATATTATTTCAGTTCAAAAAGGCTTCATTTTACTTTGAGTAAAATAAATACTTAAAAATTATTTAGTTTATTTCTATGCATTTATTTATTTTCACATTTATATGTATGTATGCATTTATTTTATTTAACTGTTTTTTTTTTGTGACACTTATCCATTTACTTGATCACTTTGTCAGTATTTTATGGAATTAGGAATATGTACATAATTGTCAAATATAATTTCACAGTTCAAAAAGCCTTTATTTTACTTTGAGTAAAATAAATATTTAAAAAATTATTTCATTTATTTATTTTCACATATTTTTATTCATGTATTTATTTTATTTATCTTTTTTGGGACATTTATCCATTTACATCAACACTTTGTTAGTATAATATTTTATTTTATTTTATTTTATTTTATTGAAAGAAAAATTTGGGAAATGTACATAATTGTCCTGAATATTATTTCACAGTTCAAAAAGGCTTCATTTTACTTTGAGTAAAATAAATATTTTTTAAAAAATGTAATTTTTTTTTTTTTATAAATGTTATTTATTTTTCACATATGTTTGTTTACATATTTATTTATTTTGTGACTATTTTCCATTTACATAAAATTTCATCCAATAAATTGGCCTGAGCAATGTTTCTTTCACTGTCTGTGAAAGTGAATGATAACTGTTGCGTGTGAACAGGAATCTTCCTAGTCCGGTCTTTAAGGTTGAATAAAGAGGCGACAGTCATTTAGTCTCTCTCTGTGTCTCTCTCTGATTAGGAGCAAGTGTTTGCGTGTGTGTGTGGATCGATAGCGGTCCGGCTGGCCAGCGCCAGGCTTCTGCTTTGCTTTTCTTCCCACAGCCTCAATTAATCCAGTTCAGAGGCCCAGTGGTGACAGACCAGAATACCAATGACCCATTTAGAGCCTGAACCACACCGTATACAACACACACACCCCAGTAAAGCAGCTGTGGGTGTGTGAATGTTTATTTTGTGTGAGAATGAGGGACAGATAGACAGAGTTACACCGAATGACTGTCCAGTATCAGGACCTGCAGCTGCAATTGTAGCGTGTTTGTTTGTCTATATTTGTGTATGTAAGCTTGGAGAGCACTGAAATCATGTGAATGAAGTGGCTTTGGGTTATATCACACACACATATGCTGTGCCTCAGGGCCGTGTTAAGTGCGTGTGTAAATAAGACTTTTATAAACTGACTCCATTAGTAGTGCCGCAGGGACTGAGAGATCAGAGTGTCAGCAGCACAATGACAGCACACATATAATACACTACATACCTCAAATACCTCTGTGTGTGTGTGTGTGTGTGTGTGTGTGTGTGTGTGTGTGTGTGTGTGTGTGTGTGTGTGTGTGTGTGTGTGTGTATATATATATATATATATATATATATATATGTATATGTGTATGGTCTGTCTGTCTGTCTCTGTCTATCGTTCTGTCCATAGTTCTATCTATCTGTCTGTCTGTCTATCGTTCTATCTATCTGTCTATCGTTCTATCCATAGTTCTATCTATCTGTCTGTCTGTCTATCTGTCTATCGTTCTATCCATAGTTCTATCTATCTGTCTATCGTTCTATCCATCGTTCTATCTGTCTATCTGTCTATCGTTCTATCCATCGTTCTATCTATCTGTCTGTCTATCTGTCTATCGTTCTATCCATCGTTCTATCTATCTGTCTGTCTGTCTATCTGTCTATCGTTCTATCCATCGTTCTATCTATCTGTCTGTCTATCTGTCTATCGTTCTATCCATTGTTCTATCTATCTGTCTGTCTGTCTGTCTATCTGTATATCGTTCTATCTATCTGTCTGTCTATCTGTCTATCGTTCTATCCATTGTTCTATCTATCTGTCTGTCTGTCTGTCTATCGTTCTATCCATTGTTCTATCTATCTGTCTGTCTGTCTGTCTATCGTTCTATCCATCGTTCTATCTATCTGTCTGTCTATCTGTCTATCGTTCTATCCATCGTTCTATCTATCTGTCTGTCTGTCTATCTGTCTATCGTTCTCTCCATCGTTCTATCTATCTGTCTGTCTATCTGTCTATCGTTCTATCCATTGTTCTATCTATCTGTCTGTCTGTCTGTCTATCTGTCTATCGTTCTATCTATCTGTCTGTCTATCTGTCTATCATTCTATCCATTGTTCTATCTATCTGTCTGTCTGTCTGTCTGTCTATCGTTCTATCCATTGTTCTATCTATCTGCCTGTCTGTCTGTCTATCGTTCTATCCATTGTTCTATCTATCTGTCTGTCTGTCTGTCTATCTGTCTATCGTTCTATCCATAGTTCTATCTATCTGTCTGTCTGTCTATCTGTCTGTCTATCTGTCTATCGTTCTATCCATTGTTCTATCTATCTGTCTGTCTGTCTGTCTATCTGTCTATCGTTCTATCCATAGTTCTATCTATCTGTCTGTCTGTCTATCTGTCTATCGTTCTATCCATAGTTCTATCTATCTGTCTGTCTATCTGTCTATCGTTCTATCCATTGTTCTATCTGTCTGTCTGTCTGTCTATCGTTCTATCCATAGTTCTATCTGTCTGTCTATCTGTCTGTCTATCGTTCTATCCATAGTTCTATCTATCTGTCTGTCTATCTGTCTATCGTTCTATCCATTGTTCTATCTATCTGTCTGTCTGTCTATCTGTCTGTCTATCTGTCTATCGTTCTATCTATCTATCTGTCTATCTATCTGTCTGTCTATCTGTCTGTCTATCTGTCTATCGTTCTATCCGTCTGTCTGTCTGTCCATTGTTCTATCTGTCTGTCTCTGTCTACCTGTCTATCGTTCTATCTATCTATCTGTCTGTCTGTCTGTCTCTGTCTGTCTGTCTGTCTATCATTCCATCCATCCATCCATCCGTCTATCCGTCTGTCTGTCTATCGTTCTATCCATCATTCTATCTATCTATCTATCTATCTGTCTGTCTGTCTGTCTGTCTGTCTATCGTTCTATCCAACGTTCTATCTATCTGTCTATCGTTCTATCCGTCATTCTATCTATCGTTCTATCCATCTGTCTGTCTGTCTACCTGTCTATCGTTCTATCTGTCATTCTATCTATCTATCTGTCTGTCTGTCTCTGTCTGTCTGTCTATCGTTCCATCCATCCATCCATCCATCCATCTATCTGTCTATCTATCTATCTGTCTATCCATCATTCTATCTGTCTGTCTGTCTATCGTTCTATCCATCGTTCCGTCTATCATTCTATCCATCGTTCTATCTATCTATCTGTCTGTCTGTCTGTCAGTCTGTCTGTCTATCTATCGTTCTATCCATCGTTCCGTCTATCATTCTATCCATCATTCTATCTATCTGTCTGTCTGTCTATCGTTCTATCCGTCATTCTATCTATCGTTCTATCCATCGTTCTATCTATCTATCTATCTATCTATCTATCTGTCTGTCTGTCAGTCTGTCTGTCTATCTATCGTTCTATCCATCATTCTATTTGTCTGTCTGTCTATCTGTCTATCGTTCTATCTATCGTTCTGTCTATTGTTCTATCCATCTGTCTGTCAGTCTGTCTGTCTGTCCATCTGTCTATCGTTCTATCCGCCTGTCTGTCTATCTGTCTATCGTTCTATCTATCGTTCTATCTATCGTTCTGTCTATTGTTCTATCCATCTGTCTGTCAGTCTGTCCATCTGTCTATCCATCGTTCTATCTATCTATCGTTCTATCCATCATTCTATTTGTCTGTCTGTCTATCTGTCTATCGTTCTATCTATCGTTCTGTCTATCGTTCTATCCATCTGTCTGTCAGTCTGTCTGTCTGTCCATCTGTCTATCGTTCTATCCGCCTGTCTGTCTATCTGTCTATCGTTCTATCTATCATTCTATCTATCGTTCTGTCTATTGTTCTATCCATCTGTCTGTCAGTCTGTCCATCTGTCTATCGTTCTATCCATCGTTCTATCTATATCTATCTGTCTGTCTGTCTATCTGTCTAACGTTCTTTCCATCGTTCTATCTATCTGTCGTTTGTTTGTTCTATTGTTCATTTGATCTATCTATCTGTCTATCTATCGTTCTATCTATCTATAGTTCTGTTGTTCTATCTATCTATCGTTCTGTCTATTTATCTATCGTTCTGGTCTATCTAACATTTGTGTCTGAGTGTGTGTGTTGATTGTCAGATGTGACGCCCTCTCCAGTTGGTTAGCAGTAGCTGTGACGGCTCTTGTGTCTCATGCTGTCATGGCTAAATGGTGGCCATTGTGTGTGTGTGAGTGCATGAAACAGCGAGTTTGGAAGTAAAAGAGGGGGCTCCTGGTGGGACGGGGGGTATGTGTGCTTCTCAGTGCTAAATGGGGTCCCCGTGTGTGAGGGTGTGTGCTAAACGGTTCATTGTTGTATAATAGGCTGTGTAAATGGGAGGCAGATGGCAGTGTATCAGGCACGTGGGTCCCCCTCAGTGAGAGAGGGAAGGAGAGACAGACAGGAAGGAGGTACAAGGGCGCAGAGGTCGGACAGGGTCGTGTCTGCACTGTCAGTGGAGCCGCGTGTGGTGCGTTCACTAGTGTTTCCAGTCTGTGACGTTTCCACGGTTACTGAACGCCAGGAATTCTCCCACAGCGCTATGGAACAGTTCATTAGTAGTCAAGTCAAGTCAAGTCACCTTTATTTATATAGCTCTTTCAACAATACAGATTGTGTCAAAGCAACTGCACAGTATTTAAACAGCACAATAGTGTGTAATATTGTAAACAACCAATTTTCAGTTAAAGGCAGTTCATCAGTGAATTCAGTGATATCATCGTCAGTTCAGTTCAAATAGTATACGATATCGCTGGAAAGTGTCCCCAACTAAGCAAGCCAGAGGCGACAGCGGCAAGGAACCAAAACTCCACAGGTGACAGAAATGGAGAAAAAAAACCTTGGGAGAAACCAGGCTCAGTCGGGGGACCAGTTCTCCTCTGGCCAGACCAAACCAGCAGTTTGTACCAGTGTCCGATTGTAGAGAACTCATCAGGTTCCTGTGGAGTGTCACCGATGGCCGTCTAGGTTGGCGAGGTCTTTAGTGATGATCTGTCTCTGGAGCTCATCTGGTTGACATCCACGGCTATTGAAGTCATCTCCAGGTGGTGATCCATGATCTGAGCTGGGTACGGACTGGATCCGGGGGACTGCAGTGACCATCTGATCCGGATACAGGCTGGGTCTGGTGGCTACGGTGACCTCGGAATAAGAATGAAACGGACTAATATTAGCGTAGATGCCATTCTTTTTACGATGCAACGAGTGCATCAGATGTTATGGGAAGTGTTTTCGGTTCCGGTTGACCTAATTAATGCAGCCTAACAATCCTTTAACGGATTTGAATTATAGGAATGTGTTAATGTTTTTATGTGTAAGCCAGGTTAAAGAGATGTGTCTTTAATCTAGATTTAAACTGACAGAGTGTGTCTGCCTCCCGAACAGTGTTAGGTAGATTGTTCCAGAGTTTAGGCGCTAGATAAGAAAATGATCTGCCGCCGGCAGTTGATTTTGATATTCTCGGTATTATCAAATTGCCAGAATTTTGAGAACGCAGCGGACGTGAAGGACTATAATGCGATAGGAGCTCGCTCAAGTACTAAGGAGCTAAACCATTGAGGGCTTTATAAGTAATTAGCAAGATTTTAAAATCTATACGATGTTTTATAAAGATGATTGTGTTTTATTCCACATATGTGACCCTGGACCACAAAACCAGTCATAAGGTTAAATTTTACAAAACTGTGATGTATACATACTATGAAAGATCAATAAATAAGCTTTCTATTGATGTATGGTTTGTTATGATAGGACAATATTTGGCTGAGATACATCTATTTGAAAATCTGGAATCTGAGGGTGCAAAAAAATCTAAATACTGAGAAAATCACCTTTAAAGTTGTCCAAATTAAGTTCTTAACAATGCATATTGCTAATCAAAAATTACATTTTGATAAATTTACAGTAGGAGTTTTACAAAAAATCTTCATGGAACATGATGTTTACTTAATTTCCTAATGATGTTTGGCATAAAAGAAAAATCAATAATTTTGACCCATACAATGTATTTTTGGCTATTGCTACAAATATACCCCAGCAACTTAAGACTGGTTTTGTGGTCCAGGGTCACATATATTAACTCTATTGTGCCCTAACATCTTTTTATTTCACATATAGCAAAGTATTGTGCAAAACGTGTGCATTTTGCGTCCTTTCAGGTATGCTACATTTGTGCAGATCCCAATGAAAGTTTACATTACATATGAAATACTCTTGCAACTTGTGTACTGCAAATAGTCTCTTTGGACGAAAGTGTTTTCTAAATAACCACGTATAAAATGAAATGTAAAAGTAAAGCATACTTAGTTTTCAACAAAGCAAAATCCCCAACGAAAATCACAATTGTGTTTGCTTAATAATTTCACTACTGGTGTGAACAACCTTTAATACTGCAGATATGAGCTTTTATTAAAATCATAGTATTGCTCAGTATGCTCTACTCCATGTCTACTGAAGTTGCTGTAGTCTTCTGGACTCTATTTAGTGCACACCCCCACACTGTTCTCCCTGTCTGCGAGAGGCTGCCGGGTTCGAGTCTGTGAGTGACAGGAGTGTGTCCCTTGGCCCCTAATAGCTTCTTAATCAGGCCAAATAATAGACTGCCATGCCTGTTCACCACACACACACGCACACACACACGCACACACACACACACACACACACACACACACACACACACACACACACACATACACATCTCCCTCTTTACTCTCCTGTGCTCACATATGGTTATGGCACATATTTATGCACTTTATTAAGCACATTTATTAATAAATGTATTATTATACATATTTATTCATCACTATTAAGTCTTGGAAACCTGATTTGCTGTAAGCACACAAACAATCATTTGTATATTATATTAGTGTTTTATCTGTTTGTTTGTTTGTTTTGTTTATATTTTATGTTTTGTTTTATTTCTTTCATTGTGTTTTATTTTTACAAACAAGATTGTTTGTTTGGTTTAAATAACATTTTATTTATTTGTTTATATTTTCCCATTTTTATTTATTTCTTTAATTTAATTAGTATTTTTTTATTTTTACCAACAAGATTGTTTGTTTGTTTGTTGTTATGAGCATTCATTCATTCTTTTTGTGCTTTATTTATTTGTTTAGATTTCATGTTTTGTTTTATTACTTTCATTTTGTTTATTTTTACCATTAAGATTATTTGTTTGTTTGGTTACTTTGCTGTAAGCACACAAACAATAATTTGTATATTATAATATAATTTGTATATTATATTATATTATATTATATTATACAGTATTATATTATATTAGTGTTTTATTTATTTTGTTTGTTTTGTTTATATTTTATGTTTTGTTTTATTTCTTTCATTGTGTTTTATTTTTACAAACAAGATTGTTTATTTGGTTTAAATAACATTTTATTTATTTGTTTGTTTATATTTTCCCATTTTTATTTATTTCTTTAATTTAATTAGTATTTTTTTTTTATTTTTACCAACAAGATTGTTTGTTTGTTTGTTGTAATGAGCATTCAGTCATTCTTTTTGTGCTTTATTTATTTGTTTAGATTTCATGTTTTGTTTTATTACTTTCATTTTGTTTGTTTTTACCATTAAGATTATTTGTTTGTTTGGTTACTTTGCTGTAAGCACACAAACAATAATTTGTATGTTATATTATATTATACAGTATTATATTATATTAGTGTTTTATTTATTTATTTGTTTATACTTCATGATTTGTTTTATTTCTTGCATTTTTTTATTTTTTTACAATAAAGATTATTTGTTTGGTTTAATTAACATTTTATTTATTTATTCATTCATTCATTTTTATTTGTTTTGTTTATTTTTACCAAGAAGATTGTTTGTTTGTTTGGTTTAATTAACATTTTATTTGTTTGTTTGTTTATATTTTTCATATTTATTTATTTATTTTATTTTATTTGTAATTTTGTCTATTTTTACCAACAAGATTATTTGTTTGTTTGGTTTAATTAGCATTCATTCAATAATTTAATTTTTAGTTTAATTCATTTTTTTTGTTTGTTTACATTTATTTTTACCATTTTATTTATTATTTATTAATAAGATTGTTTGGTTTCATGAGCATTTCATTCATTCATTCATTTTGTATTTTATTTATTTGTTATTTGTTTGTTTATATTTTATGTTTTGTTTTATTTCTTTCATTTTGTTTATTGTTACCATGAAGATTATTTGTTTGTTTGGTTACTTTGTTGTATGCACACAAACAATAATTTGCATTTATTATATAATATTATTGTATGATATTGTAATAAGTGATGGCATATGGAATAGCATTTACCTTACACAATTAACAAAAAAGTATATTTGATCAATATTTATTTGTTGCGTCTCATTGGTTCAGAAATAATAAATACTACTATATTTGTAAATCTTTGATATATTAGCACTAACTGTTGTTTGGCTATTATCATTATCACCTTCTTTTCAGATCATTAGTCATTAAATCATTATATTGATTGTGTCAGGCACCTTTCATTTATTCTCTAATTTAGTTTATAAAAATCTTATTTGCAGTTCATTTCATATCAGTAATTTCAAGTTCATAGGTTACGACTTCAGAAGAGTCATTTTTGGAATAAAATGAACTGATGAATTGTGCACAGTTAAGATGGGGATTTGTTAATTTAATTGTGTCCATTTTGAATTCATTATATTGTTTTAATTTGTATACATTTATATTTGAAGATATTTAACAGTCCAACCCTGGACCACAAAACCTTAAGTAGCACAGGTACATTTGTAGCAATTGCCAAAAATACATTGTAGTAACATTGTAACGTTGTATAGCGATTTTTTTTATGCCAAAAATCATTACGATGTTAAGTAAAATCATGTTCTATTTAGATATTTTGTAAATGTCCTATTGTAAATATATCAAAACTTAATTTCTGATTAGTAATATGCATTGTTAAGAACTTAATTTGGACAACTTTAAAGGCGATTTTCTCAATATTTAGATTTTTTTTTTCACCCTCAGATTTTAGATTTTCAAAAAATTGCATCTTGGCCAAATAGGGTCCAATCCTAACAAACCATACATCAATATACATCAATGGAAAGCTTATTTATTCAGCTTTTTAGATGGTGTATATGCATCTCAATTTTAAAAAGTTGACACTTAAAGGAGTAGTTCACTTTCAGAACAAAAATTTACAGATAATGTACTCACCCCCTTGTCATCCAAGATGTCTTTCTTTCTTCAGTCGTTAAGAAATGGTGTTTTTTGAGGAAAACATTTCAGGATTTCTCTCTATATAGTGGACTTCTATGGTGCCCCTGAGTTTAAACTTCCAAAATGCAGTTTAAATGCAGCTTCAAAGGGCTCTAAACTATCCCAGCTGAGGAAGAAGGGTCTTATCTAGCGAAACGATCAGTTGTTTTCTAAAAACATTTACAATTGATATACTTTTTAATCTCTACACAGAGTACACACAAAACTAGACAAGACGAGCATTTGAGGTTAAAAAGTATATAAATTGTAATTTTTTTTAGAAAATAACCAATCGTTTTGCTAGATAAGACCATTTTTCCTCGGCTGTGATCATTTAGAGCTGTTTGAAGCTGCATTTTGGAAGTTCAAATTGGGGGCACCATAGAAGTCCATTATATGGAGAGAAATCCTGAAATGTTTTCCTCAAAAAACATAATTTCCTTACGACTGAAGAACGACATGAACATCTTGGATGACAAGGGGGTGAGTACATTAACTGTAAATTTTTGTTCTGAAAGTGAACTACTCCTTTAAGACTGGTTTTGTGGTCCAGGGTCACATACATGTTTTTAAATTGCTCTTTTATACTATTTAAACTTTTTAGTAGCCGTGAAAATGTCAAGGAAGTACCATTGGAACACTAACTAACAAACCAACCCATTTTTCTGTCTTTTTCCAGGTTTGCCGGTAAGACGGTGAGCTCTGATTCTCTAGTCCTGGTGTCGGTCGTCCTGAAGGATCCTGACGCTGTGATCACCGTTAACACAGAGAAAACCGTAATGGGCTCCATGCTCCTGCGACAGTTTAAAACAGCCCTGACCAACAGCAGCCCATAGAAAGAGATCAAATGTTTACCGTCATCTGTTCACACTCGCAAAAATCAGTCACAGACAAGTTCCGTATTCAAATATCGCTTACTCTGGGTTATAATGACACTTGGGAGGATTTGTATTGTTTTGAGAAGATGACAGAAAGATAGCTTCATATCTGTTCTCATTTCAAACCTTATGTCCTAAATATGCTTTGCGTAAGTCTCGGCTTTCATTATGGGCTTGCCAATGTCCTGTATTCAGTTTCAGTTCAGTTTGGACAGTTTTGTATTTATCGGCATGATTTCATTTCGATTGATTTCACTGATGACATGATGCCGACTAGTATGTGCCATTTTCTGCTCTTGTGTGACCAAAACATGCAAAGTTTCAATCCTATGTGAAGTGCCTTTCTTAAACTGATTGTTCCAGACAGGAGTTACATTTGCTTATAATTACAGCCATTAAAATATATATTGAAACTGAGAAGCTCTTGTTTGTTTTTCTCATTTGTGTCATATTATACTGTGATTTGTTTTGTGATGTTATTGTCATATGATCACGTGTTGACTTGTTTGTTATCTGTTTATTGCTTTTGACGCATACCTCTTTAAAATAGTTTCTTAAGAGTGAACATTTATGAAGAAATACCTCTGACTGCTTATTAAAACTAATGTAATTGTGTACTGAGATGATGGCAGAACTAACTAGCTGCTTTCATGAGTTTTCTGTACTGTAATTTATATGTTTTTGCCGTGTTCAGCATGAAGTATGGGGAACAGGTATGTATTGCAGTTCTTTTGAGGATTTTGAAGATGTTTCTTAAAGACTTTGTTAGATTGCAGGCCGTCCTGGACACTACAAACAACATTTAAAGCATTTGATGGCTGTATCCGTCTCTGCCGGTGGAAACTATGCTTTTTCCTACAAGATAACATTCATGTTGAGAAGAACGTAAGCTAAGAGGTGTCTGGAAAAGTGGCTGTGATAAGTTGTATGAACTGGTGAGTAATACTCACCAAATATCAACTCAAAAATATATAAATTTCATTTCAACTGTATATGTGAAATATAAGTGTCTGTATCTTTGCTTAAATGCTGCAGGATCATTTTTTATTTACTATCTTTTTTTGTATTTTTCTATCGTTCTATCTATTATTCTGTGTAAATATCTTTTTTTTAAAGTATGGTAACATTTCACAATGATGTTCCATTTGTTAACATTAGTTAACTAGATTAACTAGATGGATTATTATTAGTTTGGTTTGTTTTGGTTTAGTTTGATTTGCTTGTTTTTGTTGGTGTAGTTTATGGTTTGGTTTGTTGGTTTTAGATTGATTTGGTTTGTTTTTTGTCTTGTTTGTTTTGTTTAAGTTTGTTTGGCTTGGCTGGTTTAGTTTTTGTTTGGTTTGGTGTTTGGCTTGTTTTTGTTTGTTTCGGTTTGGTGGTTTTTGTTTGGTTTGGTTTTTGTTTTGTCTGGATGTTTTTGTTTAATTTGGTTGTTTGGCTGGTTTGGTTAGTTTTTGGTTGTTTTTGTTTAGTTTTGTTGGTTTGTTGTGGTTGTTTTTTATGTGGTTTGGTGTTTGGTTTAGTTTGTTTTTGTTATGGTTTTGTTTGACTGGTTTGGTTTGTTTAAAATTTTTTTTTTTTTTTGGTTTGGTTGTTTTTGTTTGGTTTGGTTTGTTGAATTTAATTGGGTTGGTTTTTGTTTCGTTTGGATTTTGTTTTGTTTAACTGGTTTGGTTGTTTTCGTTTGGTTTGGTTTGTTTAATTTAATTGGTTTGGTTTTTGTTTGTTGTTTTGTTTGACTGGTTTGGTTTTTGTTATGGTTTGGTTTGGATTTTGTTTTGTTTTGTTTGACTGGTTGTTTCTGTTTGGTTTGGTTTGGTTGTTTCTGTTCAGAGTATGTGAGCGGAGCGCGAAGTGGAGCGGATTGATTTTGAATGGAGGGAGGAGCAGATTTTTTAAAAGTCGGAGCGTCGTGGTTTTGACTCGCTCCAAGAGCGCTCCACCACCGCTCCATCATGAGTACAATTCATGTTTGGTTTAGTTTGTTTTCATTATGGTATTGTTTGTTTAATTTATTTTGGGTTTTTTGTTTTGTTTGACTGGTTTCCGTTTGGTTTGGTTGTTTCTGTTTGGTTTGGCTGGTTTAGTTTGTTTGTTTTGGTTTGGTTGTTTTTGTTTTGTTTGGTTTGTTGAATTTAATTGGATTGGTTTCTGTTTGTTTTGTTTGACTGGTTTGTTTTTTGTTATGGTTTGGTTTTTGTTTTGTTTAGATTTTGTTTTGTTTGACTGGTTTGGTTGTTTCTTTTTGGTTTGGCTGGTTTAGTTTGTTTGTTTTGGTTTGGTTGTTTTTGTTTAGTTTGGTTTGTTGAATTTAATTGTATTGGTTTTTGTTTGTTTTGTTTGACTGGTTTGTTTTTTTGTTATGGTTTGGTTTTTGTTTTGTTTAGATTTTGTTTTGTTTGACTGGTTTGGTTGTTTCCATTTGGTTTGGTTGTTTCTGTTTGGTTTGGCGGGTTTAGTTTGTTTGTTTTGGTTTGGTTGTTTTTGTTTTGTTTAGATTTTGTTTCGTTTGACTGGTTTGGTTGTTTCCATTTGGTTTGGTTGTTTCTGTTTGGTTTGGCTGGTTTAGTTTGTTTGTTTTGGTTTGGTTGTTTTTGTTTGGTTTCCGTTTGGTTTGGCTGGTTTAGTTTTTGGTTTTTGTTTGGTTTGGTTTGGTGTTTGGCTTGTTTTTGTTTGTTTCGGTTTGGTGGTTTTTGTTTGGTTTGGTTATTGTTTTGTCTGGATGTTTTTGTTTAATTTGGTCGTTTCCATTAAGTTTGGCTGGTTTGGTTAGTTTTTGGTTGTTTTTGTTTAGTTTTGTTGGTTTGTTGTGGTTGTTTTGTATGTGATCTGGTGTTTGGTTTAGTTTGTTTTTGGTTTGGTTGTTTTTGTTTGGTTTGTTGAATTTAATTGGGTTGGTTTTATGTTTTGTTTGACTGGTTTGTTTTTTGTTATGGTTTGGTTTTTGTTTTGTTTGGATTTTGTTTTGTTTGACTGGTTTGGTTGTTTTCGTTTGGTTTGGTTTGTTTAATTTAATTGGTTTGGTTTTTGTTTGTTGTTTTGTTTGACTGGTTTGGTTGTTTCTGTTTGGTTTGGTTGTTTCTGTTCAGAGTATGTGAGCGGAGCGGAGCGTGAAGTGGAACGGATTGATTTTGAATGGAGGGAGGAGTGGATTTTTTAAAAGTTGGAGAGTCGTGGTTTTGACTCGCTCCAAGAACGCTCCACCACCGCTCCATCATGAGTACAATTCATGTTTGGTTTAGTTTGTTTTCATTATGGTTTTGTTTGTTTAATTTATTTTGGGTTTTTTGTTTTGTTTGACTGGTTTCCGTTTGGTTTGGCTGGTTTAGTTTGTTTGTTTTGGTTTGGTTGTTTTGGTTTGGTTTGTTGAATTTAATTGGATTGGTTTTTGTTTGTTTTGTTTGACTGGTTTGTTTTTTGTTATGGTTTGGTGTTTGTTTTGTTTAGATTTTGTTTTGTTTGACTGGTTTGGTTGTTTCCATTTGGTTTGGTTTTTTCTGTTTGGTTTGGCTGGTTTAGTTTGTTTGTTTTGGTTTGGTTGTTTTTGTTTTGTTTGGTTTGTTGAATTTAATTGGATTGGTTTTTGTTTGTTTTGTTTGACTGGTTTGTTTTTGTTATGGTTTGGTGTTTGTTTTGTTTAGATTTTGTTTTGTTTGACTGGTTTGGTTGTTTCCATTTGGTTTGGTTGTTTCTGTTTGGTTTGGCTGGTTTAGTTTGTTTGTTTTTGTTTGCTTTTGTTTCCGTTTGGTTTGGCTGGTTTTGTTTGTTTTGGTTTGGATTGGGTGTTTTTTTATATATATTTTTTTTATTTGTTTAATTTAATTGCTTTGGGTTTTTTGTTTTGTTTTGTTTGACTGGTTTGGTTGTTTTGGTTTGGTTGTTTTTGTTTTGTTTGGTTTGTTGAATTTAATTGGATTGGTTTTTGTTTGTTTTGTTTGACTGGTTTGTTTTTGTTATGGTTTGGTGTTTGTTTTGTTTAGATTTTGTTTTGTTTGACTGGTTTGGTTGTTTCCATTTGGTTTGGTTGTTTCTGTTTGGTTTGGCTGGTTTAGTTTGTTTGTTTGCTTTTGTTTCCGTTTGGTTTGGCTGGTTTTGTTTGTTTTGGTTTGGATTGGGTGTTTTTTTATATATTTTTTTTTTATTTGTTTAATTTAATTGCTTTGGGTTTTTTGTTTTGTTTTGTTTGACTGGTTTGGTTGTTTTTGTTTGGTTGTTTTTGTTTGGTTTGTTGAATTTAATTGGGTTGGTTTTTGTTTGTTTTGTTTTGTTTGACTGGTTTGGTTGTTTTTGTTTGGTTTGGTTGTTTTTTAGTTCTGTTTGGCTTTTATTTTGGTTTGTTTTGTTTTGGTCCTCATGCATTACTTTCTAATGTATCACATTCATTTATTCATTCATTCATTTTGGTTGTGTCCAAATACTTTTGAGGGGCACAAATAACTAAGTTTAATTTTAGTGTTAGCTCATGATTACGCCACATATTATTCAGACGACATCAGTCCGGGACGGCATATTTGACAGACTCTGAAGGATAAAGGTACAAACTGAGCATCATGTATAATGTTCAGCTAAGATAGAATTGTAAGCTTTAATATTAATAGCTAACCCATAATAATGTGTAAACACCTGCCTCGTCATTTGTCAGTTTATCGCATGTAAAAAGCCATAAAAGGCACATTCCCATAAACAAAAGCTATACTTTCTGACTGCAGCTGATGTGTGTATGGGTGTTTAAGAGTGTGTGAGCATGTTCATCCAGAGATTTTCAGTACATTTGCCCATTAAGTGAGAGAAATTGTAGTTTATGGCCAGTATGAGCCTTTTCTCTGTCAAGCAACAAGCCACATCTTTATTGAGCATTATGGCACTTGTTGTTTATCACACACAGAGCTGATATGATGTGCACACAGATGTGCGGCTGACGTTTTTATGGAAGCGACGCGTGCAAGAGAGAATTCAGCACCATCTCCTTCCATCACTGAGGCTGTTAAGATGTCAGTGTGCCGTTAAGATGCACTCCCAGAGAAAAACACTCATCATGCGCTCACCTCGCGTCTGCTTAGCTGCTTCATCTCAGCCTGGGTTTATCTCTGTGTAATTATAGTGACGGCATAATCATTATAGATCATACTGTCGATATAATGCATGATGATCACTAAACTATGAAGCAATAATTACCCAATAAGGAACGAGATGCTGGGCTGTATTGTAATAGTAATTATGGGTAAAGGGTGTTGATGACAACTGAATACATACAGCCCCTTCAGCACATTAGGGACACAGATAAAAAAAATCTTAAACATTGAAATGCAATAATGTTTAAAAAAAAAAACTGTGGTTAGTTTTTTTTTTAAATACCACATTTAAGTGAATTATATGTTATTTTATGATAATTGAGATTTAGTTAGTAAATTAGTTTTTATTTTTGTATTTTGTTTTCTTTTTATTTTCAGTAAAAAGAAGTAATTTTTGTTTTTGCCTTTTTTAGTTTTTTTATGTCTAGTTTTATTTTTATGTATTTTATTTTTATTATTATATTTAAATTTCAGTTTCCATTTTTTAGTACATCAATTTAAACTAATAAACTAAAAAAAATAAATGTATAAATAAATAAATAATTTATAAATAATATTTGTATTTTATTTCATGATGATTGATTTATGATTGATTGTTTTTATGGTTTTAGTATTAATTCTAATTTTGTTCTCAGGATCTGATTTATTTATTGTTTGTCTGTAATTTTGATGAGGTTTTGTTTTAGTTTTTTTTTTAATACATCCATAGTTTTATTATTATATTATATTTTGGTTTTAGTTATTTAATACATCAAGTTAAATGAGAACTACATTTTCTAATTATATTTTTACAAATTTGGTAATGAATTATTGTTTTTATGGTTTTAGTTTTAATTTAATTTTTTGTTACAATAAAGCTGATCCCCGGGGTCTTATTTATTTATTTATTTATTTAAAGTAATTTTTTTTTTGCCTTTTTAGTTTTTTTAATACATCCGTAGTTTTATTATTATATTATATTTTTATGATTATATTTTTATTTTAGTTTAAGTTATTTTGGTACATAAAGTTGAACTGATGAAATGTAATATATATATATATATATATATATATATATATATATTATTATTATTATTATTATTATTTTATTTATTTTTTTTTTGATAAAGGTTTATTTCAAGTAATGAATTATTATTGTTTTTATGGTTTTAGATTTACTTTTTTGTTACAATAAAGCCAATCCCCAGGTTCTTATTTATTTAATGTAATTTTTTTTGCCTTTCTTTTAGTTTTTTATTTTAATATGTCCATAGTTTTATTATTACATTATATTTTTATTATTATATATTATTTCAGTTTCAGTTATTTTAGTATATCAAGTTAAACTAATGAAATGAAAATTAAGTTTTTTTAATATATATATATATATATATATATATAATATTATTATTATTATTATATTTATTATTTTTTAATTATTGTTTTATTTCAAGAAATAAATTATTATTGTTTTTATGGCTTTAGTTTTAATTTTAGTTTTAGTTATAATAACCCGAAGGTCTTTCTTATTTATGTATTTATTTATTGTAATTTTTTGGGGTGTTTTTGCCTTTTTAGTTCTTTTTATAAAGATGGCTAAAATGTATTATTATATTACATTTTTATAATTTATGCCTTTCTTTATTAGTTAGTTTGTTTGTTTTTAAATTTATTTAGTTTTTATCAAGCTACACTTTTTCTATGTACTCAGGATTGATTTTACCCAGTTTTTTTATTAAAAATGTATGAATAAATAAACAAATAAAAATAATAATAATAATAATAATAATAATAATAATAATAATAGTAATTAGCAATAGATTTGATTAATTCTGTGATGTTTTGTGATATTAGTTAGTCTTACTTTACATCATTTCGTCCTGTTACAGGAAATCACAAAATAAAAACATACTTTTAAAAAAAAAGACTTATTACTAAATAGTTGTGTTTTATACAACTGTGACGTGATTTTGGGCATCACAGGTTTGAATGAGTGTGTTTTGATTGTGAAGCTGCTGTAAACATCAGTCCTGCTTGTGCACTATTTAGTTCATAAAATCAAGAGAATTACAGTCCATCAGCATCATGCAACTCCAATGGTAATGACAATTAAAAGCTTCAAATAAACCCAAGTGTTTGTGAGATGGGAGGCGTTTCACTCAGATTAATAGAGGTCACGCTAACAGCAGCAGGCCTTCAAGATCGTGCCGCAATTTTAGTTCAAAATACGGAGCTGATCACAGCATCCTGACAAAACGCATGGCACGCCGTATTTTTCCTCAATTAAAGTAGATTTATTGAGGTTAGAAATGGATAAAATCAGAGGATTTAAAGGCATTCGGCTGGTGCCACCGTAATTATTTTTAAACTCTGTTGCGACGTGATTCGACTTCAATTAGGGCAATGTAAACACTGCGCTTTCAATTAAACCTGGAGATGCTGCAGGTTGCTTGGGTGGCGTGGTTGTACGTGTGTTGCCGTGGTAACTGACAGCGTGAATATTCTGCGTGGGCTTTGTGATGCCGGCCTGCTTTTTAATGTGGAACCGCTACAAACTTAATTCAATCAGTCAGAATTCCCCATTCTCAGGAATTTCAAGTCAAGTCAAAGACATGAAAACGCATTGAATTCTGTCTAAATATATATTCACCCTTTATCTGTCATTATATTCACAAAACATGGCCTATAAGTTTTATTGCATTTTTATATAATATAAAGCTAATTTTAATTACAATTAAGTAGCATTTTTTTAAGAAATTGATTTGTTGATTTATTCTAAGGAATAATAAACTTACATAATAATAATAAACTTATGTTAAACCAAATCTGAAAACCAAAAAAGGTCACCAATTTGCCATTTTTAAATAAAGCTTGATTGTGTTCCTTCTATTGCAATGTTTTACTGCTCAAATTTTGACAAAACAAATTCAAGCATGAAACAATTTACTAGTCTGTATAAATTCTGCAGTTATGCCAGTTCTCTCAGTTCATTTCTCACATTTATTTTATCTATCAGTAAGATTTGTAAGATTAATAATGTTACAAAAATGTATTCTATTTTAATTAAATGACATGTTCATCAAATAATTTGAAATATGAATATGAAAAGAAACAATATGACGCTCACAACTGTTTTTAACATCAATAATAATATTAATAAATGTTTCTTGAGCAGCAAATCAGCATATTAAAATGATTTCTGAAGGATCATGTGACACTGAAGACTGGAGTAATGATCCTGAAAATTCAGCTTTGCATCACAGAAATAAATTATATTTAAAAAATATTTAAATAGAAAACCACTTCTTTTAAATTGTAATAATATTTCAGAATTTTACTGTTTTTACTAAATTTGAGATTAAATAAATGCAGCCTCAGTGAGCATAGGAGACTTGGTTACATATGATTTCAAATAAATGTTGTTCTTTTTAACTATAAGGTATATTTATAAAAGAGTCCTGAAAATAAATGATGTTTCACAAAAATATTAACCCCTGCAACTGTTTTTAACATCAATAATAATAACAAATGTTTCTTGAGCAGTGAATCTGCATATTAGAGTGATTTCTGAAGGATCATGTGACACTGAAGACTGAAGTTATGATGTTGAAAATTCAGCTTTGCATCACAGGAATTACATTTTAAAATATATTTAAATAGAAAACCACTCCTTTTAAATTGTAATAATATTTCAGAATTTAACTGTTTTTACTGTATTTTTAATCAAATAAATGCAGCCTTAGTGAGCATAGGAGACTTGGTTACATATGATGACTTTATCTGTCATTATATTCACAAAACACCATGGCATTTATTGCATTTTTTAAGTAGCATTTTTTTTTAAGAAATTGATACTTTTATTCATAAAGTGTGCATTAAATTGTTAAAGAGACAGTTAATGTTAATGTTGCAAATGATTTCTATTTAATATATAAATGCTGTTCTTTTACACATTATTCATCAAAAAAATATCATTAGAAATATTAAGCAGCAAAAAACTGATAATAAATCAGATAATAAAATGATTTCTGAAGGATCTGAGTTATACTGAAGACTGGAGTAATGATGCTGAAATTCAGTTTTGCATCACAGGAATAAATAACATTTTAAAATATATTCAAATAGAAAACAGGTATTTTAAATTGTAATAATATTTCACAATATTACAAATTTTGCTGTATTTTTTATTAAACAAATGCCACTTTGATGAGCATATGAGACTTCTTTTCCAACAAAAAAGCAGGTTTTTATATGATAGCTACCCAGCTTTAGCTTTCATTTCATTTTATAATTATGAATAATGTAATTGAGTTCTAAAATAATCAACAAATAATTTATTAGTCATAATATTAAAACAATTGGTCAGTGTAGACATTCGAGAGAGTAATTGTGCAAAATAAAATGTAACAAAAAAGAAGTAAAAAACCAAAAAAAAAAATGAAATAACCAAATAATATAAAAAAAATATATATTTTTTAAATTACAAAATTAAAAAGTTATAAATAAAAATATTAATCGAATGTTTTACAAGAAAATACTATTTCAGTATTTCTACTTCAAAATGCAATTTAATATATTTTGTTATAAATTTTGTTAAAAAAATAAAAATATATTAGTCATAAAAAATAAAACAAAATAAAATAATTAGTCATTGGTACAATATAAAAAGAATCATCATAAATAAAAATAATATTAAAATATTTTTTACAAGACAATTTCAGTCTTTTCAATTCAAAACTCCAAATTTAAAAACTCTTTGTAATTAATAGCAATTTTTGAGTGAAAACAAATTTTCAGTGCAACAGAATAAATATGTAGTAGTTTGTGGTAAAAAGGTAGACTAATAATAATCAAATGAGAAAGATTTTGATCCTGTTAGTGTATAATGCTTCTACAAGAGCAACAATAACTCTTTTTCTTGCAGCCATTTGTACATTTTATCCGCATCCAGCTATATTTATCTATACAAAACAGCTTGTTTTGCTGCTTGATATTGCAAATTGGCGTCTTAATATTTTAATGTATTATCTTATTTACGAACACACAGGTTTGTAGTGCAAACAGTTTTACCGTTTACTGCACGATGTTATTCTTCTCGTTATTTCCCTACAGTGGCTAATGAACCGGAAGTCTCACCCATAGGCTTATCTGTGAATAAAATGAACAAGAAGTGTTAGGACACACAAAGATGTCTTATTCACACACACAATCACACTGTCAAACTAATATATTAAGCATTCTTTATCGCCATAAAGATCTGCGCATTTGTATGTAAAACATCCACACTTTCACTCAGACACTTCTCTGGTTCAAACAAACTCTCTGGTTCTCTCTACGGCGCTGACGCGGCTTTGCTTTCTCTCTCTTTGTCTCTCTCTCTCTGTTGTTCTGACAGCTTGATTTCGTGGTCTCTCGGTGGGCAGCTCGGGGCAACATGATGGGCTTCTTAATCTGAGCTTTTCATGCTGTCTGTCAGGGCCAGAGGAGGAGCTCGAACGCAAGTGTGTGTGTGTGTGTGTGTGTGTGTGTGTGGTAGCTTTTGGAAACGGCTGTCTGACCCGACCGTGGGGAGCAGCTCCTATTAGACAGAATCTTATCAAGCGTGTCTCCGATCTGCTGACAGCGTCACAAACACACACACATGTGCTGACATGCTCTGATAAAACTGCAGTTTTCTCTCCTCGTTTTTTCCCCTCTGCTTCGTCTCTCCATTCCTGCACTTGTTTTACCATCTGCATTTTGTATGCTTTTTTTCTATCGGGCTTTACTTATAGCATTATGCATGTCCATGAGGTTATACAAACACTGACTGATGTCTGACATTTCTATATGAATACTGTTTGACTGTTTGAGTGAGAAATCCCATTAGAGACATTAATGCAGCTTATTTATAATGCAAATTTCAGAATTCTTGTTTTCTCATTAATAATTGTAATCGCAAATAATGTCATTTTTTTATTAGGGGTTCAAACACGCAGTGCGAAATTTTGGGGTACTTTGGATTTTTTTCAAAACGTATTTTTGCAAACTAGTCCTACACTCTTACAAATAAAGGTGCTTTAAAAGGATCTTCACAGCGATGGCATAGAAAAACCATTTTGGGTTCCACAAAGAACCATTCCAGTCAAAGGTTCTTTTAAGAACCATCTCTTTCCTACCTTTTTATAATCTGAAGAACCTTCTTTCGCCACAAAGAACCTTTTGTGAAATAGAATGTTAAAGGTTCTTTATAGAACCATTTAGACAAAAAAGGTTCTTCCATGGCATCGTGAAGCACCTTTATTTTTAAAAGTGTACACTGCTAAAAATGCTTTTCTTACTTTGATTTTTTTTTTCGTCTTGTTTCCAGTCAAAATATCTTAAAACTCTTAAATCAAAAAGGATTTTCTAGACAAGTAAAATGGTTTCCAGAAAAAATAAGTGAAAATTAAGAACAAGCTTAAAACAAGCAAAATAATCTTATTTCAAGCAGAAAACTCGATTATTTAGTTTACCCCGTTAGCAGATTATTTTGCTTGTTTCAAGCAAAAACTCGCTTAATTTTCTACTTATTTTTCTTAAAACAAGACCGTAATTTTTACTTGTCTAGGAAATCTCTCTTGATTTAAGAACTTTTTGATATTTTGGCTGGAAACAACACAAAAATCAAAGAAAAGCATTTTCTGCAGTGTAGGTTTTTCGCCTGATTGGAACTAAACCAGTGCTGTAAGATACTCTGGAGAGTGAATATAAATAATTATAAAAAAAGGTTGAACTTTCGACTCACCGTTGCAAAGGGACACCACAACGTTAGAAAGGGGCAGGGCCACTTTTAGTGAAATGCCTATAACTCCTGAAAGTTGTCTAAATGAAGTTATTAGCAATGCACATTAATAATCAAAAATTAGGTTTTGATATTTTTATAGTAGGAAATTTACAAGATATCTTCATGGAACATGATCTTTACTTAATTTCCTAATGGTTTTTGGCATAAAAGAAAATCAGTCATTTTGACCCATTCAATGTATTTTTGGATATTGCTACAAATACACCTGTGCTATTTAAGTCTGGTTTTGTTATCCAGGGACACATATAGTTTTTATTAATTTGTATTTTTAGTTTTAATTATTTCGTTTTAGTTGATTGAGTGCTTTAAGTTAAACTAAACAAGAAATTACTTTGATCAATAAGAATTATACTGTATTGCACAGTTACTAAAAAGAAGATATTTTGAGAAACTGTTCTTAAAATGTAATTTTTTTTTTCTGTGTGTATCCTACAGGAGAAAGTCTACAAGTTTTAAGCAACATGAGGGTGAGTAAAAGATTTCTATCACTTTTAGAGAAAAGTCAAATAACACCATGCACTACCATTTAAAGTCAAAAAAACATAATGCATTTTAGTCTGGTATATAGCATCCAGTAGTTTACAACACAGAATGTGGCCCGCAGCTTTAATAAACTAAACTGAGTGACTGGAGTTCAGTAGAAGTGCTGAAAAAGCTTGCAGTAAAAGCCCTGCGTCTGTTAGCGGAGGCCTGGGGGGGATTTCAGCTGCTGAAATAAACCAAGTGCTCCGTGACAGCAGATATTGTAACAAAAGAAAACAAGAAACAATAAAAACACAAAGGAAAGCAGCTCTCTTGATTAATTGTGTGGTTAAAACTGCCACAAGCGTTTACAAATGCATCTGTTGTGTGCAAACAAAGACACTTAAGAGCGGCTGAAGTGCTGGGAGGGACGAGGATGTGTGACCTATTGTTCAGTCATTTATGCCTGATGTTCAGAGGGTAAAATATTGACTGCTTGGAGGAAAGAATCACACTGTGCTTGGCATCAGGATTCACGTGCAATATAACTTGTGAGCAGAAATTAGAGGCTTTTTTTGGACACAATGGCCTGAGGGTCTGTTCCAAGGTTAAAATTCACACATTAGATTGTTTTGACACATTTTATACTAAAACAATATCTAGTAAAAGGAAAAGGTGGGCCTAAAGAAGCAGCTGTACAATTAAAATAATATTATGACAGAGAAAGAAAAAAAGATTATTAAGGTAATTAGGGATTTAGATAATCTGTCTAAATATAGACGCAATAAATAAAATACCCATCACTCAAGAAAAAAAAAAAAAATTCATGAAATGTCTTATAAGCTTGTTCTAAAGAATAATAAACCAAAATACGTCACCAATTTGCCATTTTAAAATAACAAAACTCGAATGTGTTTCTTCTATTGCAATGTTTTACTGCTCAAATTTTGACAAAGACACTTGCATTCAGTCTTCATTTTATTGTGTATTGACTTAAGTAAATGAATGAGTAATTTAATGATTCTAAGTAATTTATGTCATTCGAGCATGAACCAATTTACTTGTCTGTATAAAGTTTTACCAGTTTTCTCAGTTCATTTCTTTCATTCATTTTATCTATCAGTAAGATTTTTACAGTTAGAAATTAAACGAAGATTAATAGTGTTACAAAATGAATTCTATTTTAATTAAATGAAATGTTAGTCAAATAATCTTAATTTTTTTTTCCACAAAAATATAAAGCAGTACAACTGTTTTCAACATCAATAATAATAAATGGTTCTTGAGCAGAAAATCTGTCTATTAAAATGATTTCTGAAGAATCATGTGACACTGAAGACTGGAGTAATGCTGCTAAAAATTCAGCATTGCACCACAGAAATAAATTACATTCTAAAAATATTTAAATAGAAAATGACTTCTTTTAAATTTGTAATAATATTTTGGAATTTTAGGGTTTTTACTGTATTTTTGATCAAATAAATTCAGCCTTAATGAGCATAAGTTACATATGAATGTTGTTCTTTTAAACTATCAGGACTATTTATAAAAGAATCCTGAAAAGAAATCATGTTTCACAAAATATGAAGCTCACCACTTGTTTTCAACATTGATAATAATAAGAAATGTTTATTGAGCAGTGAATCAGCATATTAGAATGATTTCTGAAGGATCATGTGACACTGAAGACTGGAGTTATGCTGCTAAAAATTCAGCTTTGCATCACAGAAATACATTTACATTCTAAAAATATTTAAACAGAAAACCACTTCTTTTAAATTGTAATAATATTTAATAATTGTACTGTTTTTACTGCATTTTTAATTAAATAAATGCAGCCTTAGTGAGCGTAAAAAACTTGGATACATATTATTTCAAATAAATGTTGTTCTTTTAAACTATGAAGCCTGTTTATCAAAGAATCCTGAAAATAAATGAGGTTTCACAAAAATATGAAGCTCGCAACTGTTTTCAACATCAATAATAATAATAAATGTTTACTGGGCAGCAAATCCGCATATTAGAATGATTTCTAAAGGATCATGTGACACTGAGGACTGGAGTAATGCTGCTAAAAATTCAGCGTTGCATCACAGAAATAAATTACATTTTAAAAATATTTAAACAGAAAACCACTTCTTTTAAACTGTGATAATATTTCAGAATTTTACTGTTTTTACTGTATTTTTGATCAAACAAATACAGCAACAAAAAAAAAAAACATTAAAAATCTTACCAACTCTAAACTTTTGCATGGCAGTAAATTTATCTCTCTATATGTATATATTGCTTCTTTTGTTTTTAAGTGAAGTTCCCTGTGTTATACAACTTAAAAGTCTATTTAGAGTAGATATTGCTATGTAAAGTGATTTAAAGTGAGGTTTGCAGGCTTTAGCAGCTTTGTGAGCCTAATGGAAAACATTTACACACCTGCGGCTTTATCGCATCTACATCTTTAACGGACAACAATAACACGCTTGTTTTCGTTTACCTCCTTATGAGTCGAAGTTTCTCATCTCATTTAACATCCAATTTACGTAGTTACGACACATTTAAACAGCTCAACAGCATAAATTCCAGCAGTAACCTATACATTCCTCTTTGTGAATACGCTGGCATGCCGTGCGTGTGTGTGTTTGTGTATGTGCAGGTTACGAGAATATTGCAGAGGGAAGTGAATGGAGAGTAATGGATGGTTTGCTGTGAGTGAGTGTCTCGGGCTCACCAAATACAATTTTTCTCTTCAAACAATCACTCTGTGTCTCTGAGGAGCCCCGGGCGCAGTAATTGATATGATTAGCCGTAAGTGGCTGCTTCACAGCTATGTTATGTCTGTTTTATTGTAATTAGATTTTTTTTTGGTCGTCTTTGAGGAGCCGAACTTAAACGACTGCATGTTCTCCCTCTGAAGTATTCAATCAGACGCTCATTAGACGAGAAAGACAGATTCATCTTTTCTGATTTTCAACTGATTTTTCTCCCCTCTCCCTCTTTCTCTCTGTCTTTCTCTCTTCCTCATCTTCTGGCTTGTTTTCCTCTTTTTCTTCGTTCATATAGATGACTCGTCTGCCGATTGAAACAGCGAATCGTAATTTCCGCCTGCGGTCATTACAGGCTGTTGAAGTAATAACAGAAGAAAAAATGGATTTCTGAACAGTTTCTTCACACAGACTGTTGCCAAATCTTTCTTCTCAACATCTACTCAGCCTTTATTCTGTTTTCTGCCACATTAATTTGCTAATTCACTGCATAAATGTTTCATTTTTCACCAACAGTTTTCACTTATACAAGACTAATGACTGTTTCCAAACAGGTTTTCGGAAAATATCTGATATCTGCCAGAGGTTTGCCGCTCATCCTACTGTAATTTCTCACTTTCAAGTAAAAATTCTGTGAATTTCTCACCCTCATGTCGTTCCAAACCTGTAAGACCTTCATTCAAGATATTTTTGATGAAATCCGAGAGCCTTCTGACCCTGTATCAGCAGCACAACTACAACGTTCAAGGCCCAGAAGGGTACACTCTTAAAAATAAAGGTGCCTCACGATGCCATAGAAGAACCTTTTTTGTCTAAATGGTTCTATAAAGAACCTTTAACATCTGAAGAACCTTTCTATTTCACAAAAGGTTCTTTGTGGCAAAAGAAGGTTCTTCAGATTATAAAAAGGTAAGAAAGAAATGGTTCTTTAAGGAACCTTTGACTGAATGGCTCTTTGTGGAACCAAAAATGGTTCTTCTGTGGCATCGCTTGAAGAACCTTTTAAAGCACCTTTATTTTTAAGAGTGTATTAAGAGCATTGATAAAATTGTCCATGTGACATCAGTGGTTCAACCTTAATTTTATAAAGCTACGAGTATACTTTTTATGTGCAAAGAAAACAAAAATAATGACTTTATTCAACAATTTCTTTTCTTCCCTGTTAGTCTTCGACGTGCGTTCATGAGATTATACAACGCATGACTGTTTATTGCACAAACAATTGAAGGTAATTCTATATAAGTGTGTCATATTCAACTTATTATTAAAAAGAATGGCAAAACTAATGACTGTTTTCCAAACATGGTTTCCTGAAAATCCCCACTGTCTGCCAATAGTTTGTCGCTGATCTTACTATAAACAGTTGCATTTGATGATCGGTTTTTACCTTCAGGTAATATCTGAGTGACAGTTTGAAGTAGGAGAAGGAGAAGTTCACTTCCTGATCAAAAATTTACAGATAATTTACTCTCACCCTTGTCATCCAAGATGTTCATGTCTTTCTTTCTTCAGTCGTAAAGAAACTATATTTTTTGAGGAAAACATTTCAGGATTTCTCTCCATATAGTGAACTTCTATGGTGCCCCAGAGTTTGAACTTCCAAAATGCAGTTTAAATGCAGCTTCAAAGGGCTCTAAACGATCCCAGCCGAGGAAGAAGAGTCTTATCTTGTGATACGATCTGTAATTTTCTAAAAAAAAATTACAATTCATATACTTTTTAACCTCAAATGTGCTCGTCTTGTCTAGCTCTGTGTGAACTCTGTGTATTCCGGTTCAATACAGTTAGGGTATATCGAAAAACTCCCATCTCATTTTCTTCTCCAACTTCAAAATCGCCCTAGATCGCTGTTTTACCTTTCTTGTTGTAAAGGGCATTTGATCTTCTTCGCATGTTCACTTTGTGAGCACTGAGTCGGTACTTCTGCAGCGATGTAGGAGAAGGGAGTTTTTTGACATACCTTAACTGCTTTGAACTGGAATACACAGAGTTCACACAGAACTAGACAAGATGGGCATTTGAGGTTAAAAAGTATAAAAATTGTCAATTTGTTTAGAAAATGACTGATCGTTTTGCTAAATAACACCCTTCTTCCTCGGCTGGAATCGTTTAGAGCCCTTTAAAGATGCGTTTAAACTGCATTTTGGAAGTTCAAACTGGCGAGCACCATAAAAGTCCACTATATGGAGAGAAATCCTGAAATTTCTTCCTCAAAAAACATAATTTCTTATCGACTGAAGAAAGAAATACATGAACAAGGGGGTGAGTACATTATCTGTAAATTTTTGTTCTGGAAATGAACTTCTCTTTTAAGCAAGTTAGTTAAAGTTAGTTTAAACTGTTTAACGACAGAAATTTGATTGCAATTAAAGCTCAGCCTTGAGTATGAAGGTTTGTTACTGCTGTGAAAACATAAGAAACCACTTTAAAAATCTAAGATAGATGGAATGTATTTGTAGAATTAGTTATATCTGCCCATTTCTTGAGGGAAAGTGATAGGTTTCAAGCTTAGTCTTGGTATTTAGGTGGGTTTGTGAATTTTGGTCCGGGTCAAAGGTCACTTTGTATCTGTCAATTAAAGTATATGTGACCCTGGACCACAAAACCAATCTTAAGTAGCAAGGGTATATTTGTAGCAATAACCAACAATACATTGTATGGGTCAAAATTATCGATTTTTCTTTTATGCCAAAAATCATTAGGATATTATGTAAAGATCATGTTCCATGAAGATATTTTGTAAATTTCCTACCGTAAATATATCAGATCTTAATGTTTTATTAGCTAAGAACTTCATTTGGACAAGGTGATTTTCTCAATATTTAGATTTTTTTGCACCCTCAGATTCCAGATTTTTAAATAGTTGTATCTTGGCCAAATATTGTCCTATTCTAACAAACCATACATCAATGGAAATCTTATTTATTCAGATGATGTATAAATCTCAATTTCACAAAATTGACTGGTTTTGTGGTCCAGGGTCACACATGTGGTTTTAAAGATCTGTTAAGTAGGAAAAATGCCTCAATTGCAACATTAAGAATGATTTCAATTTTTTTTTTATATATATATATATTTTTGGGGCTTTTTATGCCTTTAATGGACAGGACAGTAGAGAGATGACAGGAAATCAATGGGCAGAGAGAGGGGAGCAGGATTGGCAAAGGACCTCGAGGCGGGAATCGAACTCGGGTCGCCATGAGCACAGTTGGGCTATATGTCGGCGCACTAACCACAAGGCTATTGGCGCCGACATTTCAAGTTGTTTTAAAGGGATAATTCATCCATAAATGAAAATCATATAATTTACTGACCTTGTGTCCTTTCATTATTCTGCTAAACACAAAAGGATATTGACTTTCATTGTATTTCATAATATCTTCTTGTGTGTTTCGCAGAAGGAAGAAAGTAATACAGGTTTGGATGTGAGTAAATGATACAGAATTGATCATTTTTTGGGTAAACTATCCCTTTAAATGTACTATAAGAAGAAACCACCTAGCAACACCCTGACAATATTTGGCAGAGATACAACTATTTACAAAATCTGGATCAGGGTGCAAAAAAAAATCTAAATACTGAGAAAATCGCCTTTAAAGTTGTCCAAATTAAAATGCATATTACTAATCAGAAATAAGGTTTTGATAAATTTACGGTAGGAAATTTACAAAATATCTTCATGAAACATGATCTTTACTTAATATCCTAATGCTTTTTGGCATAAAAGAAAAAACGATAATTTTGACCCATACAATGTATTTTTGGCTATTGCTAGAAATACACCCATGCTACTTAAGACTGGTTTTGTGGTCCAGGGTCACATATGTAGTTTAGTCAAAGTAAAAATAGTAATTATGCACAAAACACAGGAGATAGCTTCACCAGAATAGCCGTCTGACTGCAATTGTGTGTCATCACATCTGATTTAATATACAATAAAAAAGCTGTTATGGCGCATTATGAATGTTTAATGAAATCTACTAAATTTTAGTCCAAAAAAAAACGATCACGATCATCGTTCGCCTGCTTGTCTACCGACAGCCTGATTCAGCTCTGAGCTGCTAAAGGATGGAGTTTGTGTAATTGGCTGATAATGGGTTTTATAGAACGTGTTGTCATAAAAGAGGGTGTTTTCATTTCATATTAAACTCTCATTGAAAGCCGCCGTCCCTTTCATTGTGCCTCCACGTTAAGGTTTAAGTACCCTCTTTGCAGGTGTTTCCTGAATTCTGGATAACACA
>NC_133379.1:35345400-35466750 GCF_049309525.1 Garra rufa
ACCATAATTTTACTCTATAAAGGTCCGGCTAAATCCACCTCCAGACAAAGCGGAGTAGCATTAGAGACACAAAAGCTTCACAAAGACCCTGAGTACTCCTCATTAAACAGCATGCAGCTCTCCACGCTAACTCTAATAAAGACCCGCGCCACCACCACCCTCACCCTCTTAGCAGCGAGAGCTTTCCTCTTCCCATCTCATCCTCTTTAAATCCGCCCTGATACTTCTCTTAGAGAGAAAGCACTCTTGCGGGAGGCATGGAAATGCCCATTTAGGTTTTGTCCGCGGTTTGGCTTTTTAAATGAATTCCTCTTTTACAAACAATCAGAACGCCCCATCAACCTGCAAATCAAGAGCCTCTGTGTAAAAGCCCTGACTTATGAGATGTTTAAAATGGAGAGATGCCTCTCTCAATCTAATAAATCACAAAAAAATGTCCTAACACATAAATGCATTTGAAATTAAGCTCATAATAGAGAGCTTGCAAAACACACACGTTATTTCCACCATTTTCAGCGTTTGATGGCGGAAATCAATGGTTTTTTTTTTTTTTTCAAGAAGTAGATGGAGAAGAAAAATCATGTTTTCTTAAAATGAGAGTGTATGTAGGCTCGTATAACAGGCGCATGTCTGATTGGTCTCTTAAAAGTCCAGTCATTTCCCTTCGTACTCACTAGAAAAACGAATTAAAAGCAAATTCGCGAGCAGGTGCGAGTCGAGGCCGCCATTGATAGGTGAATCTCGCCGAACAGCATGAGAGAAGTGTTGGAAATGAGATCCTGCTGCCGGACCGCTTTACAAAACCAGGCCGGCCTCCTCCTCACAATATGTATTACAAATTGGCTATTTGTATTGAGACTCTTCGGGGGCCCAAGGCACCGAGGGCACATATTCCCTCAGGACGGAGGGTCTATAGCGGGGTCTTTTTAGCACCGTGTGGGGATGATGGGATGAGAAACACAGAGAAGGGGCCCGGTTACGGTGGAAAATTATGTCACGGGAGTGCGCGCGGTGTCATTAATGCCACCCTCCCTTTTTCCTGACTCTCTCAGGGGCCCCGCGCGCTCTCATCAGAATGCTAATTTACCATTTAAGAATCCTCCCCCGCGCGCCCCTTCTCAATGGACTTTCTGCTAGGAGAAAAGACAAAACGCACGCGCAACTTGGCCGCACAGATGCGGAGCGTCACCAGGCGCGCGGTGCCGCTCCTCGCCCATGTGCGTTCAACCCCAATTAATTAACCCGCAGGGCTCGAAGCGAGCAGGTACCCCTCTGCGCCCAGGCTCTGGTTTTAAATGCGCATCTCATTTCTCAATTGGCTGCTCTGGCCACTTTTGTTAAGAGAGGGGACTTTTTCACCCGCGCACATCCCTCCCTTCGTCCAATATTGAGGCTCTGCTCTAAAAACTGGTGAGCTGACTACATAGGGAGCTTTTTGACATTAAAATTACAGAAAAGGATATTCCGTACTGAAAAAAAATTGGCGTTGTATTTACAGTTTTCACTAAGAAATTGCTACATTTTAGAAATAATATACAGCAAGTAACACATTAAATTAGAAACTAATTTTATTCAGACACCTTTCTCACATTTTCACAGTTTATTCTCTATAGTTTAGAAAATGCTAATAAAATACACTCTTAAAAATAAAGGTGCTCTTAAATAAAAGGTTCTTCACAGTGATGCCATAAGGTTCCATATGGTTCCACAAAAAAAAAAAAAAACATTTAGTCAAAGAACCATCTCTTCCTTACCTCTTTCTTACGCCACAAAGAACCTTTTGTGAAACTGAAAGGTTCTTCGGGTATTAAAGGTTCTTTATGGAACCATGTAGACAAAAAGGTTCTTCTATGGTTTCGTGAAGCACCTTTATTTTTAAGAGTGTATGACGAACTCTAGAGTCAAACTGTGTCAGAACAAATTCATCTTGATAATGTCAGATAAAGGTATGTAACAAAACATGGTCAGGTCAAAGTGTCAAATCTAATTTTTGGTCCCAAATTTACTGGTAGCCCACTGTATGAATAATTTTTGGGTATAATGTCACAGTATACTTTATTTTGCTATCCCTACTTACATAAATGAACTATAGTGTCCTGCACCCACTAGTAAAACAATATTACAAATTATATCTGGTGTCTGAATAATTTTTGGTTTGACTGTATATACAGTAGGCTATATATATAGCTATTTACATAAATCAGTTGTAAATTAGGATCTAACTACTACATCAATGCTGTATATTTGCATATAATATGAGTTATTACAAAAATTAATGACTAGATACATATTTGCATTCATAAAATTGTGTGTTTGGAAAACATTACAAAGATGTGTCAAGTAACATTGAATTAAACAAGAAGTTTGAAATAGAGACTGAAATATTTTCTTGTAAAAAAAACTCTAATAATCTTTTTTTAAGTGCAGAATGCATTGCAACAATTTTTCATACTGTTGCCTAATGCCAGACAAAGTCAGAAATGTTGATTGTAAAAATAATGTATTCTTATCAAATAAAAAAAAGACTTTTGATTGGATTAATAATTAAATTTACCCAATACTTATGCTTATTAGAATTTGTTATGCTTATTAGAGTTGTGCTTTGTTATCTTAGCAAAATTCTAATACCAGACTGTAAAATAAATTGTTTTAAATTTTGTCTTTATGTGATCCTGGACCACAAAACCAGCCATAAAGGCTGAATAAATAAGCTTTCCATTGATCTATGATTTGTTGGGATAGGACAATATTTGGCCGAGATACAACTATTTGAAAAGGGTCCAAAAAATCGTCCAAAGTTGTCCAAATGAAGTCCTTAGCCATGCATAATTACGTTTTGATATATTTACAGTAGGAGATTTACAAAATATTGTCATGGAACATGATCTTTACTTAATATCCTAATAATTTTTGACTGGTTTTGTGGTCCAGGGTCACATGTATGCTTTGTCTATATAATTTGAGTACTTTGAGTTTGGATGCCACCTTTTGCTACTTTTGAGAATATATAATTGCTAGATTCCAACTTTGAGTTCACATTTGGATGCATTGCTTATGATGCTAAAAGGGATCTATGGTTCAGATTTGTTGTTGGTTGCAAAGCTGCATGAATTCACCTCTATATGCTTATTATATCAATGAGAATGTGGATATAATAATATGGTTAAATGTTTGGTTGTAAGGTTTTTGATCTTGTAAGCATGAATGTTTGTTATTAGTCGAAAACTTGACATGATGTGAATGCAGCACTAAGAAGGCAGCTTGCTAGGTTTTGAAACAGGCCTAATCCTCCTCTAGATCCTGCGTGAGAATTACTCTGAGAGGCAGCTCATGGAAAATCAAACGCTTTAAAGCGTTTCCTTTGTTTGGCGCCCTGCGCTCCCTTGACGGATCCCGGATGAAGGATGTAAATAGAGAGTGATGGCGCTCTAATTGTGGGCAGTTGTCATATGGAGATATTTGAATAGAGATTACCGGCGGCACTTCACGCAGATCCACTCCCGTTTAGAGCAGTAAAGCGATGAGAGATCAGGAGAAACTGAGGGATTACACAAATGGACTACACTTACCCAATTAACACTCTAACAAGAGACAGAACGCACTGCTTAACATCTCAATAGCGCTGTTTTGGGCTGTTCGACCCACCTCGTGCCGCATATCTAATGCCAGATTAGCCATAATAGCAGATATTTGTAATCCATGTGAAGAGGGGAAATCACCCCATGTGACTCCTTCTGGCAAAATTAGTAGTTGGGGTGTTTAAATTGATTGCTGGGATGCACATTGTTTGCCAACATGTTTGTCACATTTGTTCACTTATTCAAATACATTTTGTATATGATTATTTATTGTTTGGCTTGTTAAAAGCATTGTTTGGGACAAAATAGGCAAATAGACTGATAGATAGATACTTAGATATTTTGATGTAAGGTAGATAGATACTTGGATGGGTAAATAGATATTTTGATGTTGATAGATAGATAGATAGATAGATAGATAGATAGATAGATAGATAGATAGATAGATAGATAGATAGATAGATAGATAGATAGATAGATAGATAGATAGATAGATAGATATTTCGATGTAGATAGATATTTCGATGTAGATAGATATTTCGATGTAGATAGATAGATAGATAGATAGATATTTCGATGTAGATAGATATTTGGATTAGATAGATATTTGGAATAGATAGATAGATGCAGTAGCTTGGACTCACTTTCCTTTCCTTCTCTCTATAGCACAGACTTTTGGAAACAAAAAGAGGCCATTTAAATGTGCAAGGGTAGTGTGAAGTGTATATTTAGTTTTTCAGTGCAGTGTGTATGTGTGTAAATAGCTTCACTAATCATTGCATTTGAAAAGCGCTGATTTATGGCCGTTGTTGAATGCGGGCCATGATGAGAGGGCCGGTGGTAAGTGCATTTGGATGTCTCTGTGTGATGGTGGCGTAAATAGGCGCTTTATTTATTGCCGTGCTGGGGCCCTCCGCGCGGAAGAGCGCCTCCCCAAATTGAAATATAGTGCGAGTTTACTCTGCTGATTAGGGCTCGAGCGCTGCAGCCGCCCAAGGCTATCATCAAACAGAGAACGGCGCGAGCTGACACCTAATTGTGGCGGGATTAATGTGCACGGAGTGACAACAAATAACCCCGAGTGTCAGCACGAGAGACTGGTGCCGCACAATGGATGAGGCTCCGGGCCTTTGGTGTGGGGCCACGTGGGACCCTAATGTGGTGTAATCCGTGATAATCCTATAAAGGTGTTGCTACCCCTTTAGGGATTATAGGTGTCCTACTGAGAGACATTTTGTTTAGGACTCAAAAGATGAATTATTTGGTAACATTCCATTAGGCCTATAATATAATGAGCATTTGAATGTAGGATCTGTCCATGGGACAATACGCCTATTGTAGCGAAAAATTGAGGCGTTTAAATTGATTGCGAGAATGAAAATAGCTAGCCAAAGTGTTTATGTAGCACTTAGGCCTACTTGTTTTGAACATGCTGATTTGTCGGGTAGTATTCTTGTTAGGTGTAATGGAGAAAACGGTCTCTTTCTGGTAGCCTATGAAGTAAATTACATTTGCGTAGTCTTTCATGACATTACTTTTTTTTTTACAATGCATTATTTTCACTGCATTGCTGTGGACTGAAATGCAGTAGCCCACTTAGTGTGTGTTAAGGATGCTACCTTAGGAAAACAATTTATTATCTGTAGTTTCATTGTACCTGAATTGAATTCAAAAATTGGTGCATGTTCATGTGTTGGGTGACCGAATAAGCTCTTTTAAAAATAGATATGTAGTAGATAATGTGACAGCATAACAAACGAATGATGGATAGATAGATGGACAGACGGACGGACGGATAGATAGATGGACAGACGGATGGATAGATAGATAAATAGAGAGATAGATGGACATATGGACAGAAAGATAGATAGATAAACAGAGAGATGGATGGATGGACAGACGGATAGATAGATAGATAGATAGATAGATAGATAGATAGATAGATAGACTGACGGATGGATGGACAGATAGACTGACGGATGGATGGACAGATAGACTGACGGATGGATGGACAGATAGACTGACGGATGGATGGACAGATAGACTGACGGATGGATGGACAGATAGATAAATGGATGGATGGATGGACAGACAGATGATAGATAGATAGATGGATAGATAGATAGATGGATAGATAGATAGATAGATAGATAGATAGATAGATAGATAGATAGATAGATAGATAGATAGATAGATAGATAGATAGACGGATGGATGGATGAACAGATAGATAAATGGATGGATGGAAAGACAGACAGACAGAAAGACGGATGGACGGATAAATAGATGGACAGACGGACAGACGGATAGATAGATGGACAGACGGATGATAGATAGAGAGAGATGGACATACGGACAGACAGATAAACGGATAGATAGATAGATAGATAGATAGATAGATAGATAGATAGACGGATGGATGGATGAACAGATAGATAAATGGATGGATGGAAAGACAGACAGACAGAAAGACGGATGGACGGATAAATAGATGGACAGACGGACAGACGGATAGATAGATGGACAGACGGATGATAGATAGAGAGAGATGGACATACGGACAGACAGATAAACGGATAGATAGATAGATAGATAGATAGATAGATAGATAGATAGATAGATAGATAGATAGATAGATAGATAGATAGATAGATAGATAGATAGATAGATAGACGGATGGATGGATGAACAGATAGATAAATGGATGGATGGAAAGACAGACAGACAGAAAGACGGATGGACGGATAAATAGATGGACAGACGGACAGACGGATAGATAGATGGACAGACGGATGATAGATAGAGAGAGATGGACATATGGACAGACAGATAAACGGATAGATAGATAGATAGATAGATAGATAGATAGATAGATAGATAGATAGATAGATAGATAGATAGATAGATAGATAGATAGATAGATAGATAGACTGACGGATGGATGGATGGACAGATAGATAAATGGATGGATGGATGGATGGATGGATGGAAAGACAGAAAGACGGATGGACAGATAGATAGATGGACAGACGGATGATAGATAAACGGATGGATGGATGGACAGATAGATAGATAGATAGATAGATAGATAGATAGATAGATAGATAGATAGATAGATAGATAGACGGATGGATGAACAGATAGATAAATGGATGGATGGAAAGACAGACAGAAAGACGGATGGACGGATAAATAGATGGACAGACGGATGATCGATAAATAGAGAGATGGACATACGGACAGACAGATAAACGGATAGATAGATAGATAGATAGATAGATAGATAGATAGATAGATAGATAGATAGATAGATAGATAGATAGATAGATAGATAGATAGATAGTTTGTTCTTTTATAAATAGATATATTTACAATTAGTAGCTAATGTGGCAGCATAATGAACTTTGTGGGCTATTATTATCTTTGCTTCATTTGAACAGTTTGCAAGCAGATGATATTCCCAAACTCCTAATATAACCACCTACACACACACACACACACACACACACACACACACACACACACACACACACACACACACACAGAGAGAGAGAACTGCTAGCGTCTCTACAGACGCTCATCCAAGCGTTACCATATAAACTTCCAATAAAACGGAGCCGCGTGATGACCTTTACCGTAATTCATCACGGAGCGCGCCGGTGACTGAGGGGGGCCCTTCACAGACCGATAATTTGATTACCACAACATCTGTAACATCAATAATGTCCGATGAGATTGTTTTGCGCAACCAAACATGCCGTGGCCATAAAAGAGAGCGGGAGGGAGAGAGAAGGTGTCATCATCTCTTTGACATTTTACTTGCATTTCCGATTAGGTGAGCGTGCAAGATTACAGAATATCCACGTGGCCGCGTCAGGACGTTTGACGATGACTGCCATATGCCATATTGGACAAGTGTCATCATCATACTTTGCTAAGTATTGCTTATCTCAGTACTTTTATGCCACGTGTGATTAAACGGAGTTGGTTTGACTGAGGCGAGCTTAAACTGACACTGTCGTGCCCCTGATTACCCCAAATCACTTTTCATGCTCTTGAATTTGTCTCACCTGCTTTATAATGAGTTTAAATCGCAGGTGAGAGACACAGTCCGTCTGCGCGGGTTAAAAACGCGCGGGAAACACTTAGAACTGGATATAAATGTTTTGCCTAACCAGAGGAAGCATTGCGCTCACAATCCAATCGCGTGATCCATTAAGCTCATTTATTAAACGCAATTTGCCTTGTGTCATTGACTTGAGTAACGCCTCGGAGTTGAGAACGGTAAGACACACACGCGACCACCGGGCGGGACAGCGGGGAAACACGGATCTGACACGCGGAATTAGGAGGCAATTAAGAGGAGGTGGTTCCCGGGTAAACGGTGGACACCTATGGACAGCGCTGGGCGAGTGTAATGTCAGCTTAATTGCTATATTCTGATCGCTCTTTAATGGCGCTATCACCCGCTGAAGCCTCGAACGCTGTGCGGAAGCACTTGATGGCTGTTCTGGTCAGTGTGGTGGTGACTAGGTAAAAAAAAATCGAACTTGGCCTAGAGTTTTGCATCAAAAGCATAGCCTACTATTATCTACGGTTTTGTACACAATATTTTTGTAATGACTTACCCAGCTAACAAAAATATACAATATTTTGCTTACATTCCCATTTATGAAAACGTTATATCTGTCCGAATATTAATTTTTAAGTTTTAAAGATATTTTTAGGCTACTTGGTTGGAACGTTGCATTTGAATTCTGAAACGGTAGTAACATTTAAAAAAACATTCTATGAATGAGGTTAACATTACAGGAAAAATGTTTTTAGAAAACTTGTTTATAAGCTTAGATAAGGTAAAAACAGCCGCTGTAAAACCACACTATAAAACCTCCAAAATATGCTGGGCAAAACAATTATTTCATATTTCTGTTCTCTCCATACAGTCAAACCAAAATGTATTCAGACACCTTCCAAATTTCTCACATTTTCAAAGTTTATTTGCTATAGTTTAGAAAATGGTAATAAAATATGACTAGAACTTAAAAGTTAAACTGTCAGAACAAATTCATCTTGATAATATCAAATAACTTTGATAGAAAAGTATGTAACAAAACATGGTTAGGTCAATGTTGATCAAATTCACTGTGTCCTGCACCCACTAGTAAAAAAAATCAAAATTTATATCTGCGGTGTCTAAGTATTTTTTGATTTGACTGTATCTTTGTATCATTTTGAGCTTCAAACATTAAAATCCATTTAAAATGAGTCTGTTTAAGAACATATTGTGACAACATTAACTGCAATAGGTCAGCAAGTGTTTAATGAAATGTATATTTTTTTATTTTCCCCAGAGCAACGATGATGAAAATGGAATTGTTCAGTACTTAAACACTGAAATAAAAAGGTGTGACAACTAGCCCCGGTCTACCCCTACTACATGCAGGATTTTGCTCCTCCAAAGTTCTTCGCACAGAAGTCTAATAAATAGGCAAAATGCATGCAAAGTCATGCATTTGCATTTTTTGCATGTCTGTTCCAGCAGGGCTGGAGCAGAAGGTTGATAGTGTGCGGGTTCGGGAGGTTTTGCCGGTCTGCATGGCGCCGTTCCCTTGCGCAGAGATGCATGATTAGTTGTGGTTTGCGTTAACTAATACGTGCACGTTTTTGTGTACCACTTGAAATCATCTTTGTTTGTTTTGCAATCCCCCATTTGTTCTAGTTTGCGATGGCTGTTTTCTTGCCCTTGCGTTTCACTATTAGGCATATTTAAGGCCAGGCGCGCGCAGGCAGCAGAGGCACTATGTTCAAGGTTGAGTTACTTTTGGGGCTTTTTTTGTGTGTGAGCTATTTGTCTCAGCAGTCAGTACTGTTAATGTTACATTAGGTGTTTGATGTTTCATCATTTCAACCAATATTGCGTGAGATAACGAATGTAAAATGAAACCGCTAGGAACACGTTTGAATTCCCTCAGAAGGTGCGGGAAAAAAATTCCACGCGCCATGCCTATTAGCCTGGGTAATTTATTTTGTGTATGTCAGAAAACAAGAAGGCCAGAAAAAGAATATGGGGCTTTCTTTTCCATTACCAAACATTACAATCTTATTTCCATCACTGCACCGTTAAGTAATTTGCGAAAAGCCAACAGAGTCTGGCGCGCCACTCGCGTGGCGTGTGTTTAAACCCATTACTTTACCTTTTAATCAAACCTCGCGCTCGTGTCAAAACGCGCCGTTTTCGCCATGCATCTCTCCGAGCTCGTTCCAGTTCACCGGATGACCTTGAAAATGTTTGCTCTCCTAAACGTTGTCGTCTCTCTCTTTCTCTCTCTCGCTCTCCCTCTCTTACACACACACCCATGCAATGTTTTCATTGCGATAATATCCTTGTTTCAATTCATTTCACTTTTTAAATTGTCACAGTAATTTCCCTCATTTCGACCTGATTATATGAGCTTTTCAGAATATCAACTTGATTTCCATCATCATAATTATATTCAAAGTGGTCAACAAGTATAATGAACTTACACTGTAGGTTGTAACTTTTATCTTTCTTAGCATACCAATTAAAGGCAGCAATTAAACTCAAATTTAAGGTAGAACAAAATTAACTTTTTTTTTTTTTTTTTTTTTTTTTTGCTGCTCAAAACTGTGCTTAGAGATCATGGGTCATTCAGAGAAAATGATCTTTGTTTCCATATATAAATAGGCTTGTCAGGTTTTGTACAATAGTTTTGGAAATATCTGTTAAACTGTCTATCTAATAAACATCTATTTATGTCACGTTTATGTATACTGAAAAAAAAAACTAATGTAAAGAATTTTCACTCAGAAATTGCTGGGCAGCTAGAAACGACAAGTAACATGAAATTTTTGAAGTAGTATTTTCCTAAAACATAGGCTCATCTTTCTTTTTTACATGTGGGTAAACAAACTTTACATATAATTAAATTTACAATTATCTATGTATATTATATAGTACTACAGTATATTATATATACTACAGTTTACATTTTAACCACAATTTTAAACATAACTGAAAGTCACGTTTTCCATGAGGAACAACCAAACTCGAGCGCTTTTCGTTATGATCCGTATTGTACGTACATTAGTAAATCACAGATATTGTCATTGTTTAGCAAAATATAACTTTAACAACAGGCACATAAAAATATACATCAAAAGTATTTTAAATAGTTTATTGGCACCAATCACAGTTAGGTTGGGCTAGACAAATATAGGGCTGTCACTAATTATTAGTTTGGTAATTGAGCAATTGCTTGATTATTTTGACGAGTAAGCGAACAATGGCCTTTAAAATTACTTAAAAATACATATATAATAGGAATGAGGCAATAATAATTAATTGAAATAAAGTATCAAAAGCAAGTAATCATATAGTTTTATTAAACAGAACTGTTAAAATACATAATGTAGGCCTATAACAAATTACTGCAGAGGGCGCCAACGGTCTGACGATTGTTTTTACACTTTACTGTGATGGAATGCTTGCTGAATATTGCTGAAACAACATTTAATTCAAATGTCCACTTAATCTTAAATTAATTTAAATCCTGTCTAATAATGCATTAATGGATTAACATTAGTGGAATGCAGGTAAGGCCACTTTTGGTATTTTGCTGGTTACTCCACATGGGCAAAATGCAATGAAGGATTTAAAAAAAAATTAGAGTAGCCGATATCAAAAGTATTTTAAATAGTTGATTCAATCTTGACTTGATTGGCAATTAGAGTTTAGTTGCATGAGACCAATAAATAGTTGTCACTATATTATCTTGGAAATCATGCAATTGGTCGATTATTCTCAATTAAATTGCAATGAATTTAATTAAGTGGTCGATTAAGTCATCTAATAATTATAATTAATTTCTTTGTAGTAATAAAAACAGACCTAAGTGAACTATAGCCTTTACAATTACTTAAAATACATATATAATATCAACAATGCAATATTAATTTGTTGAAATAAAGTATCAAAAGCAAATCTGTTTTATTGAACAAAACTGTTGAAAGCGAATTTTAACAAATGCCTGCAGAGGGCGCCAACGGCCTGACCACTGTTTTTACACTTTACTGTGATCTAATCCTTGTTGAATATTGATGAAGCAACATTTAGGCTAATTCAAATGCCCACTTAATCTTGAATGGGTTTAATATATCATGGAGTCTTGGAAAACTGTCTAATAATGCATTTGTGGATGCGCCACTTCCGGTGTTTTGCAGATTACTGGACACAGGCGAAATGGGTTTATGCTAGAATGGATACAGCTCTGGCTACTGGGCATGCGCACATCAAACTTATTTTTGTCACACTGCACAACAATAATATAGGGCTAAATTTAGTGTTGGAGTAGGTGTAGATGCTAATAAAACACAATCTAATAGGTAGACAAATGAATTTCATTGTTAGTTTCCGGTCTGAGCTGTATCCCTTTTAGCCACAACTGGCAAAATGCTATGGAGGAATTTTTACAAATCAAGTACTTGGATTGAATCGAGGAATCGCTACAGCCCAAGACAAATATCGACAACAAAAATACTGACAGAAATTTATTTTCGTCTGAGTGGTATTAAATGACTTTTAACTACTAAAATGAATATACAACAAAAGATAAAACACTTTAAAAATCGATTAACTCTTCAAATTATTCATTTAGGTGACTGTTCTGTCCTGTGTGACGTGCACGGTTTCTGTGAACGCGCGCCTTATAGGATTAGATTTATGTTTTTTGGAAGGCTTATATATATATATATGTGTGTGTGTGTGTGTGTGTGTGTGTGTGTGTGTGTGTGTGTGTGTGTGTGTGTGTGTGTGTGTGTGTGTGTGTGTGTGTGTGTGTGTGTGTGTGTGTTTGGGTCGATGGGGAGGGGGCATGTTAGTTGCATTCGGCTGTGATTTATCGCAGTCCCGGGGAACGCGGCTCCCGTTCCTGTCCTAACGCATTTCAGCGCGCGCATCAGCCGTGATTAAACACCTGCTATGGCGCGCGAACAAAGCGCGCTAATCCAATATGTATCTCTGACATCTTAAATATCGTCCAATCCCCCGGCATCACGCGCAGCTTTTCCGCAAGATGGAATTCTAAAACATATTTTTCTAATTTATGGACGGACGATAAATCAAAATTAAGTCGTGGACAATGAAATATACATCAGCGTGCTGAGAAACAGGCTTGAAATGCAGCTACAGGCTCCAGCGCCTGCATAGGTGTGGGGCTTGCAGTGGGGTTTGTGGTCTTAGATGAAACATCAGACATGCCAGAGCCCCATTCTGTCGCTATGTCGAAATACCATACTGAAATGCAACGGTTGTAACTGCACTATAAAACAAATAAGCAATTGCATTTGTGACCCTGGACCACAAAACCAGCCATAAGGACTATTTTTTTGAAATTGAGATTTATACTTCATCTGAAAGCTGAATAACTAAGCTTTCCATTGATTTGTTTTTCATTGGTTTGTTATTTTGCAGAGATACAACTATTTGAAAATCTGGAATCTGAGGATGCCAAAAAATATATAAATATTGAAAAAATCATCTTTAAAAGTTGTCTAAATGAAGCATTATGTTTTGATATATTTACGGTAGGAAATTTACTAAATATCTTCATGGAACATGATTTTATTTTATTTTTTATAATTCTGACCCATGCAATGTATTGTTGGCTATTGCTACAAATATACCCATGCTACTTAAGACTGGTTTTGTGTTCAGGGTCACATTTATACTGAGTTTAAAGTCACACACGGGCCTATTAAAAAAATAGTGTCAAACACATTTTAGATCAACAGTATTGCTCCAAATGTTGTCCCAACTAGGAAATATTTGCACAAATAATTTGACAATGCTCAAAAAGCATAAACTATAGGCCTAATGTGATTACTGGATTATTGTTTTGCTTTATTTATGAAGTGTAGTTTTTGCCATTGCTATTAGATTAGTGATGCTAAAAGTGCATTTTTTTATTTTTATGAATGATAGTTTTATATTATATAGCCTACTGTAATTGAAGATCGTGTGTTTAAAGAGCAAAGATCTGTGTCTGTATGAATCTATTACCCTTATCTTTCTTACAAAGACTGCACTGAAAATATTTTTCATGTTAAGAGTCATATAAACCTAAATCAGGAATGATCTAATGACAGCTTAATTCATCATTTTCTAAACAGTACATCTGAACCTGATTGAAGTGATTTCAATTTAATGGTTTAATAAGGCATATAAGAGATAAAAAGCACATTTCCTAAACAAAGTACTTTACTGATGAGAATTAAGACAAGTATAGACAAAAAAGAAAACTTTTAAAAGAGATTATATATTTTTTGTTTAATAAACCGTATTTACAAGATAGTTTGGCAAGATATTTTTGATCAAATCTCTGTATACAGACCTTTAATTGTTTGCTGTGACTGTCTTTTATCCTAGATCTTAAAATCTGCGATTGCTTCTGCAAGGCATCTGACGTTTGTAAGGTATGAGGTGAGTTTATGCATTTTCTATAAATCCTAACCTAATTTGCATGCTCTTTTGTCATTTAAATCACAGCCAGCGAGTCCTATATGGTGCTATTGTTTTCTCTGGTGCTAGATTGCTTGCTCTCAGACAGACATAAAGGAAGGCCATTCTCTCCGGTCACTGTCCCGGTGACGCTTATTATTTGTGACTCTTCAATTCCACAGTTTCCCCGAATTCTCAGCACATTCTGCCCAGTGTATTACGCGCCGTGAACTACTCGGACATCAGACGCGTGTCTGTGGCCCTATAGGCACATAATGGATTCAGCAGCCTGTTCTCGTGTTTGGAAACAACCCAACATCGGTGGCCCTGCGACCGCTGAAACAAAGAAAATATCTGACCGTCGTTTTGTTTGCCCTTACAGGCTTTTATTCCGGATTTCCATCGGCTCGCTTCAGAAATAATACATCATCAGACTGACCTAGTTTGCAGGACCGCGGGTGCTTGCGAAGGATAATTGTTTGTAATCATCTTAATTAATATAATAATCATCTAATTTTATACCTCCTAATGAAAATTAAGTGCATTTTGATGCATAAGTTGTAATCAGCAGGCCAAGTAATTCATCTAATGATTTGTATCGGTGTTTATTCAAATAAGCAAACAATTTAATGCATTAATTTATACCGATTAAAACTTTGCAAGCTCAAACAGGGCAGCTCTTTTACATTTCAGCACCTTCATAAAGGCTTTAAACCTGTGCAGAAAACAAAATATGATGGGTTAAGGAGAAATGCGACCCTGGACCACAAAACCAGTCTTAAATACACTGCAAAAATGCTTTTCTTACTTAGATTTTTTGTCTTGTTTCCAGTCAATATATCTCAAAATTCTTAAATGAAGAAGGATTTTCTAGATGAGTGAAAAATTAAGTGAATTTTGCTTGAAAGAAGCAAAATAATTTGCCAATGGGGTAAGAAAAATAATCTTGTTTTCTGTTTGAAATAAAAAATTTTCTTACCCCATTGGCAGATTTTTTTGCTTGGTTTAAGCCCAGACTCACTTAATTTTGACTTGTTTTTCTGAAAACAAGAAAAACAAAATTTACTTGTCTAGAAAATCCTTCTTGATTTAAGAATTTTTAAATATTTTGGCTGGAAACAAGACCAAAAATCTGAGTAAGAAAAGCATTTTTTTTTTTTTTTTTGCAGTGTAGCATGGCTATATTTGTAGAAATAGCGAAAAATACATGGTATGGGTTAAAATGATCAACTTTTCTTTTATGCCAAAAATCATTAGGATATTAAGATTGTGTTCCATGAAGAATATTTTGTAAATTTCCTACTGTAAATATATCAAAACTTATTTTTGATTGATTTGATTGATGACTAATATGCATTGCTAAGAACTTCATTTGGACAGCTTTAAAGGCGATTTTCTCAATATTTCGATTTATTTATTTTTTATTTATTTTATTTTTTTTGCACAGTCAGATTGCAGATTTTCAAATAGTTGTACCTCAAACAAATATTGTCCTATTTATTTATTCAGCTTTCAGATGATGCATAAATGTCAATTTCAGAAAATGTACCCTATAGGGTCACAAATAAGGATGCTTGACATGATAAAAATGAGCTTAAAATGCATCCCTGTTCCAAACTAAAAATGTTGTTTTGCTGAAAATTTGTCCACTAAGAGCATCATTTGTCTAACTTTAATTTAATGACTAGTGACAATCTCAGTAACTCACAATATTGACCTGCATATTATGTGGCATAATGTAGGCCACACAGTGTAGATGAAAAATAAGTCCAAAATTAATCAAATATAAATAGGTTATGAAGACTTAGTTAGGATCCCATGCCTGTGCAACTAAAATGCGATATACAGGCTTTTTAATTTTTTTTCAATAGTGGGCACATTGGCATTATTCTGCCATATTGCAACCAAAGCAATGATTTAAGAGCCATTTCTTATATTTTCTGCAGACATGCTTGATTTTAGGATGTTTAATGTCACATTTCCATTGTCTTTTGCCTTCAGATCTTCCCTGAATCGTTTCCATCAACGCACCAGTCAATCAATCTTCACCAACACTGCATGCCATCAGCAACTCCGTTTTGTTGTTTCTTCTAATGAAAACGGCTCTCCATGAGAGTTCTGATGAGTTCGAGTGATGAACGAGGACACAGTTTGGTGAGAGTAAGTGAAAATCACACTCTCTTCCTCCACTCAGCGACTTTTATGTAAAACAGCGCAATTAAACAATGTCCTGAAAATGAATGTATGCTGGAAACATGAGGCTCATTTGGCTGATGAATGGCCGCGCTTTGGATCAAACGCGATTTTAGTTGAGTGTGCGTTTAATACGCCTCTCATTTAAGTATTTCATTTCTTGAATTTATTTATTTTTAGATTTGCAAAAAATATTTTAAGCTTCATTGTTGTTTTTAATCTGGTGGTTTGCTGGTTTAGCAGTTTTCTCTAGTCTGTTTTGATGCTTTAAGAGGGGGTTTGAGCACATCTCAGCTGGTCAAGCAGTAACACCATCTGTTAAACCAGCAAAACCAGCTGAGCACTCGTTTGTCCAGGCTGAAAGACCAGCAAACCCCTCTAGGCAGGTTTAAGTTTGTTATCCTTTAGTAATAAGAACAACAACAGGAATTTTACTAGTAGTAGGCCTCCTGTTGTACTTTATTGCAGTTGTGTTGTTCCATATCATGGCTGTTTTAGTTGCTCTTCGTGAGTGAGAGCGAGAGCAAGAGCAAGCGAGGGAATTTTCATTCCAGCTTTCGCCTCTGTTCGGCCCCTGAAACAGGGGGATGTGATCAATCTGCCGCCTATTAAGGCCGTTAATTGATAATGCATACTAATTAGGCAGAGCTTTGGTACTTTAGAGACTTTGAGGAGGTAATTGTCGGCACGAGTCCAAATGTAGTTTAAAAAGCAGTCTGCACGAGGTGAAAAATTTCACTTGGCTGGTGGCGTGAGGGGCCTGTAATGAACTGCACTCATAAACAGGTTTTGTGCACAGGTAGCATTAAAAAGTTTGGGGTCAGAAAGAAATTAATACTTTTATGAAGTGATGACATTTTAAATTGATCAAAAGTGACAGTAAAGGCATTTATAATGTTATAAAAGATTTCTGTTTAACATCCAAGAATCATGTTTTCCACAAAAGCAGCTGCAAAACTTTTCAACATTGATAATAATAAGAAATGTTTTAGAGCAGCAAATCAGCATATTAGAATGATTTCTGAAGGATCATGTGACATTGAAGATGCTGAAATGATGCTGAAAATTCAACTTAATAAATTAGATTTTAAAACATATTCAAGTAGAACACAGTTATTTTAAATTGGTAATATTATTTCACAATATTACTGTTTTTACAGTATTTTTAATCAATAAACGTAGACTTGGTGAGCATATTCTTTCAAAAACATTTAAAAATGTAAAATACAACATATACTACCAGTCAAAAGTTTTCGAACAGTAAGATTTGTTAATGTTTTTAAAAAGCCTGTATTTATTTGATCCACAGTACAGCAAAAATAGTTTTACTATTTAAAATAACTATTTTTTTATTCTAATATTTTTTAAATGTAATTTATTCCTGTGATTTCAAAGCTGAATTTTTAGCATCATTACTCCAGAGACATGATCGTTCAGAAATCACTCTAATATTCTTATTTGCTGCTCAAAAAGCATTTATTATTATTATGTTGAAGCTGTGTAGATTTTTATCCAGGTTTCTTAAAAAATAAATAAATAAATAAATAAATGATCACATCACATATTTGAATTATATATATACTGATCTTTGGATCTTTCTATTCATCAAAGAATCCTAAAAAAATTAACTGTTTTAAATATCGATATTAATAATAATAAATGTTTCTTGAACAGCAAATCAGCATATTAGTATGATTTCCGAAGGATCATGTGACACTAAAGACTAGTAATGATTCTGAAAATGTAGCTTTGATCACAGGAATAAATTACATTTTAAAATATATTCAAATAGAAAAGAGTTATTTTAGATAGTACAAATATTTCAGAATTTTACTGCTTTTACTGTACTTTGAATTAAATAAATGCAGGCTTGGAGGGCAGAAGAGGCTTTAAAAACATTAGAAATCTTACTGTTCAAAAACTTTTGACTGGTAGTGTATATACACAACATAAAAGAACATATAATACAGCATGTAATCAATGGCTACAGCTAACCATTGAAGAACCTTTTTTTAAAAAAGTGAACATTGGACAATACAGTTTATATTGTCCAAAATTCAAAGCATAATGTTAGGAGCAGGTTATATGTCAATGGATATAAAGCATCCTTGCATGAAGGTTGTTTGGATGTGGCATTCCAGCAGTAGGCCCACACAAACTTCACATGCGCTGACGCGTGCGTGGTCATCTTGAGTGAGACGCATTTAACTTCACTTGATGCAACATCAAGCAGCCCCTGACAAGCATGCATCAAAGCGCGCAGCTCTAATTAAACTAGATCAACATGTGAGAATATTTGTTCCTTTTCAGTGTCAAAATCAAGACCCTTTGAACCGTCAATCTCCCGCGCAAATGAGCGTGTCTGTCTTGCCGTGTATAGAGGCTGGGTGTGATGTTGTCAAAAGACGTTGCCATGGCGGTTTGTTGTGGTGCTCGACCCGAATTTGTTCCCCTTTGCTCCGCGCGTCCCTCACGAGTGAAGCCCGTGGCGCGTGTCTGAAGGTTGTCACATGCTGTTTTCTGTCCGAACGGTTCATGGACATCCTTTAAAACGAGTGGCTGTATTAATATTTATTCAGAACTTCAAAACAAATACTCCGTAGTGAGAGATTTGCAATCAACAGGGTATAAAAAAGCATGCATATGCTGTAAAAAATACTTCTTGAAGGACATTTGACAAATAATATACCATTTCAGTCTTTCAACTTTCAACTAAACTTTTCAACTTTCAACTAAAATTCATCAGTTTTCAGTGTCACTTGTAATTTCTTTGTACTTATTTGTGACCTTGGACCACAAAACAAGTCTTAAGTAGGGTCTGTATATTTGTAGAAATAGCCAAAAATACACTGTATGGGTCAAAATTATAATTTTTTTTTAATGCCAAAAATCATTAGGATATTAAGTAAAGATCATGTTCCACGAAGATATAAATTGATGTAAATTTCCTACCGTAAATATATCAAAACTTAATTTTTGATTAGTAATATGCATTGCTAAGAACTTCATTTGGACAACTTTAAAGGCGATTTTCTCCGTATTTAGTTTTTTTTTTTGCACCCTCAGATTTTAAAAAATTTACCCTTCGGATGGGTTTTATGGTCCAGGGTCACAATTCTGAAATTTACTAGCCATTTCTGAGTAAAAAGGGAGGGTTTCTGCAGGTCTTTTATTTTGACTCTTCCACAAATAAAAGCCTTAAAAAGGTCTTGAATCAGAACAGAAAGTCTAAATGTTGCATGCACAAATGCATATCTTTCTTAGTATGTTTATTAATTCAAAACGAATACTTCGTAGTCAGAGTTTTGCAATCAACAGGCTATAAAAAAGCATGCATATGCTGTAAAAAATTACTTTTCGAACTAAATTTTACAAGAATATATCATTTCAGTCTATCCTGCTTTAAAATGTAAGTTCATTCAGTGTTACTTGCTGTTCTTTGTACTTGTGAAAGTTACTAGCAATTTCTGAGTAAAAAAAAAGGATTCTGCAGGTCTTAATTCACTCTTCCACAGATTGAACGCTAAAAAAGGTTGTAAATCAGAACAGGAAGTCTAAATGTTGCATGCACAAATGCATATCTTCCTCAGTATGTTTATTTAGTCAAAACAAATACTTTGTAGTGAGAGTTTTGCAATCAACAGATTTTAAAAAAGCATACATATGCTGTAAAAAAATAAATTTTTGAAGGACATTTGACAAGAATATACAATTTTAGTCTTCGTATTTTAACATTTAACAGCTTATTCAGTGTTACTTGCTGTTTCTGTTCTTAATTGTGAAAACTACTAGCAATTTCTCAGTAAAAATTGGAGAGCCTTTGCAGATCTTAGTTTACTCGTCCACAAATTAAAGCCTTAAAAAAGGCCAAATTAACAAATGCATATCTTTCTCAGTATGTTTATTTATTCAAATCGAATACTTCCTTGTGAGAGATTTGCAATCAATTTGCAGATCTTAATTTACTCTCCCAGACGTTAAAGCCTTAAAAAGGTTGTAAATCAGAACAGAAAGTCTAAATGTTGCATGCACAAATGCATATCTTTCTCAATATTTTTATTTATTCAAAACTTCAAAACGAATACTCTGTAGTGAGAGATTTGCAATCAACAGGCTATAAAAAAGCATGCATATGCTGTAAAAAAGTACCTTTCAAAGGACATTTTACAAAAATATATCAATTCAGTCTTTCTAATGTCAAATTTTGGTTCATTCAGTGTTACTTGCTGTTTCTTTCTGTGAACTGTGAAATTTACTAGCAATTTCTGAGTAAAAATGGAGAATTTCTGCAGATTTTATTGTACTCTTCCACAAATTAAAACCTTAAAAAGGTCTTAAATCAGAACAAAAGTCTAAATCGTCTTCCTCAGTATTTTTTATTAAAAACGTCAAAACAAATACCTCATAGTAAGAGATTTGCAGTCAACAGGCTATAAAAAAAGCATGCACATGCTGGAAAAAAAAATATTTCAAATTATATTTTACAAGAATATACAAGAATATAGTATTTCCCCACAAATTAAAGCTTTAAAAGGTCTTAAATCAGAACAGAAAGTTATGACATTAAAAGTTGGATGCACAAATGCATATTTTCCATATGCATAGCCATATTGTTTTTCCAATGCAAAGAGTTACTTGAAAGCTTGAAAAAGCCAGGACATTTTTTTAATATAACTTCTGAAAGCAGGTAGTCATATACACCTAGGATGGCTTGAGGAGTAAATAATGGGCTAATTTTCTTTTGCATGCACAAATGCATATCTTCCTCATTTTTACTTATTCAAAACTTCAAAAACGTATACTTTGTAGTGAGAGATTTGCAATCAACATGCTATAAAAAAGCATAGATATGCTGTAAAAATTACTTTTTGAAGGATATTTGACAAGAATATACAGTTTCAGTCTTTGTACTTTAAAATTTAAGTTCATAGTGTTACTTGCTGTTTTTCTGTACTCAATTGTCAAATTTACTAGCAATTTCTGAGTAAAAATGCAGGCTTTCTTAATTTACTCTTCCACAAATTAAAGCCTTAAAAGGTCTTAAATCAGAACAGAAAATTATATTATTAGTATAAGCATATTTTCATAAATATTTTGTCTTGTTTTCCAATGCAAAGAGTTACTTGAGCTGCAGCATGAAGATATAAAGACCACAAGTCAGAACATAAAGTCTTACATTTATAAAGTTATGAAATGTTGCACAAATGCATATTTTAGTCAGTCTTATTTTCCAATGCAAAGAGTTGCAACATAAAGATTTAAAGCCTTATTTTCTGAGAAACTGAACAAAATAGATATTTGCAATGTTTGCAAAACGTAATTTTTGATAATAACATGCATTGCTAATAACTTCATTTGGACAGCTTTAAAGGTGATTTTCTCCATATTTAGGTTTTTTTGCACACTCAGATTTAAAAGAATGTACCCTTCTGACGGGTTTTGTGGTCCAGGGTCACAATTTTAAAGTTTACTAGCAATTTTTGAGTAAAAAGGGAGGGTTTCTGCAGGTCTTAATTTACTCTTTCACAAATTAAAAAGCCCGAAAAAGGTCTTGAATCTGAACAGAAAGTCTAAATGTTGCATGCACAAATGCATATCTTCCTCAGTATTTTTACTAATTCAAAACTTCAAAATTAATACTTTATAGTGAGAGTTTTCCACTCAACAGGCTATAAAAAAGCATGCATATAAAAAACATGTCAGTTCATTCAGTGTTACTTGCCTTAAAAAGTATGTTTATTTATACAAAAGGAATGCTTTGTTATAATAGATATTTGCAATGGTAACCAAGGAAGAACATCGCTTTTTTTGCAGTATGATCAGAAGGTACAGTAAAAGTTATTTATATACTCTGCTTAGGAGCAGAGGTATTCAAGCTGTAAGCTATTTTTTGTCAAATTAATTAATGAGTAGTGAAAATCATTATACACTTACAGAACATATTGACGTATTATATTCCTTTCAATTTATTCCTTCTTTACTTTGCTTTAAAAAACTTATATTTATGTTCGTAACATTGTTTCTACTCAAAAATCCTTTATGTGTGTTAATGCAATCCTGACTAAAGTGTTTTTGTGTTCATTAAAGCCATCAATTAAGCGTAAATATATCCCACTGATGAGACTTCAGCAAATCAAACTCAATGACAGGTTGAAATAAATATAGCCGGGTCACGGCACCACCGTGACCTGGCGTTATATTCCTTGTTGTTGTCATAAAATGCATTTAACTCATTGTTGATCACCGCAGACAGTTTTTTTCCACTTGAAAATGTGCGAATCTGATTTATATAGTCTCTCTCTGTCTCTCTCTCGCTCGCTCCCTGTCTACCTTGGTTTTTTTGGGGGGGATTTGTTTGTTTCCCGCTTTTCTCGAGGGGTGCGTGAAGACAGACAAGCTTGCCAGATTCATTTTCTGATCAAAGCTGTTTGATTTGGTCAATTTTGCCACATTGGAGACGTTCTCTATTACTGAGATAAATAGCCCCGGGCTAACTGTCAACCAAAACTTGTAAGCTAATAAATTATTCCAATTTCTCCCCGCCGGATTTCTCCTGGGAGACAGCCTCTAGGAAATACACTTTTTGATTAGTAAATTTCTGTGTGTGTGTGTCTGGACATTCGGATGTGTCGTCTTTGATTAGCGGAGGCCCTGTTAGAGCCGAGGGCGGCAGAGGGGCTGTCAGTCGAGCGCAGACTCTAATGCATAATGCATTGACACAACCGGCTTTCTGCCACCTCCCTCTCCCAGAGCGAACACTGGCCGCCCGGGTTCCCCTCACCTGAGAGCTCCCTCTCTCTCTCTTTCTCTCTCGCTGTCCCTTTCTTAGCTAACCGGCTCAGGAAATAAAGCATCGTGACAGATCCTCGCTCGCTGCAGACCTGTAGTTATGAGTGCCCGGCACACACACACACACACACACACACACACACACACACACACACACACACACACACACACACACACACACACACACACACACACTCTTGGAAGTTGGAAATGGGTTGACTTGAGCTGAAAGTGTGCAATCAGCAGAATAGGGGAGAGCTGTTTGACTGATAGGCTGTTGGGAAATTGATCTCCACCCACTGGCCTGATAACCCCCCACCTGCCCTCTTCTCTTTTATCTGTCTTCTTTTCTCTTTTACCTCTTTTTGCAGGCGCCAGCACTCAATCTGAAGCCTTTATGTGTGTTGCTGGCACAAAAATGCTGGTTCTGGTTTTGCACCTGATACTTAAACTTTGTGGTCTTCAACTTGACGTCCGTGGCAAGTACGCTTTTCAAAGCTAATTGAAAATAGAAAAGTTTTTGACGATTAACACTTCAAGTGGCCAATGCAGCATTTAGCTGCCATTCAGCCTGATTCTTTAATTTAGTGTTGAATTTATTTACAAATAGCGTATGCATTTGCTGTGAGTTTTATGAATTACAAAATAGGTTTAAAAAAAACTTGAATAAAAATTTTAAAATTTAATTTTAAATAGTAAGGAAAAGGTACAAAGTGAGACCTTTAGATACAATTATTACATTTTGAATGTATTTATTATATGTTTTTTTAATGTTTCAAATAAACTTTTAAATATAAAATTATATTTATATTATATATTTAATTGTATAAATATATTTTAAATTAAAAGTAAATTAAATTAAATATAAATATATGTGACCCTGGACCACAAAACCAGTCATAAGGTTAAATTTGACAAAACTGAGATATATACATCATATGCAAGCTCAATAAATAAGCTTTCTATTGATGTATAGTTTGTTAGGATAGGACAATATTTGGCCGAGATACATCTATTTGAAAATCTGAAATCTAAGGGTGCAAAAAAATCTAAATACTGAGAAAATCACCTTTAAAGTTGTCCAAATTAAGTTCTTAACAATGCATATTACAAATCAAAAATTACATTTTGATAGGTTTACAGTAGGAATTTTACGAAAAATCTTAATGTAACATGATCTTTACTTAATTTCCTAATGATTTTGGACATAAAAGAAAAATCAATAATTTTGACCCATACAGTGTATTTTTGGCTATTGCTACAAATATACCCCAGCGACTTAAGACTGGTTTTGTGGTCCAGGGTCACATATTATAAATTAAATATAAAAATATAGATATTAAAAACATGTAAAATTAAATATAAAATATATTACATTTTATATAAAATTGACTTTTAAATATATTTTTTAAAATTATTTAAAAATAAATGTACATATAATTATTTATATATTAGTAAGGGTACAAAGTGATAAGCAGAAGACGCAATTATAAAATTTTTAATGTATTTATTATATGAAATTTAAGTACGCTATTTTAAATATGCTTTTAAATAATTTAAATATATATATATATATATATATATATATATATATATATATATATATATATATATATATTAAATTATGTCTTTAAAATACATATTTTTTATACATTTACAATAAAAAAATTAGAACTTTGAATAACATATGTTTAAGACTTAAATTATATTTAAATAAAATTACATAAAAATCTAAATTAAAATATAAAATAAATATATTAAATTGAACACAAATTTTACTTTTTAAATAGAATTTAGTTTGTTTTAATTAATTAAAAATAAATGTACATATAGTTATTTATATATTAGTAAGGTAGAAAAGAAGGTAGAAAATATATAATTATTTGTAGATTAGTATATTATATATTATATAATAATAATAATAATTATTATTATTATTATTATATAATATCTATATTATTATATAATTATTTATATATTAGTAGGGGTACATAAGAAACAATTATTAAATTTTTAAATGCATTTATTATATAAGTTTTAAGTACACTCTTTCAAATATGCGCGTTTGTGCATTTTTTATGTTTATAATTCTTAATATAATTATATTTAGTTAAAACTCTCTCTCTCTCTCTCTCTCTCTCTCTCTCTATATATATATATATATATATATATAGAAACAGGCTATTATTTAAAATGGTCATTAAGAATTATATGTATATGTAATTTTTCTATAATGTTTTTACATTTTAATCTAATAATATTTCAAGTTTTAAATAAGCTATACTAATTCAAATTCATATATACCTAAAAATAAAAACCTAAAATTAATTCATATAATTAATATATATTTTTAAGTGTAAGATTATATTTTAATTAAATTGTAATTGAATGCAATGTAATTTGAATTTAATTTAAAAACGTGCAAACATTGTTTGCTATAAGAGTATCCTTAAACATACATTTTTATGCATTCTCTACACTACTAATTTGTCCTCTTAGGGTACTTTGTCTATATATTAGATACATAGGGGGAAGAAACACTAAAAGTACAGTTTTTCAACATGTGTTAATAATTATAGTAGATCATATAATATATTATTAATGAGACCATTTGATATGATAAATTATGTTTTCTGTTTTGTTTTTGGTCAGGTCATGGAGTACAGTAGTCACCTCCATCATCACTTGGATCTCAAGTCAAAGGAAAGTGGGCCAGTTTGATGAGAGGTTTGCTGTCACTTCTACCGTTTTGATGGAAAAGTGGTAAATCTCACATTTTTCCTTTCATTTCCTCTATTTCACTTGTCCTTTTCTAATTTTTGCTCTTCATTGACCCCATTCCCTTCTTCCACCCCTCTATATATCCCCCTCTCCTCCTCCTTTTTGTGTCTTTCCATGTGCTGTGACTCAATAACTCCCAGCATGCCGTTTGAGCGCGCACACACACACACACACACACACATAACCGGAGGAGTACAGAACAAACACATCTCCTGGATCCTGAGCACCAAAAACTACACTCATCATTTATCAGCTAGCTAAATGCCTGCCCAAACCATTACCCTCCCCAAAGCAGCCAGCAGGACGGGGAGGGGAGGCGAGCAGAGAGGCGCTGCGCTGGGTGAATTAAACTTTTGAGGGTTCAGCGCTTTCCCACTTCGGCGATTCATCTTTCCTCTCACCCAGGAAGTGCACACCCAGCAGGAGAGTGAGGTAATTACATCTCCACATGACACGGCGCTTCATTACTGCCTGTGTGTCTTGCTCACCGCCGCTGCTGTAGTTTAGAGATGGGGTACGCAGGGGGTACGGAGATGGAGGCTGGGTTTTTTTTTTAGTTAAACAGCGATGGCTGACTACACACGGCCTCTCGGTGGGTGAGGGTAATTTTTATGTACCACTGCGTTAACTGCTGGAGTGGACTGAAGGAAATTTGATAGACAGAGGACTAACCGGCCTGGGTTGTGTTTGTGGAGGATGTGATGAGTTTGAGATTACATGTTGGATGTCATTTTGTAACTTTTTGAATTATGCGTCATGTGTCTGGTATAATGGCTTTCGATAAAGATAATCTAAACTATTCTATATAATATAGAAGGACTTGTTTATTTGATACAAGGATATTATTGTAGTTCTTCTATGTTTTGCTGCATTAATTTGATTAAAAATACATTAAAAACTGTAAAATTGTGAAATACTTTTACAGTTTAAAATGACAGTTTTCTATTTTAATATATAGTAAAATGTAATTTATTTCTGAGATGCAAAGCTGAATTTTCAGCATCATTACTCCAGTCTTCAGTGTCACATGATTCTTCAGAAATCACTCTAATATGCTGATTTGCTGCTTAAAGAAACATTTATTATTATTATTAATGTTAGAATCATTTTTAACAGGATTTTTTTTATCAAAAATTTAAAAGAACAGCATTTATTTTAAATCTGTTTTGCAACTATTATAAATTAAAAAACTATAAAATTTTAAACTGTATACATTTGACTTTTTATTTAATTATGTAATGCATTCTTGCTGAATAAAACTAATATTTAGAAAAAACATGAATCTACAGAATGTAGCATGTGTATATAACTATAACTATATATATATTCTATAGATTATTGAGGATATAGAAAAAATAGGGCATAATATGCAGTATATTAGTTATATCAATTTGTATATATTACATACAGCTGAAGTCAAAAGTTTACATACACTTTGCAGAATCTGAAAAATATTAATTATTTTAATACTGGAACCGCTCAAAATTAATGTTATTTTTTATTTAATATTTATTTTATTTAGCCTTTGTTTGTCCTGAACAGTTGAACTGCCTGCTGTTCTTCAGAAAAATCTTTCAGGTCCAACAGATTCTTTGGTTTTTCAGCATTTTTGTGTATTTGAACCATTTCCAACAATGACTGTATGATTTTGAGATCCATTTTTTCACACTGAGGAAAACTGAGGGACTCATATGCAACTATTACAGAAGGTCCAAATGCTCACTGATGTTCCAGAAGGAAACACGATGCATTAAGCTGGGGGTGAAAACTTTTTGAATTTGAAGATCAGGGTAAATTTAACTTTTTTGTCTTCTGGGAAACATGTACATATCTTCTGTAGCTTCTGAAGGGCAGTGCTAAATGAAACAAATATATTTAGGCAAAATTAGAAAAATTTACACTCCGTTTTCATTTCGTTTAAAAGTTTTCACCCCCTGGCTCTTAAAGGAGAAGTCCGGTGTGATATTGATCTAAAGTGTATTGAATCATGATACCGAGTGTGAACGTACCTTGCATATCTCATCTCGGTTTGTGTCCTGCTGTCCGAAATCTGGGGTCAGTTAGCCGATGCTCACAACAGGTTGTCAATGAGAGTCAATAGGGCATCGAAGTAGCCATGTAAATAAATCACTGTTTTATGCCATTTACGAGGCACAAAGTAGCTCCACACTTCATTGGTAGACTTCCAAGGGCCCTGACATTTAAAACGAGACATTGAGAACTCAGAAAAAGCACCGGTAGTTTATTTACGAGAAGATTTATACAGACATTCCCCTTAGTAAAATCACCGGCCGCCGCCATCTTGAATTTAGTCACGATAAGTCGAGTGACGAGCAGGAAGGAACTTATCAGGTTATCAACTTATCAGGTTGTAGTTTCCATCCTGCTCGACACTGGACTTATCGTGACTAAATTCAAGATGGCGGCGACCGGATTTTTTCTTGCAGGAACTGTCTGTATAAATCTTCTCGTAAATAAACTACCGGTGCTTTTTCTGAGTTCTCAATGTCTCGTTTTAAATGTCAGGGCCCTTGGAAGTCTACCAATGAAGTGTGGAGCTACTTTGTGCCTCGTAAATGGCATAAAACAGTGATTTATTTACATGGCTACTTCGATGCCCTATTGACTCTCATTGACAACCTGTTGTTAGCATCGGCAAACTGACCCCAGATTTCGGACAGCAGGACACAAACCGAGATGAGATATTCAAGGTACGTTCACACTCGGTGTCATGATTCAATACACTTTAGGTCAATATCACACCGGACTTCTCCTTTAATGCATTGTATTTCCTTCTAAAGCATCAGTGAGTGTTTGAACCTTCTGTAATAGTTGCTATAAGTTTCTCAGTTGTCCTCAGTGTGAAAAGATGGATCTCAAAATCATACAGTCATGTTGGAAAGGGTTCAAATACCCCAAAAATGCTAAAAAACAAAAACAAAGAATTTGTGTGACCTAAAGTGTTTTTCTGAAGAACAGCTGCCAGTTTAACTGTTCAGGACAAACAAGGGATTCAAAAATATCATTAAACAAAGAAAACACATCTGTGGATCATTCAGGAAACAACACAGTATTAACAATCAAGTGTATGGGTCATTTTTATAAATTTAACTATTATTTTCTCTTGTGGACTATATATAAACATCTTTTATGTGAAATATCTATTCAGCTCAGTACTAAATCAAAAAATAACATGCATTTTATATGATCCCTCTTATTTAGCTGATTCTGCAAGGTGTATGTAAACTTTTGACCTCAACTGTTGGTTATAGGGCAGTGATTTTCATTTGGTGTGTCTTGTTTCAGAAATATATGAAGTACATTAAACCATCAGTACAGAGTAGCTGTAAAGAGTAGATGAGCACGGCATCAGAATTCAAGCCCGGCTCATTAGGCATCCTGAGACCAACAACAGAATGAGCTCTTAAATTCATAACTTAGTTCTCCGACTCCCTCCGTAGAAATCAAATCAAACACGAAAACTAGCAACTGACCGATTACATCTGACAGCTGTCTCTAGGTGCGAGGTGTTTTAAAGACTCTCATGCTCTTTCTGTGGTCAGACAGATGCGCGCTCGTTCAATAGTCATTTTGATTCCAGTGATTTAGCTAATTACTCTGTATCAGCTCAAGTCATCGATCCCACCCCTCTCCCACTGTCAGCCACTCCTGGGGGTCAGAGAGTGATTGACAGCCATGTGAACCAGCAGGTGTTTGCTAAATGGACTACAACTTGGAGTCATTTGGCCTGAGTTTATGGCCACTTGTACTGTATATGCAAATATTTAATTACATACAGTTGAAGTCAAAAGTTTACATACAACTTTCAGAATCTGCTAAATGTTCATTATTTAACCAAAATAAGAAGGATCATACAAAATGGTTGTTGTTTTTTTAGTACTGAATAAAACCTGAATAAGATATTTCACTTAAAATATGTTTACATAAAGTCCAAAAGAGTAAATAATAGTTGACATTATAAAAATGGCCTGTTCAAAAGTTTACATACACTTGATTATCAATACTGTGTTGTTACCTGAATGATCCACAGCTGTTTTTTTTTGTTTGTTTAGTGATAGAGTTGTTCATGAGCCCCTTGTTTGTCTTTAACAGTTCTCAAAAAATCCTTCAGGTCCCTCAAATTATGTGGTTTTTCAGCATTTTTGTGTATTTGAACCCTTTCAAATATTTACTGTATGATTTTGAGATCCATCTTTTCACACTGAGGACAACTGAGGGACTCATATGCAACTATTACAGAAGATTCAAACTCTCACTGATGCTTCAGAAGAAAACTTGAAAACATTTGAACAGAATGAAGATGTGTACATTTTTTATTTAGCACTGCCCTTCAGAAGCTACAGAATATACCTACATGTTCCCAAGAAGACAAAATCAGTTAAATTTACCCTGACCTTCAAATTCAAAATGTTAATGCATTGTGTCTCCTTCTGAAGCATCAGTGAGCATTTGAACTTTCTGTAATAGTTGCATGTGAGTCCCTCAATTGTCCTCAGTGTGAAAAGATGGATCTTAAAATCATACAGTCATTGTTGAAAAGGGTTCAAATACACAAAAATGCTGAAAAACCAAAGAATTTGTGGGACCTGAAGGATTTATCTGAAGAACAGCAGGCAGTTTAACTGTTCAGGACAAACAAGGAGCTCATGAACAACTACCACTAAATAAAAAAACAACACAGTATTAAGAATCGAGTGTATGTAAAATTTTGAACAGGGTTATTTTATAAATTCAACTATTATTTTCTCTTGTGGACTATATGTAAATGACTTTTATGTGAAATATCTTATTCAGGTCAGAACTAAATAAAAATAACATGCATTTTGTATGATTCCTCTTATTTTGGTAAAATAATTTACATTTTGCAGATTCTGCAAGATGTATGTAAACTTGTGACCTCAACTGTATAAGTGTTATTTATTTGGATGTAGGCTGCTTAAAATATGGTAAAAAAAAAAAAATGCACCCAAAAATTTTAAATCGCTGAAAATGTACTCACCCTTAGGCCATCCAAGATGCAGATGAGTTTGTTTCTTCGTCAGATTTAAAGAAATGTAGCATTCCATCACTTGCAGTCCTCTGCAGTGAATGGGTGCCATCAGAATGAGAGTCTAAACAGCTGTTAAAAAGATCACAATAATCCACGTGACATTCCATCAGTGTAAACTTAAGAGATTTTGGGGTGTTTGCACACGTTTACAGTATGGAAGCCTTTTCCACTTCAGAGTTTAAAAATAAACCATGGCTGTGAGATTAAAGTAAGAAATAAAGTTGTACTTGTGAGATGACAGATATAGACACATTGAAGGATATATTGTCACAATTATAAGAATTTATAAGAAAGTTGCACTTGTGAGAAATAAAGTTGAAATTATGAGAAACTGCATGCTGAAGATGAATCACGTTGTTTTATTTCTCGTTTCGGTGAACAGTGCTAAATGAATACGTTAACATACATGAAACCATAATTATGTTTTATTTTTGGACTCCATTTTTGTACTTCCATGAAAATCTGATGATTGTGAATAAAAAGAAAATCTTAATTGAAGGAATGACAATATGATGTACAGAAATATCCTGCCTGTGTTGTGTTTTCACTGTGGTTTGTTTCAGTGTTGGATGTATAATTAGATTATAGTCACATATACACTGGACTGTGTGTCTGAGAAAGCGTGTGTGTGTGTGTGTGTGTGTGTGTGTGTGTGTGTGTGTGTGTGTGTTGGAGCACTAAGCTGTGGAATAGGCCTGTTAGTCAGTCCACCTCTCGGCTTTCAGATGTGTCTGTTTGACAGTGCGGGGTGCGTTTGCTGTGGGCAACAGCAGTGACCTGAGCAGAGTGTGTGACGGAGCCTTACTGAGTTTGTGTTGAGTCTCGTCAGACTTGGACCACATTGACTACAGACACACACTGGCACACATGAGATGTATTCAACTGACTGCTATCTATCTATCATATATCTTTTTTTTATCTGCCGTTCTATCATCTATCTATCGCTGTCGTTCTATCGATCTATCATTTTTCTATCTCTAGCTATCGTTCCTATCTATCTATCTATCTATCTATCTATCTATCTATCTATCTATCTATCTATCTATCTATCTATCTATCTATCTATCTATCTATCTATCTATCTATCTATCTATCTATCTATCTATCTATCTGTCGTTCTATCGTTCATATCTATCTATCTATCTATCTATCTATCTATCTATCTATCTATCTATCTATCTATCTATCTGTCGTTCTATCGTTCATATCTATCTATCTATCTATCTATCTATCTATCTATCTATCTATCTATCTATCTATCTATCTATCTATCTATCTATCTGTCGTTGTATTGTTCATATCTATCTATCTATCTATCTATCTATCTATCTATCTATCTATCTATCTATCTATCTATCTATCTATCTATCTATCTATCTATCGTTCTATCTATCGTTCTATCTATCGTTCTATCTATCGTTCTATCGTTCTATCTATTGTTCTATCGTTCTATCTGTCTATCTATCTATCTATCGTTCTGTCATTCTATCATCTGTTTATCTTTCGTTCTATCGTTCTGTCATTCTATCTACCATTCAGTTGTTCTTTTGTTCTGTCTATCTATATCTGTCTATCGTTCTGTCATTCTATCTATCTATATATGAAATTAAAATTGGTAGTTGAATTGGATTTTAAAAGGCATTGTCAGTTCATTTCTAAATGGGCATTACCCTGGTTGCTGGAGTGCTTTTTTTTGTGCTAGATTCAGTAGGCATAATTAGCCAGATTTTCCACATCTATCTGTGTACTGGTATGAGGTTGATATCACACGCCTGACCTCATATTTTCATACAGTGACTTTTACAGAGTGTCGTCATAACATCATATGGAGTGTGAGCAAAGCATAAAACCACTATGTTTGCTTTTTATATTGTATAGTTAATGTATTTCCATTTTACGAACCATTTCCTTAGTACACATAAGCATCCTTGTTTGGCCTTTAAAAAATATTGCACAAATTCATTAACTTCAGCAAAGCCTGTACATGCAGAGCAATTACGTCTCTTCACATAATCATACCTGTCTAGAAGCTTACTGTCCATCAAAACGGGAAGTTGTTCAATCTCTCACTCCTACACAACACTTTCAGTCTTGCCTCAAATTACCTTCAATCAAAATATAATTTTACTAAGAATCAAGAGGAAATGTGTGTGGTGACATGTGATTGTGAAAATTTGGGATGCAAGACGAGAAATGTTACTTTGTGATAATTAATTAGTCTGAAATGACTGATTTGTGTGAGAGAACCATGGAATGCGTAAAATAAATTAAGCATAAAGTCATATTTATTTATTTTTTCATTTGTACAATATATGTTGTGCAAAAACCTAGCATGAATGTATTTAAAGAGGTCATATGATGCAGTTTCTTGTTGTTCTTTGTCTTTGGAGTGTTACAAGCTGTTTGTGCATAGATAAGATCTGTAAAGTTGCAAAGCTTAAAGTATCAAAGCAAAAGAGATATTTATTATAAAAGTTAAGACTCAGCCACGCCATCCTAAAATGGCTCTTTCAAACACGTCCCCTCATGTCCACTTCACGACATTGGTAGAATTGCATAACACTGCCTATAATGAATATTTAAAGAAAGAAAGCGTAACTTTTACCAGCTGTAGTATTGTTGCAGCCACCATGTTGTGGAGACGCAGTGTGTTTAACTGCAAAAGCAAAAGTACTTTGTTTAGCCTTCCAAATGAGGACTAACAAGAAATCAGTGGTTAAGTTAAGTTTACAATACTGTTCCGGAACAGTACAACGCAAATATTCGAGTGGGTGATGCGCATTTCACGAAGGACTGTTTACTGAACCTGGGAAAGCAACTTACAATGCCAGCTGTACACAAAGGGTTAAGGCTATGAAGTGGGGTAATTCCAACGTTACAAGGACAGTCTGTGTTTCTGACTGATGGCCTGTGAGTACGTTTTCATATTTAAAGAATTCAGTACTGACTATTCAAACGTGAGTTTTAAGCGCGTTCTGCGATCGCAAATGCAGACATGGTGTTATGTTTACGCAGCGTCATGCAATGCAACATGTAAAAAGACAATATGAGTCATTATAATCAGTAGTTATGTCCCCACCGGATGCAACAAATGCCTTGTTTATAAAAAAATGTTTTATCGCGTCGAGGAACGGCATCTCAACATGATAAGGGGCGTCACATTTCCTCCACACGCTTGAGGTATTCGGCCAATCACAACGCACCGGATAGCTGGCCAATCAGAGAACATTTACTGCCGTATTGTGATGTATTTCAGAGCATATTCTGATTAGAGGTCGACAGATATGTGTTTTTCAGGGCAGATACCGATTAAAGGTCAAATAGGCTGATAACCAATATTTTGAGCCGATATACAGTATATGTCTGTGTAAAAATGAAAATTAATGTCAAAATTAAGAATAACAAAGGCTCTGACAAAAACTTTCTTTAAATGTTTAAAAAATATTTTATCTACAAATCGTTTTTGAAAATTGGTCTATACCAATTATTATAGGTCAAGTAGGCCGTTGACCGATATTTTGAACCGATATATTTAAAATAAAACAGATTTCATTGGGCCCTACAATATGTGTTTTTCAGGGCTGATGCCGATCCCAATTATTACAGGGCTCTGACAAAAAATTTCTTTAAAATTATTTTATCAGCAAATCAGTTTTGAAAACAACCGATAACCATAAAAATATCGGCACAGATAATCAGTCAACCCCTAATTCTGATAGTAATCCGGCTTTTTCTTTCTTTTTTTGAATTTTGTTATTTGCTATTATGTTACTGTTCAAAGGTTTATGATCTGTTAGATTTTTTTGTTTTATTTAGCAATAACCATAAAAATGCTTAATATTGGCACTGATAATCGGCCAGGGGTGCATTTCCCAAAAGCAACGTTAACTAACTATGATCATTAGTTCCATTGAACTTTGGTAACGACGGAACTTGCGACCATGGTTGCTTCCCAGGCCCGATAATCGTCGACCCCTAATTCTGATGGTAACCAGGCTTTCTTATTGAATAAATTACATTTGAAAATGTATAAATTAATAAATTACATTTGAAAATGTATTCAAATAGAAAACAGGCATTTTGAATTGCAATAATGCTTCACAATATTACTGTTTTACTGCATTTTTTGAATAAATGCAGCCTTCTTTAAAAAAACATTAAAAACTTTTCGAACTTTTGAACGCTACTGTATATTCATAAACTTTAAAATTAGTTTGAAAAAAGTTATTAGCTATTGTTTTGGTACACAAATTGCTTAATTTTTAAATAGCTGTTTGGATATTGGTGAACATTAATAAATAGCTTTAACAGACTTTTTAGTTGCATTACATTCAATTAAAAAGGTTGGAATTTCCTTCTTTGAAAAGTTCATTAGAATGCCAACTTCCAACTTGAAACTTAATGTTCTACTTTAAACTACAGTAGTTAATAATAAACATTAATTTAAGCCAATAAAATGCATTAAGTTAAAGTGTCTTGGTGCTTTTTGCTAAAGCAGAATGGACGCTCATGCACACCTGCAACTCACTAAGTTAAGAGCAGCCTGATTAAACACTACCCACATACCTGCTCAAAAGCAGCCTCCCACAGTGCCAGCCTATCACACACACTCACACACACACGCACAGAACCTCTGCCCCCTCTCACTCCCTAAAGAAAGCCAAACCTCCCATCTCCCCTCTCTTCCAGAGAGAGAGAGAGAGAGAGGAAGAGAGAGAGAGAGAGAGAGAGAGAGAGAGAGCGGCATCAGGCAGCTGGGTTGCAGCAGTAATAAAGAAAGAGAATCAATAGGGCATGCAATGGAGCCAAGGTGCTGCCATTCATCATGCGTCCTCCCAAACTCCCATCATTCATCAAAGTCAATGAGCCAGCAAATAGGAAAATGACTATTTGTATCAAACACATCTGCACTCATCCACTGAGGTATTTCATTCCCATTAACTCCCATGGTAAAATACACTGAGGGTTTGTGCGCGAAGGAGGGAAGAGAGCGTTGTGTGTCTGTTTGTGTTTACGCTCGTGTGTGTATACGCTGTTTGCACAGGTTGCTTGTTGCGAATTATCTGCCGAGGAACACTTTTATGGAGCGCGCGTGTTGTTTTTGAGGGACATTTTTACGTTTCGACAACACCTCCTCCTCCCCCAATCCCTATCCTAACCCCTATCATCTTTTATGGGCTGTCATTGGAGGATTTTAGTGTACATCTTCATCTGCTTATTTCCTCCATCTGCCCCTCCTCTCTCGGCCTCCATTTTCACCACTGCAACCTTTATCTTTTTGTTTTAGCTCTTGGTTTTTTTCTTCTCTTTCAAACACACACACTGTTTGGTTAGGACGGTGTGCTCTGTCTTATATATATAAATCTCCCTCGGTGACACTAAGCGCGGGTTATATTATTCCAGGCTGCTTTTTTTCGATATCGTCGCTCTATAAATTCGGTGGCGCGAGGTAAAGATGAAGGTGGCTGATGGTTCGGATGCAAATGGCAGCGCCATCATCATTATGGTGTAATACCCCATGAAATGGCGGGGATCATTACTGCAAGCGCTTTATGGCCGGCGCTGAGTGGATGGGCCAATGCTGAGCGATATTTTATATGAGAGTCTGTATATATGAGCTTTATCCTCCTCTTTCGGGCTATTATTGAAGCGACCGTGTTTGCTTTGGTCGCTTGTCTCGGGTGGTGATCCGTACACATCGTGAATATGATATGGTTTGGCAGTATTTTATGATAACTGGCATTAATAAGTCATGAGGAAGCGGTATATAATGCTTAACAGATGTGGGTGATGCATATGGAAATGCATTATGTGTAATGTAATTACAGTATTTTTAAGCAACCGTCCCTTTAAAAAATACTTAATATATTTGCAAAAACATAAACATATATATATAAAAAATAATATTTATATAATAATTTATAATAATGTTTATAATCACCAATGATATTAATATTAAGTAACATGTCACTTTTTAAAAAATAATTTATATACTTCATATAACAAAACTGAAACTAAATAATTATATTGAATTAATTTAATCCAACGTTCACATTATTGTATAACATTAATCTAATATTTATATTTAATAACATTGAATAATGTCATATAATATTTTATATCAATACTATTAACATTGTGTTACCTGTTGGTTTTTTAATCTTTTTTTAATTATTGTTCTTTTTAATGAAGTGGATAAACCGCCAAATGGCAGAGAAATCAGGAGGATAGAGGTTTACAGGAAGTGTCAGGAGAAATTAATTTCACTGATAAATCAAAACGCGAGCAGCATTCCTGTCACACGTCAAGTGCTGCTGGTGTGAGCAGCGGCGTTAAAGCATCAAGAAGTTATGACGGCCCATCAACATGTGTCTTTCACATAAACACTTGCACTCTTAATCACTGTTTTACAACAACAGCCACCACAGCACAGCCAATAATAACAATAACAGTAATGCCTTCCATCAGATATTGAATATTATTTTGAGCTAATTCATGCATTATCATAAGTGCAATTACAGTCAGGATTTTTGCTGTTGGAGTTAATGGAAATGTTTTTATAGAGAGCAATCATTTGCATGTCATTTACATATTTAGATTGGAAACTTTGAAGTCACACTGATATTCCTGACAGTTCTGTAGCTTTGTCTGTCTGTCTGTCGGTCGGTCATTCTATCATTCGCTTTATCTATCTATCTATCTATCTATCTATCTATCTATCTATCTATCTATCTATCTATCTATCTATCTATCTATCTATCTATCTATCTATCTATCTATCTATCTATCTATCTATCTATCTAATTCTGTCGTGCTGTCGTTCTATCATTCTATCTATCTGTCTGTCTATCTATCTATCTATCTATCTATCTATCTATCTATCTATCTATCTATCTAATTCTGTCGTGCTGTCGTTCTATCATTCTATCTATCTATCTATCTATCTATCTATCTATCTATCTATCTATCTATCTATCTATCTAGTATCGTCATTTGTTCATTCTGTCTGTCTGTCTGTCTGTCTGTCTGTCTGTCTGTCTGTCTGTCTGTCTGTCTGTCTGTCTGTCTGTCTGTCTGTCTGTCTGTCTATCTATCTATCTATCTATCTATCTATCTATCTATCTATCTAATTCTGTCGTGCTGTCGTTCTATCATTCTATCTATCTGTCTGTCTATCTATCTATCTATCTATCTATCTATCTATCTATCTAATTCTGTCGTGCTGTCGTTCTATCATTCTATCTATCTATCTATCTATCTATCTATCTATCTATCTATCTATCTAGTATCGTCATTTGTTCATTCTATCTGTCTGTCTGTCTGTCTGTCTGTCTGTCTGTCTGTCTGTCTGTCTGTCTGTCTGTCTGTCTGTCTGTCTGTCTGTCTGTCTGTCTATCTATCTATCTATCTATCTATCTATCTATCTATCTATCTATCTATCTATCTATCTATCTATCTATCTATCTATCTATCTATCTATCTAGTATCGTCATTTGTTCATTCTATCTGTCTGTCTGTCTGTCTGTCTGTCTGTCTGTCTGTCTGTCTGTCTGTCTGTCTGTCTGTCTGTCTGTCTGTCTGTCTATCTATCTATCTATCTATCTATCTATCTATCTATCTATCTATCTATCTATCTATCTATCTATCTATCTATCTATCTATCTATCTATCTATCTATCTATCTAGTATCGTCATTTGTTCATTCTATCTATCTGTCTATCTGTCTGTCTGTCTGTCTGTCTGTCTGTCTGTCTATCTATCTATCTATCTATCTAGTATCGTCATTTGTTCATTCTATCTATCTGTCGGTCTGTCTGTCTGTCTATCTATCTATCTATCTATCTATCTATCTATCTGTCTAATTCTGTCGTGCTGTCGTTCTATCTATCTATCTATCTAGCATCGTCATTTGTTCATTCTATCTATCTGTCGGTCTGTCTGTCTATCTATCTATCTATCTATCTATCTATCTATCTATCTATCTATCTATCTATCTATCTATCTATCTATCTATCTATCTAATTCTGTCATGCTGTCGTTCTATCTATCTATCTATCTATCTAGCATCGTCATTTGTTCATTCTATCTATCTGTCGGTCTGTCTGTCTGTCTATCTATCTATCTATCTATCTATCTATCATTCTATCTATCTATCTAATTCTGTCGTGCTGTCGTTCTATCATTCTATCTATCTATCTATCTATCTATCTATCTATCTATCTATCTATCTATCTATCTATCTATCTATCTATCTATCTATCTATCTATCTATACATCTATCTATCTATCTATCATTCTATCTAATTCTGTCGTGCTGTCGTTCTATCATTCTATCTATCTATCTATCTGTCTATCTATCTATCTATCTATCTATCATCGTCATTTGTTCATTCTGTCTAATTCTGTCGTTCTATCATTCTATCTATCTATCTATCTATCTATCTATCTATCTATCTATCTATCTATCTATCTATCTATCTATCTATCTATTTATCTATCATCGTCATTTGTTCATTCTGTCTGTCTGTCTATCTATCTATCTATCTATCTATCTATCTATCTATCTATCTATCTATCTATCTATCTATCTATCTATCTATCTATCTATCTATCGTTCTATCTATCGTTCTATCTATCGTTCTATCTATCGTTCTATCTATCTATCGTTCTATCTATTCTAGATAGAATGATAGACCATTCTATCTATTGTTCCATCATTCTGTCTTTCATTTATCTATCTGTTCTGTCTATCTATCAATTGATCCATCATTTTATTTATTTTTCTATCTATTTGTTTCATTTTACAGTTCTGTCTATAGTGTCATCAGGTTAGTAGTAATGTAGTGTATTGCTGCTAATCATGACTGTGTGCACTCTCATCAGTGAAGGACTATTCTAGCCGACTCTGAACGACTGAGCTACCGTGGCTACTATTTTCCTCTCTCTTTCTCTCTGTCTCTCTCTTGGTGACAACCCCCTTCGCTCGTTTTCTCCTCCTGCTCTTTTCTCCTCCTCTGTTCTTGGCTCTCTGCCCGCTCCACTGCAGTTCCTCCTTCGGGAGCAGCAGGCAAAGTCACCGGCTCTAGGAACAGACCTTTCAAATTCATAAAATTCATAGGATTTTTCACAAATGGGTGAACACAATTTTCTACCAATTTCCTCATTATGCAAATATGCAAAATATCGCATTTAGGCCAATTACGCTCCCACACTGTTCCAAATCCACCAGTTCAGGCCATAATTGCAGAAACTATCAAATAATTACGCCCGCTAATTGGGAATATTTGTGACAGATAAAACAAATTCTCGCGCAAATTACATTTCATTCAAGGAACCACTGTGCGCCGCTGCATTTTTATCGAAGTCTAATTTATCTTACATAATGAACTGAACTGAGTACTTGTTATCGAATTTGAACAATTCATATGTCCCTAATGTGGAATGATGAAATAAATTAGAGAGAAATTTATACAATATTTTCCTGATCTAGGCCTACTTTGAGAGGCTCCCGCCGTTCACAGGAAATCTTTCATTGCTATTACATTATGTGTCATGAATCGCACCTCTAACTGTCGTGAAATCTGATGGAAGCTGATGGGATGCGTTTCCCTCTTTAGAGAGCCTCATCGCAGCTCCCACAGCAGAGGCCGGCCCAAATTTACTGTGAAATGCCAATAAAACAACAGGATGCCCACCGATATCAGGAGCACCGAGCATAAAACATATAGAACGTCCTTCTAAATCCAGACTAAATATTTGTTTTTGGATAGTGTTATTATTATAATTATTAAAATTATATGCACAGCCTACTCTCCTAAAGTACAGCCCGCTTTGATAGTATTCATGTCATTCATAGAAAAACATTATTGTTATTATTGTGTTATTATCATAAAATGCATAGTGTCTCATATATATATAGTGTCTCATATATATATATATATATATATATATATATATATATATACTCGCAAATTCATATAGTATGTCATTTATACAACAAGAATATGATAAATGATAGTTATTATTGTTGCTATTATTGTTATTATAAAAAGCATACAAAATTATATTTTTGCATCATGATAGTATTTAATGCATAATATGTTGCATATTGATATTTTGAACAAAAATATTTATTATGTCATTAACATCATAACATCATATGGATAAAATATTAGCATAATATATTAAAAATATTAATATATGATTATTAAAAAACTGCCTATTTTTGCATAAACAACATTGCGTATTAACCTTTTTTACAAAAATATTCGTATGCTATTCTTGTAATAAGAATGAAATGAAGATGTTTATTATTGTTTTTCAAAATAATAAAACCAAATATATTTTATTTTGAATAAAAAATATTTAAGAAGGCCTATGCATAAGCAACACTGCGTATTAACCTTTTTTACAAAAATATTCATATAGTATGTTATTCATATAATAAGAATAATATGAGGATGATGATTATTATTTAAAATAATAAACCTTTTTATAAACATATTTAAGAAGGCCTATGAATAGGCAACATTGTGTATTAACATTTTTACACAAAATATTCATGTCATTCATATAATAATAATAATAATATGAAGATGAATACTATTATTATTCAAAATAAAACAAAAAATAATTTAATTTTTAATAAAAATAAAGGCATTCACATACGAATATAAGAATATGATGATGATTATTATCATCATTATTCAAAATAATAAAAGATAAAAAATCTTTTTCATAAAAAATATTTAAAAAGGGGCTTATACTAGTTGTTTACTCAGTGTCAGGAAGGTCATGTGCGGAAAAGGCTGTTTATCTTGCTCACCTGTTCTAGGTGTATGTGTGTGTGATTTGTTTAATCCGTGGAAATGGTCTTGGCGCTGTAAACAAGCCGTGCACGGAATGAGGGCGGCCATCCACGCGTGGCAGCGCTGCCTATTTGTCAAAAAATCTTCCATAAATAAATACTGGGCCGGGCCGGGATAGGTGATGTCTCCATTTTAAACAGGGGCTTAAACTCGGAGGGCACATGAAAGACCATCATTCAGAGGTGACTGTTTAACTCCATAAATCACGCTGATGAGGTCTGGGAACATGTATGACACCGTTTCTTTCCAAACAACCTCTTCATTTATTAAAAACTCTGTATTTTAGAGCCAGTATATGTATAATTAAGAAATAATTGATTCTACACTAAGTTTTTTTTTTTGTCTTGTCATTTTTACAAGGGAATGCATGGAGATAGGGAGGTCCTCAGATATGTCTAATGTTTAATTCAATGCCATGGTCGCTAAGTATTTTTTAATTGACAAATTAGTGAGTTCTAATATACTGGAATTTAATCCTAATTAGTTAAGCGGCTGCTCAAGGTTTGAACATTGCACCATTTATTAAGAGGTCAATTTATTATTTGTTAAGAAGGCTTTATGAAATGAAAGGGCTATTTTTCAAATCGCTCCGCCCTTTAACCGTGTCGTGCTGTTTGCTGTAGTCATTATGAATTCACTTTGATTTCAATCCCACAATAATATGGTCACTAATGGCTCTGATATTGATGCTAATTGTAAGAGTCAATATTGAGGCGCAGCGGGAAACCTCAGTCGGGTCAGGTCTGCGCTGCAATCCTACGCACGCCGCTGATTTATTTCTTTATTTGCGTTTGTTTTGCGCCATTTTTAAATAGCTGCGAATTTAGACAATTAAGTCTACATCTTTTATTCTTCCTTTTAAGGTTTTAAGAAAACAACAACAGGCAGTTTAAATCAACTCTAGCCAATTAACTCAACAAATAATGCATTTATATAGCTAAATTAATGCATTTACAAAGCTTAACTTACAGGCCTTTTGCATTCATTGCGTTGCATGCATTTTTTAATTGCAAGTAAATTAAACATATAACCTTGCTCTTCGTGGACTATAAATGTCCAATTAGAATCCAATTTAAAATGCTTTTTGTATTGAAATGCACTATATGAAAAAAATGATAATAATATTTAAATTAATATTTCATAATTGCATTTATTTGCATTTTAGAGTCCCAAAACATTCGTAGTGCACAAAGAACAGGCTTATGTTTAATTTACATACAATTAAAAAGATGACTATTATTATTAATTATTATTAATATTGTTGATGTTGTTTAACAACCTTCTAACAATTTTATACATTTGTATTGTTATAATTTTATATTTATTAATTTATATATATTTTTATTCTAAACAGAAATTGAGTTTGTATAACTGCACTATATAAAACAAACATAATTATTATTATTGCATTTATTTGCGTTTTTAATTTAGAGTCCCAAAACATTTGTAGTGCAAAAAGAGCAGGCTTATGTTTTATTTACTTACAATTAAAAATGTGACTATTATTAATATTGTTGTTGTTATTTAACAATCTTTTTACAATTGTATACATTTGTATTGTTATATTTTTATATTTTTTCATTTATTTTGTTTATTGTTAATAGAAATTGAGTTTGAAGAATGGCATTATATAAAATAAACATATTGATGATTAATTATAAAATAAACATATTTATATGTAATATTATTGATTATTATTATTATTGCATTTTTTTGCATTTTAGGTTTTAATTTAGAGTCCCAAAACATTTGTAGTGCACAAAGAGTGGGCTTGTGTTTAATTTACTTACAATTAAAAATTTGACTATTATTATACTACTATTATTATTATTATTATTATTATTAATGTTGTTGTTATTAAACAACAACCTTTTTACAATTGAATACATTTGAATTGTTATAATTTTATATTTATTCATTTATTTATAACAATTATTTTTTATTGTAAACAGACATTAAGTTTGTACAACGGCACTATATAAAATAAATATTTATTATTTATTATTATTATTATTATTATTATTATTATTACTATTAGTGTAGTTTTTGTTGCATTTTAGGTTTTCATTTAAAGTCCCAAAACATTTGTAGTGCACAAAGAGCAGGCTTATGTTTAATTTACTTACAATTAAAAATGTGACTATAATTATTATTATAAATTATTAAACGACAAACTTTTTACAATTTTATAAATTTGTATTGTTATAATTTTATATTTATTTATTTATAAAATGTATTTTTTAATTTAAACAGAAATTAAGTTTGTAGAATGGCACTATAAAAATAAACAGTTATTATTATTATTATTATAGCATTTTAGGTTTTAATTTGGAGCCCCAAAACATTTGTAGTTCATGAAGAGCAGGCTTAGGTGTTTAATTTTCTTACAATTTACTTGCAATTATTATTATTATAATTTAACAACCTTTTTACAACTGTATTTTTATTATTTTATTTTGTTTGTTTAATAATTTATGTGTAAAATTCTATATTTTCCAAAGAACCATGAAGGAATTCAACAATGTTATACAGCAAAAAATAGTTGGAGATTAATATTGTTTTTATATTTAAGAGTGTAAAGCAAAAACATGCATATGTCCGGTCATATTTTGTGTTTACATCAGGTTATGTTTGGACTCTCTCTCTTTCTCTCTCTCTCTCTCTCTTTCACACACACATATTTAGGATACCAGTCCCTGGTTCCCCGTCCCCCATCCGTACACAACGTCCTTCGGCTCTCGCAGGCGCATCATGTGCCGCCGGAGCGGACAGATGAAGAAGAGGATATTAAGTGACTCTATCTAACATCCAGGACACAATGGCGGTGATTGATGGAGGACAAAGTGGGAACAGCAGGACGGAGGAATGGGAGGGGGCCGTCCGCTGGGGGTCTCTGTCGAGAGCTGGTGCGCCGTCCCCGTCCGCCGTGTTTACTCACTGATGCTCTCGACAAGACAGCCATTGACACTCGGATGGATGAGTCCCGATCCGCCGCGCCGAGCCAGAGGTTAGCGGGGCTGGAATATAGAGCTCCTCCACGACACGCTCCCTTCACCTAATCTTCCGGCAAAATATTTATCATTATCAATTGGGGCCTGCTCTCTGACATTAGAATAGCTTGTATGGATAAAGCCCGGGAGGATTATCGATCCGCCCGGCAGCAGCTTACACAGGCCGCCGTCGAAGACTCGGGGTCATACGGGACAATAAGAATAAAAGCATGGTATATCCAGCACTCCGCTCGGGTTTATTAAGTAAAACAATGAAGCAAATCACACCGGCGTGACACAGATAACCCACTAAAGCCCACTTATGCTTCTGTAGGACCCCAGTGCTGCACATTTTGCTTATTTACACTCTGATTTACTGCTTCAAAATGTGGAATATTTAAGATTTTTTCTGTTTTTGAAAGAAGCCTACATTTGTTTGACTAAAAATATTGTAATATATTTTGCAGTGTAATTTATTACTGTGATGCAAATCTGAATTTTCAGCATCATTACTCCAGTCTTAAATGTCACATGATCCTTCAGAAATCATTCTAATATGCTGATTGGCTGCTCAAGTATTAAAAAAAATGTATACTATTATTCAACAAGCATGTATTAAATTAATCAAAATTGATAGTAAATATATTTATAATGTTACAAAAGATTCTATTTCAAATAAATGCTGTTCTTTTGAACTTTTGTATTCATCAAAGAATCCTGAAACATTTTCAACATTTATTATACATTTTGCTTATTTACACACTGGTTTACTGGTTAAAGTTTCGAATATTTAAGATTTTTTTTTTTTTTTTGAAAGAAGCCTGCATTTATTTGACCAAAAATACAGTAATATTGTGAAATATTATTACAATTTCACGTATATTTTAAAATGTAATTTGTACCTGACTGTGATGCAAAGCTGATTTTTCAGAATAAATAGTGTCACATGATCTTTCAGAAATCATTCTAATATGCTGATTTGCTGCTCAAGTATTGAAATATTAATACTTTTATTCAGCAAGCTGGATTAAATTAATCAAAATTGATAGTAAAGACATGTATAATGTTACAAAAGAATAAATGCTGTTCTTTTGAACTTTATATTCATCAAAGAATCTTGAAATAAATGTTTTCAACATGTATTATACATTTTGCTTATTTACACACTGGTTTACTGGTTAAAAGTTTGGAATATTTCAAATTTCTTTAAAGAAATCTGCATTTATTTGACCAAAAATACAGTAATATTGTGAAATATTATCACAATTCGACAGTAAAGACATTACTAATGTTACAAAAGACTCTATTTCAAATAAATGTTGTTGTTGTTTTTTTGTTTTTTTTTACTTTCTATTCATCAAAGAATCCTGAAATAAACCTTTTTAACATTTATTATACATTTTGCTTATTTACACACTGGTTTACCGGTTAAAAGTTTGGAATATTTCAAATTTCTTTAAAGAAATCTGCATTTATTTGACCAAAAATACAGTAATATTGTGAAATATTATCACAATTCGACAGTAAAGACATCAATAATGTTACAAAAGACTCTATTTCAAATAAAAAAAATTTTTTTTTTTTTTTTCATATTCATCAAAGAATCCTGAAATAAACCTTTTTAATATTTATTATACATTTTGGTTATTTACACACTGGTTTACTGGTTAAAAGTTTGGAATATTTAAGATTTTTTAGATTTTTGAAGAAAATCTGCATTTATTTGACCAAAAATACAGTAATATTATGAAATATTATCACAATTTGACAGTAAAGACATTAATAATGTTACAAAAGACTCTATTTCAAATAAATGTTTTTTTTTTTTTTTTTTGTTTCATATTCATCAAAGAATCCTGAAATAAACCTTTTTAATATTTATTATACATTTTGGTTATTTACACACTGGTTTACTGGTTAAAAGTTTGGAATATTTAAGATTTTTTAGATTTTTGAAGAAAATCTGCATTTATTTGACCAAAAATACAGTAATATTATGAAATATTATCACAATTTGACAGTAAAGACATTAATAATGTTACAAAAGACTCTATTTCAAATAAATGTTTTTTTTTTTCATATTCATCAAAGAATCCTGAAATAAACCTTTTTAATATTTATTATACATTTTGGTTATTTACACACTGGTTTACTGGTTAAAAGTTTGGAATATTTAAGATTTTTTAAATTTTTGAAGAAAATCTGCATTTATTTGACCAAAAATACAGTAATATTATGAAATATTATCACAATTTGACAGTAAAGACATTAATAATGTTACAAATATTCTATTTTAAATAAATTTTGTTCTTTGAACTTTCTATTCATCAAAGAAACATGTAATAAACAATTTCAACATTTATTATACATTTAGCTAATTTACACACTGGTTTACTATAGTTAAAAGTTTGGAATATTTAAGATTGTTTAATCTTTTTGTAAGACATCTGCATTTATTTGACTGATAATAAAGTACTATTGTCAAATATTATTATAAATATATGTGTATTTTAAAATGTAATTTATTCCTGTGATGCAAAGCTGGATTTCCAGCATCATTAGTGTCACATGATCCTTCAGAAATCATTCTGCTATGCTGATTTGCTACTCAAGACATTCGGTAAAATAAAATATTAATAATTTTGAATCACCAAGTAGAAATTAAATTGATAAATTGACATTGTTACAAAAGATTCTATTTCAAATAAATGCTGTTATATAAACTTTCTATTTATCAAAGAATCCTTAAATAAACACTTTCAACATTTTTTATAATAAGAACCATTATTACTATATTAGAATTAGCATATTAGAATGATTTGTGAAGGATCGTGTAACTAAAAACTGGAGTAATGTTGCTGAATAGCTTTGCATCACAGGAATAAATTCCATTTTAAAATATATCAACATAGTAAACAATTCTATTAAACAGTAATAATATTTCACAAAATTACTGTGTTTTTAAACAAATAAATGCAGCCCTGATGAGCCTAAACATTAAAAGATCAGTAATGCAGAGGCTTCAAGATTGGAAGTGAGTTTTTCAGATGAGGGAGAACCCAAAATGTGCAGCTGTGGGGTTTTCCAGGACTGATATAAAATAAAACAAGGTTAGCGGATGGTGTGTAAAACATTTGAAGAGGATATTTCACGATTTCTCATCCTGACTGAAACAGATGTAAAACCTAAATTCACATTGTGCACTGTGTATTTTTTTCTCTTCTAGAGCCGGTCTGGGTGGAATTGAGAAGATGGAAGGTCGATATTAGAAATGTCTGTTATGTATCTGTCATATTTCCAACTTTATTCCTTCTGAAGTGGAGAGAGAGAGACAGAGACAGAGACAGAGTGAGAGCGCTCTGGATGAATGGCAGCAGGTGCCAGCGGCTTCTCGCCTCCCGAGCGCTAATTGACCGACAGCGTTCATACACACATTCTCACTAATTTTACATTTGCTATTCCAGAGGGGTAACCAGGCACGTCTCAAGGAATACATAGTATTTGCACTTACCGCCCAGGCCATCGACGATCTTTAAAAAAAGAGAAGGAAATTAGCAGCTTTGTTTGATAATAAGGCCTCTTAGATTCACACTCGTTTTTGGAGCAATCTGTGTGTGTCACCCACACACACACACACACACACACACACACACATAGCAGAAAGAAAATTCCTTGTCTGCTTTTTTTAGAATTTTTAAATGGACAAATTGCAGCACAGAATTTAGAATCTGTTTTATTGTGGGAACTGGAGGAGGATTATAACATTCTTTGCTGTTGTTTTGCAGTATATCTTAAACTTTGGTATTATATTCCCTTATTTTAAATTTATTTAAATCTACAACAGCGCAAATTAGTGTCAAAAGCATCGTAATACCAATTTAAACATTCATGTATTACAATATTTTATTTTAATATGCTGATTAGCAATTATCAATGTTGAAAACAGTAAGATTTTTCTACTTTTATTCAGCATTAAATTGATTAGAAATAGCAGTATGCTACAAAGCATCTACATTTCAAATACATTCTGTTCTTTTAAAAGTTCTATTCATAAAACAATTCAACAATAAACATTTATTATGTGTCATGCATTTATCAGTAAATTTTAATATAAAATATTTTATTTTAATATACTGATTAGCAGTTATCAGAGTTAAAAACAGGAAGATTTTTCTACTTTTATTCAACTAGAACACATTAAATGAATCAGAAATGACAGTAAATACATTTATAATGTTACAAAACATCTACATTTCTGTTCTTTTGAACGTTCTATCCATAAAATAATTCTACAATAAACATTTATCATGTATTATGTATTTATCAGTAAATCTTAAACTTTGGTATAATATTCCCTTATTATTTAAAACTGATTAGAAATCTACAACAGTGCAAATTAGTGTCAAAAGCATTGTAACACCAATTTAAACATTCATGTATTACAATATTTTATCTTAATATGCTGATTAGCAATTATCAGTGTTAAAAATAGCAAGATTTTTCTACTTTTATTCAACTAGGTCACATTAAATTGATCAGAAATTATAGTAAATACATTTATAATGTTACAAAACATCTACATTTCAAATAAATTCTGTTCTTTTGAACGTTCTATTCATAAAACAATTCTACAGTAAACATTTATCATGTGTCATGCATTTATCAGTAAATTTATCAGTAAATCTTAAACTTTGGTATAATATTCCCTTATTATTTAAAACTGATTAGAAAACTACAACAGTGCAAATTAGTGTCAAGAGCGTTGTAACACCAATCTAAACATTCATGTATTACAATATTTTATTTAAATATACTGATTAGCAGTTATCAATGTTGAAAACAGTAAGATTTTTCTACTTTTATTCAACTAGGACACATTAAATTGATCAGAAATGATAGTAAATACAGTTATAATGTTACAAAACATCTACATTTCAAATGAATTCTGTTCTTTTGAACGTTCTATTCATAAAATAGTATGGTTTCCACAAAAATATTTGTGACCCTGGACCACAAAACCAATCATAAGGGTCAATTTTTTTTAAATTTAGATTTATACATCATCTGAAAGCTGAATAAATAAGTTTTTCATTGATGTATGGTACAATATTTCACTAAGATACAACTATTTGAAAATCTGGAATCTGAGGGTGCAAAAAAAATCTAAATATGGAGAAAATCGCCTTTAAAGTTGTCTAGATTAAGTTCTTAGCAATGCACACTACTAATAAAAAATTAAGTTTTAATATATTTATGGTAGGACATTTACAAAATATCTTCACGGAACACGTTCTTTATGGCATAAACAGAAAAATCGATCATTTTGACCCATACAATGTATTTTTGGTTATTGCAACAAATATACCTGTGCTACTACGTTTTTATGTTTTTGTGCTCCAGGGTCATATTTTGTTTGCACATTTTTTATTAAAATGTTACCTTTATAGAATTAACATCACTTTTTAACCTCCACATTTTATTTTAATTAAAAAAAAAGTTAGAAACAATACATAAATCTTCAATGTGGCTAAAACACATTCTATTCAGTTTTTATGAATCCAATAGAAAATAGGTAGGATAAATGAAAAAATATGGTTTTACAACCCTTGTCATCTGCTTAGTGTTGATATGTCTATTTTTTAAGTGATATTATACATCAAATTAACTAAGAACCTTCTAATTTAAAAGACACCAGTTCTGTAATATAACATGCATTAGCATGAATGCAAATCAAATTATAAACTACAAGTTAAATGACTGTTTTTAATCTTGCAAATCCTTTATATTTTCACACAGAGGCTTCTACTATCACCTCAAGATGGTAGTGCTTATGCGTGATTTTGTAGTTTGGATTTGATCAATACTAATAGTGAAAAAGAACAAACACAGTAATGTTTTGACATAAACGGCTGCTTTTGGCTTAAACAAACATGAAATATATGAGAAAAGCCTTGTGAAGCAAAGAGAGAGAGCCAGCGGCAGTATTCAGAAACAGATGCACATCGCTGCTTTGTTTTATGTGGGCTAATTCAGATCCGAACGCTGAGAAGAGCGAGTACGTCTGTAAATGAATTAGCCACTATTGGGTTTATGTGATCAAATACACTGTCTAGTATGACAGAGATTCTTCATGCTTTTGAACACTGATTTACATTATTAAATGTTTAATTGAATATTAGAAAGGGGGGCCTTTGTTGAAAACAACTGCAGTTCACACACACACACACACACACTGCTTTTGAAAACTCCAAAGTCATCCAGTTTGCTCTAATCACCACAATTAGTCCTGAATTATCACCGGACTCTGACAGACGTTCCTTGTAACTCTCTTTTATTTCCAGGCAGCGCTAATCAGCCGCTCTCATTACTGACGCTGATTAAACTGCAAATTAGCCAGCAGTGGCCCCGTTCAGCCTACCCGCGACTCGCTCAATATCAATTAGGCCCAGCAGCTTGTCTGCGGCTCTCTGGGCGCTTCCAAATGCTTGATAGTGCCACTTATTAGTTTGGAAAACTAGGAAAATACCAATAATCAACGAGTCAGAGAAAGAAGAAAAGGGAAAGCAAGAGAAACGGCTCTTTTTTTTAAACGGCGACTTTGAGCTCGGGGGCCGGTTTGAGGAGCGTTCGCGCATGGGCCGGACGATAATAACGGCTGTCATCTCAGACCGGAGCACGGGTGGCCTCTTATCAGGGTGTCAGCGGGGAAGAAAAATGTATTAGACAAGGTAATATCTAGGCTTTTTGAAGTCACTTTTAGATATAATGAATCGCATTAAGGCGTGACAAATCTGAAATCCTACATCATTAGGTCGTTCCGGTAGCAGTGCGAATGAATAAGTATTTTTTCTCTCCTTCTAACCTCCTGGAACCGGAGTTAATGACGGTTTATTTTATTTATTTATTTCATTAAAGAGAAATCATCTAATAAGCCCGCAATTATTTTCCTCTGGTCCCTTGTAAAAAGTGTCCAAGCGATGAAAGCGAACATAAAACGATGGGAATTCAGAAGCCCGCCGGTTTGGTTTCTCATTAAGCACGGTAATTTGTGAATGAACGCCGTAGAAGCTGGAATCGCAGTAAATGATTATTGCGGTAAACAATATCAATGCCGAGTGTACGGCTCAATTGCAGCAGCTTTGTGGAAATTTTCAGTGTATTGGATTGCATTTAATTCTCCATTCCCCTCTGATCAAAGAGTCTGAACACCATTTCAGCTCTTTGCCACTCAATAATATCTGCTATCTGGAAGAAATCTCTACTAAAAAAAAGTGGCAATGTGCGGCTGTATCTCAAGGAGCTATTTCTGCCTGACCTTTGACCTTAGATTAAATCAGTTCATTTAGATGTTACTGTATAAATCACATTTTAAAATTATATTTCCAGATATTTCTTATTTAGCAGCAGTTAGAACACAGACATATCATAACATTATATGTGATCCTTGACCACAAAACCAATCGCAAGTAGCACGGGTAGTCCTATATTTGTAGCAGTAGCCAAAAATACATTGTATGGGTCAACATTGTTGATCTTTTATGCCAAAAAACCATCATATCAAGTAAAGATGTTCATGTTCCATTGAGATATTTTGTACAATATTTTCTACCATAAATATATCAAAACTTAATTTTTAATTAGTAATATGCATTGCTAAGAATTTCATTTATACAACTTTTGCACCCTCAGATTTTCAAATAGGTGTAACGTTATCTCGGCCAAATATTTTCCTATCCTAACAAACCAAGCATCAATGGGAAGCTTATTTATTCAGCTTTATTCAATTTCAATTTAAAATAAATCACCCTTATGACTGATTTTGTGGTTCAGGGTCACATATTATATGCAACTACCACCGATGTGATTACATAAATGTGACCCTGGACCACAAAACCAGGCTTAAGTAGCATGGGTATATTTGTAGCAATAGCCAAAAATACATTGTATAGGTCAAAACAATAATTTTTTATTTTATGCCAAAAATCATTAGGATATTAAGTAAAGATGATGTTCCATGAAGATATTTTGTAAATTTTCTACCGTAAATATATCAAAACTTAATTTTTGATTAGTAAAATGCATTTCTATAACTTAATTTGAACAACTTAAAAGGTGATTTCCTCAATATTTAGATTTTTTGCACCCTCAGTTTGCAGATCTTACAAATAACTGTAAACTTCCCTTGGCTTATCCTAACACACCATATATCAGTGGAAAGCTTATTCATCTCAGTTTCAAAAAATGTACCCTTATGACTGGTTTTGTGGTCCAGGGTCACATATGACACTGTTGTCTTCAGTAGAGCTGCTTTACAGTTGAAATTTGTTTAATAATTTATTAAGTTTGGAACAAATAACACTTCACTTCACTAAAGCTGCTTTAAAACAATATGCATTCCATAAAATTATACATAATTAAATGTAACTTGATTACATTGCTTTTAATGCTTTTAAATAACATAAAACACCTTAAAAAGAGATTTTAAAACCATGCCACTGATGTGGTTGAACAATAAGGGTTTGAAATGACCAATTCTTTAATCTACATTTGCTTATAGAAAGATATTTTGTAGACTTTCTTCCGCAAATATATCAAAACTTATTTTTGATTAGTAATATGCATTGCATATGCATTGCTGCATTTTGCCCCCTCAGATTGAAGATTTTCAAATAGTTATCTCAGTCAAATATTGTCCTATCCTAACAAACCATACATCAATGGAAAGCTTATTCATCTTAGTTTAAAAAAATTGACCCCTATGACTGGTTTTGTGGTCCAGGGTCACATATGACACTGTTGTCTTCAATAGAGCTGCTTTACAGTGGAAATTTGTTTCATAATTTTACTTTACTTTACTGTTTATTACTGTAAAACTGCTTTAAAACAATATATATTACATAAATTGATATAATTAAATGTAAATTGATAACATTGCTTTTAAACTGATAATAAATAATGTTTTGAATTGATAAATTATTTAATCTACATTAAGTTATTCTAATAGAATGGAATGGAAGTTTGTATAGTGTGAATAGCAGAGCTACCTACCTTATTTTTAACGTAAGTGCATTTGCCGCTTGAATGTGCGGGGCTTCCGGTCTTATTCTTCCAGTTATGTTTAGCTGTAGAAAAACAGTTATTCCGATTAATATTACAAACTTGTATTTGGTGTCATATTATTTGAATTTATTAACATAATCATTAACATACCAGCTTTGTAGCGCTTCTAGTTATCCACCTTTGTTTTGCAGTAAAAGCGGCACGCCATTTGTAAATGTTATCGGTCAGACTTCCGGTCTCAGAACAGCTTATTTTGCTGCTTAATAATGCTTAATTAGTGTGTCTTACTATATTATTTTAATGTATTAGCTATCTTAATTATGGACACACTGTTTTGTAGCGCAGTTTTACCGGTTACTGCAAGTTGTTATTTTAATAAACCGGAAGTCTCATCCATAAAGGTGTATAGCATAGCCGCTAATGAATCAGAAGCAAAACATAGTGGTTCAAGTCTTAAAGAATATATTTACTTGAACATATGTTTACCTATACACGTATGTGTTTATTATTATTTTTATGGTAACGTTACAATAAAAATCTAGTTTCGAATGGACTGGAGGCCAGCGCAAGGGCGGTTTGTCCTGATGGCATCCTCTGCTTTTGCTACAGCTGACCCTTTTTATGATCAATAACCGTAAATGAGTCGATGTAGCGATATGATCATGAATCACGCGTGTCTCAATCTTCACCGGACAGCACTGCTTGGCGCGCAGTCTTTCTCGGTTACCCAGGTGACGGAGGACCGGCATCTCTGCTCGTGGGCTCCAGCGCTGATGACATTCATCATTCCCCGCGCGATGTCTACAGTTTGACAACTCCTGACACGTGTGACATATCTCACTTTACCTGCTGCAGTCTAAAACATTACCTCCGGCAATCGAGGTGTCTATGATGTCCACTCTGCTTCCAGTGGCTGTGAGGAGTAGATCACACAGAGACCAGCACAAGAGCAGTCGACAGCTCTGACCAGAACAACTGGAGCCCATTACTGAAGCGTTTTCAACAACAACAATAAACATTTCTAATAATAATAAACATTATTATAAAAGATAATAGAATAATAATACATAATTGAATTAATAATACTTATTAAATAATAATAATAGTATTGTTATGTTTTCATCATTATTTCTTATTAACGAACATAGAACTTATAATAATATGATTATAACTATAACTATATATATATATATATATATATATATATAAACTTTTGTGTCAAATATTTATAATATAATGTAATTACTATTAATTAGATATAATTAAGTTATTATAAATTAAAATAATTGTATTAATAAATATAGTATTATTATATTAATAAATATGATTGTTTTTATTATTATTTTTAATTATTAAGCTATATGTCCACTAAATAATACTAATGATTATAACATATCATCTATTTATCTAAATTTATATCTATCTATCTATCTATCTATCTATCTATCTATCTATCTATCTATCTATCTATCTATCTATCTATCTATCTATTTATCATCTGTCTGTCTGTCTGTCTGTCTGTCTGTCTGTCTGTCTGTCTGTCTATCTATCTATCTATCATCTATTATCTATATTTAGAAACTTTGTTAAAAATATTTATAAAATAATGTCATATTAGTAATTAGATATAATTAATAATTAAGTTATTATAAATAAAAAATAATGAATAATAATTCATAAATAATAGTATTAATATTATAATTATGTTTTCATAATTATTTTTAATTAACGAACATTTAAAATTATTAAGCTATATGTCCACTAAATAATACTAATGATTATATTAGATATAGATTAGATATAATTAATAATTAATTAAGTTATTATAAATAAAAAACATTAATGAATAATGATTCATAAATAATAGTACTAATGTTATAATTATTTTTAATTATTATTTTTCATTAACGAACATAGAAGTTATAGGCTATGCCCACTAAATAATAACAATAATATGATATAACATTTATAATAAAAAATAAAAAATAATATTAATAATGTTATTATAAAATATAACATCTAAAACAATAATATAAACATTATTATAAAAGATTTGTAATATAATAATTATATATAATTAATATATAATATAAAATAATTGGATTATTATTATCTTTTCATAATTATTTTTAATTAACAAACTTAGAACTTAAGCTATCTGTCCACTAAATAATATTAATAATAATAATATAAACATTGTTAGAAAATGTTTACAATATCATGTCATTAGTATTCATTATATATAAATAATTACTAATTAATGTTATACATTTAAATAAATGTTTTATAAATAATAACAATATTATTATGTTTTCATAATTATTTTTAATTAACAAACATAAAACATAGGCAATATGCCCACTAAATAATAATATGATTATAACATGTATAATAATATCTAAAAATAACAATAATAATAACGTTATTATAAAATATAACATTAATATAAACATTATTATAAAATATTTATAATATAATAATTATATATAATTAATAATAATAGTATTATTATCTTTTCATAATTATTTTTAATTAACAAACTTAGAAATTAAGTTATATGTCCACTAAATAATAATGATTATACATGTGTAATAATATATAAATAATAATAATACTTATAATAATTTAAACATAGTTAGAAAATGTTTATAATACAATGTCATTTTAATTAGAATAACTAATGAAATATAAATTATAATAAATCAATTAATAATTATTAATAAATATTATTATTATCTTTTCATAATTATTTTGAATGAATGAACACAGAACACAGAGGCTGTCCTCTAAATAATAATAATATTAATATGATTATAAGATAATAATAATATTATAAACATTGTTATAAAAGATTGCTAATATAATAATTTTATATAATTAAATTAATAATTATTGTTAATAAAAAATACTATTTAATAATAAAATTATTATTTTCTTTTCCTAATTATTTTTAAATAACGAACATAGAACGTAGACGATATGTCCACTAAATAATAATAATATTAATTATATGATTATATAACATGTATAATAATATGTAAAAATAACATCAATAATAATAATGTTATTATAAAATATAACATCTAACATAATCAAAATAATAATAATATAAACATTATTATAAAATATTTAAAATATAATAATTATATATAATTATATTAATACTTATTATTAAATAATAATAGTATTATTGTTATGTTTTCATAATTATATTTAATTAGCTAGCATAGAACTTAGGCTACATGTCCACTAAATAATAATAATTATATGATTATAACCAGTATAATAATATCCAATAATAATAATAATAATATTATATTGTAAGACAATGTTTATAATATAATGCCATTAGTACCAATTAGATATAAATAATAATTAATGACATAATTATAAATTAAAATAAATAAATGAATTAATAATTATCAATATATAATTATCATAATATTTTATTATTATAATTAACTAATGGTGAACTTATCTGTTTACTAAATAATAATAACAATATAAGATTATTATAAAATATTTATAATATTACAGTTGCATTAATATTAAATATATATTGTTAGCTAAATGTATTATTATTATTTTTGTACGGAAAAGAGTCAGTTGTATATTATTACTTTTTTTAACCTAAAGAAGTAAAACAGGTGTAGGCCTATAATATACTTTATGCTGCAATTAATGAGTCTGTTTACTAATATGTCTGTTGAAAATATCAGTCTAATTGATAATCAACAGTAAAAGAAAAAAGATTAAGAAAGAAATCATACCATGTGATACCATGGTTATAGAATGATTACTGTATTCAAATACTGTGACATCTAGGTAATTAAAAAATATATTTTTAAGTATTTTTATTATCACTATTTATAGGTAAACAGCATATAGAGCGATAAATGACATTATGAAATATAGTAAAAATAAAAAAATAAAATGCTTTTTGAGACGATCTTTGAACGGTCACGCGCCCTGTTTCATCAGCGCACGCGCATATTTTCTGCTGCGTTGTTGTGGCTGTGCTAACAGGCTGATCTCGGCTGCTCGCTTCTCGTTATAAACAAACTTATCCGTTTTTTCTTTCGTCTGCACTATTTCAAACAACACGGACAATGGCGGACCCAAGAATACGACAAATAAAAATCAAGACCGGTGTTGTTAAACGGTAAGAATGCAGAATAATCTGATATCTTTAGTGTTCTAATGTCAACAGGAGAAGGCCGCGGATTCACCGCGCCCCTCAACGGGGCAGACGCCGCAGAAGAGTGTTCTCATTTGGGGGAAACTGTAAATACAGCCCGGTGCTTTAAAATCTGCTGTAGCACTGTCCAGATGTGCTGCTGAATACTCCAGTCACATTCAGTGTAATGAAAGCAGATGTTATGAAACTCATAAGTGTTATTTGTTCATTTATATGTGTTTTATGTTTTAAACTAAATAATTTGAGAAATAAATCAAAATGAGGGATTGAATGAAGGCGTGTTCATACCACGTGCAATGGATGTTTTTCTACCCTGTCAGACAGTAGGTGTGTTTGTCTGGCCTATAATAAGAGAGAATAAAAAAATGACGTAATCTGATTCGTTTAGTCCATTAGAAAGTGTAATTGCTGATTATTGTACAAGTTATGTATGTATACATATTATATCCATGTAAAGCTTCTACTTTACCGTTTCTAAAGTTTTTTGAATATAATATGTCAAAATATGGGTCAAATGATCTTCCATTGTCATTCAGCATAACGGACATTTATGTGAAGATAAAACAACATGCTTGTTTTGATCTGTGCTTTTTAAAGAAATTAATTGATCATACTAAATTTTATTATATTTTAAATGATTAAAAACGTATTGCTGACCAGTGGTTAAAACCTAATGGTTTAAAGACCAAAGATTGATGAAGATTTAAAATAAAAATGAATCATTATTATTATTTTGGGACTACACTGTGATCCTTAAATTCGTATTTATATATAAAATATAATTACATTAATTATATATACATGAATTATATATATAATTCGTGTGTGTGTGTGTGTGTGTGTGTGTGTGTATGTATATGACATTATATTATAAACATTTTCTAAAAATGTATATATTATTATTATTTGTAGATTATTATTATTTTTATGAATTAAAAATAATTGCTAAAACATAATCATAATAATAATACTAGTACTATTTATAAATATTTATTTATTTATTTTAATTTAGAATTATTTCATTAATCATTATTTATATAAAATTATTACTACTGACATTATATTATAAACATTTTTTTTTAAATTCATTTTATAATCATATTATTGTTATTATTTAGTGTACATATAGCCTAATTTCTGTGTTTGTTAATTAAAAATAATTGTGAAAACATAATATTACTGTTATTATTTATTAATAATTATTAATTTTTTTTTTTAATTTATAATTATTTCATTAATTGTTAACTATTTATCTAATTAATACCTGTGACATTATATTATAAACATTTTCTAACAATCTTTATATGATTATTATTATGTTTTTAGACTTTTTGTATGTGTTATTATCAAATGATTGTTATTATAATTAATGGACATATAGCCTAAATTCTATGTTCGTAAATTAAAAATAATTATGAAAAGATAATAATAATATTTAATAATTGTTATTATTTTCTATATATGTATATGTAACCCTGGACCACAAAACCAGTCATATGGGTAAATGTTTTGGAATTGAGATTCAAACATCTTCTGGAACGTGAATAAATACACTAATTGATGTTAGGATAGGATGATATTTGGCTGAGATACAACTATTTGAAAATCTGGAATCTGACGGTGCAAGAAAAATCTAAATATTAAGAAAATTACCTCTAAAGTTATCCAAATGAAGTTCTTAGAAATGCATATTACTAATCAAAAATTAAGTTTTGATATATTTACAGTAGGAAATTTCCAAAATCTCTTCATGGAACGTGATTTTTATGTAATATCCTAATGATTTTTTGGCATAAAAGAAAAATCTGTAATTTTGACCCGTGCAACGTTAGACTGGTTTTGTGGTACAGGGTCACATATATGCATGTATGTGTTGGGTTTATTTGATATTTTAACTTTATTTTAGAACTTAGCATGAAAGTACAAACTTTATAGCATCAGATATGACCCGTAACCTACATATGATCACATTGACATTGATTTTTTTGGGTCTTTATAACCAACAGGCCCCAGTAAGACAGGACCTTAAAAGCGCTTAACGAATGGTATTAAAGTAGGTCATTTGTGTTCTGCGAGTGTCTCTGATCTAGCCTCATCCTCTCCTCACCCCTCCTTTTCTCTTCCCAATCCCCACCTGACTGCTGTTTGCATTGATTGACCAGATGAGGGCCTGATTGAGATGGGCCTGTTTGATAGGGCTGGTAATGGAAGTGTGGGAATGATTCTCAGTGGGATTGAGAAAGAGAGAGGGTTAGGAAACAACTCGCACACCATGCCAACACAGGAGACAACATCGTAATGAGGCGCGCCGCGATAAGAACCGAGCGCTCGGCCTGTCAAACTCAGCTGATGTTCACATGAGGGACCGATCACGTCTTGGTGTCTGAATTCATTTATGCTGAATTTGCTTATTGCGTGGGCACACCGTTGGTGTCGATTGATGGTTTTATGATGGAACATTCCCGCTGTCAGGCCCTGCGACGGCAGACACGTCGTTCGTGTCTCTCAGACGTGTTTCTCCTGGATTTCCCATCTGTTTTTTTGCTCTCTATGTGGACCGTCCAGCCTCGCTATCGATTAGAGCGGTGTGAGCTGCTTTGTTTTCTTTCGGCTGGGTCTTTAGGTTCTATAGATTTGTCTCAGATTTCTCTCCCCATGCGAGCGCAGGCCTCCGCGGTTCACTCAGACCGGGCCTTCTCGGCTCCAGGTCAGATAATTGATTTTGTCCACCTTTGAACGCTGTATTGCTGAATTGCATTTCTTCATTTGTCAGGCCTGTGAGGTGTGGACTGCTTGATGGTCTCATGGTTTTCACATTTTAAGTCTGTTTGCACTAGATTGAGTTTATATCTTTACCTGTTCTGTGTCAGTGGGTGTTTAACTCTTTGGGACGTTGTGAACATGGGGAATATAACGTCCAACGATCCAACTTTTGACAAAATTGCTGAATTCAGACCAGAATTTGAACTGTAGAGCATTGTGCTAGCAATGCCAAGTTCAGGTTTGATTCCCAAGGAATGCATGAAATGATATGCCTTCCTTTGATTCCAGTGTAAGTCGCTTTGGATAAAAGCATCTGCCAGATGCTTAAAATTAAAACTGTAAATATGTTTTTATGCATTAAAGTAGGGCTGGGCGATATGGCCTAAAAATAAAATCCCCGATTTTTTTCACAAAAAAATCCGATTTACGATTTAAATGGATTTCCCCCCCCCCCCCCCCTACTACTTTTAGCATGTAAAGAAACCCCAGCTTTTCCACAATATATATGGGCACCATATATTTTGCAGTATACATTGCAACTGCATCAGTGCACCAGACCCCATTCTTATCATACCAGACACAGTAAATGTTTGTAAGACAAATAAATATGAGACGGGAGGAAAATATATATTTCTCTTGGACTTATATCGTATACAAAAATATACAATTTTGAACACAGAAATATTAAATGATTTTACTGAAACGATCTGCCAGCAGGTGGTGGTAAGACACTTATTTAATTACTGAATTATATTCATTTGATTCGTTTGAACGGATGGTTCATTCAAGAATAATGCAAGTGACTCTTAATGAACGGGAAATTGAATCATTTCATTAGATTCGTTTAAAAACGCACGTTCATTCAGAAACGAAACACCGCTCTGTTTGAGTGGAGATGCGCAGCGGCTCAGCTGTGACTTGTTTCAGACCACTTTTGACGACGAAATAGAGCAAAATCAGGCAATAGTGTTATGGTCAGACAATGTAAGTCACTTAATAATAACTTCTTGTTTATTTAACTGTTATAATAAATCAATATCTCGTTTACAAACTCCCTTAAAAATTATTAAAAGCTGTCACTCATCTTAGTTCGCAATATCACAAAGCTCTATTATAATAAATGAAGCTACTGCCCATTCAGTCTCTTATTTACACTCTCTCTACACTTGAGATACATTAGTCAACATGCAAAACACATAGAAACCTTTGAAGCTCCACTCAGCGCAAATACAAATATGCTGGTCGCACTCGAGCCTTGATATGCAAATAATTCGCTATTGTCTTCAATCATCTCTCTACTCTGTTTATGTGATAAGTGAAATTGTATGTAATATAACAGGCTAACTTGCTAGCAAGCAGCTAATCATGTCCACTTAGTGACTCGCGTTATTTTGCCAGAACGCGTTATTTGTTTTCTGTTCTGAATACAGCGGTTAGTTAGGCGCGCCATCATGTGGTCGGACAACATTTGCCTCTTAATTATTCTGCCATTGGTGCAATTACATTGTATCTAATATTTTTATTAAAAAATCACGATACCTCGATTTAATAAAAAATTAAATCGTCTTAAAACGTAAATTCGAATTAATCGAAAGAATCGCCCAGCCCTACATTAAAGCAAGGTTGTCAGAAAATTTTTGAAACTGATATAATGAAATAAAAAGCTTTTGTAACATTATACACTATACCATTAAAAAGCTTGAAGTCAATGTTGTTTTTTTCTTTTTGGGAAAGAAATTATAGAAATTAATACTTTTATTTAGCAAGAATGCTTTAAAGAACCTTTGACTGAATGGTTCTTTGTGAAACCAAAAATGGTTCTTTTATGTCATCGCTTGAAGAACCTTTTGAAGCACCTTTATTTTTAAGAGTGTAGACAGTTTAAAATCACATATTGTAAAGTGGCCATCCTTTTCCACCAAAGAAATCTGTTTTTGTTGTTTCTGCCTGGTTTGGTGGTGCAAGGCCATGAAGAGTTATCCCGAGGTGACGTGTCAACATGCTGTAAGACCTGATGCTGTACTACATGTGGGTGCTTGTAATGTCAGTTAATTACACTTTCAGGTCAAGCTCCTCTCATACAGCTACATCCCTGAACTTCACGTCTTGAAACGCCTCAAGGGAGGTTCTGAAATGCCCTATGAAGTGGTCAAGATCTTATGCCAGCTCAATAGTGTTTCTCTGCTCACTCTGAAGCGTTTAGTCCAAGCGTCTCACGAAATATCAATATATTCGTCCTTTAAGAAATTAGATATTTTTACAGAATTTTGGTTGGGCAAAACGAACCGCCTGCCAATCCCACATCTCGCCGTTTCTGCATCACCCTATTCTTTTCTTCTTCTTTTTGGTGATGTATTCCAGTCAGTGTTTTCTGGCCTAGTTCAGCGGATGCACTTAATAAAATGACAGACGTAATTTGCTTTTGTCACCGGGTCTCGCCGCCGGCCCGCCGCCTCAAAAATACAGTATTAGAGGAGAGAGAATGTGTGTGTCGAGTCTAATTCTTTTCTCTATTTTCCAGAGAGATGCTTTTTCCATTAAGCTGAAGGAAGCAGCCCTGGCAGCCCCATTTACAGCTGCCCAGCTCCGCCCCTGCTATAAGCAGCTCCCACATCACCCTGCAGAAACAAGAAATTAACATCAGCATGACACTTTTTCATTAGCCTGTCCCTCACTTTTATTAGAATTATGCTACACCCCGATCTTTCCACCCCTCCGGCTTCCTCGCCGGTCGCACCCCCTCTCCTTTTCCTTTTGCGTGCGTGTCAGAGAAAGCCTTAGCTTGAGCATATGTTGAGAATTGCACCAGGGCGTCGTGATTGAAGCCTGTTAAAACCGGCGTAATTGACGTAAAATATGACATATTGTCGCAGGCGGAGACGAATCTTACGGCACGCGGCCCGGGCTGGCAGTGTGTTTGATTAATGGAGAAGTGTCTCGCTTTCTCTCCCTCTCTTTCTCTGTGTAACACACACACACACACATACGCGGCTGATTTTATGAAAAATGAATTCCACAACGGCATGTCGTCCCGACAAGCGAGCAGGCCGCAGACGGAAAGCGGCTATTAGCTAGAATCATTATCAATAGTGATATTTTCAAACTCCATTACGGCAATCAGGCCGCGAATTTATTCAGTGCGTTTAGTTCATTTGGCCATAATTGATAAATAATCAAAATTTATCAATGTACTCGCTCTGCGTTTTCACTAACAATCAAGCAAAAGTGGCCCATTTGCCACCTGACTTGGTCCAAATTAGGGCCTAAATTGATGATCAATTAATCCTAGTAGGGGCAGTACAGTGTCTTTGCGAGTGTGTGCGAGGGAGACGGAGACAGATGCAGTTAAAAGACAGATTAGCGTAGCGATCAGGAAGTAGTTGATGCGGTTTAGTGCTGCGGCTAACAAGCATGCAGCTTTTCTGAGATTGACAGTAGAGAATTGGGAAGGATGTGTTTACAGTGGAATTTATAGGTGTTTGTTTATGGGTTGAAATTTTGTGGAGAGTCTTACAGGCGTATGTTAACATCTTGCTCAGTTTTTGTCTAAGTGTGTAGTGTTCAAAGTTTAGGGTTGTTAAGATTTGCATTAATATGTGACTCTGGACCACAAAACCATTCTTAAGTTGTACGGGTATATTTGTAGCAATAGCTAAAATACATAGTATGGGTCAAAATTATCGATTTTTCTTTTATTACGTAAAGATCATGTACCAGATATTTTGTAAATTTCCTATTGTAAATGTATCAAAACCTTTTTTTTTTTTTTTTTAGTAATATGCATTACTAAGAACTTAATCTGGACAACTTTAAAGTCGATTTCCTCAGTATTTAGATTTTTATTTTATTTTTTGCACCCTCAGATTCCAAAATTTCAAATAGTTGTTTCTCAGACTTCAATGGAAAGCTTATTTATTTAGCTTTCAGGTGATATATAAATCTCAATTTAAAAAAAAAAATACCCTTATGACTGATTTTGTGGTCCAGGGTCACATTTTATGCTCACCAAAGCAGAATTTATTTAATTAAAAAAATGCTGTTAAAACGGTACTATTGTAAAATATTATTACAGTTTAAAAGAACTGTTTTTTTATATATTTAAATACAAATGTAAATTATTTCTGTGATGCAAAGTTGAATTTTTTTTAGCATCGTTTCAGTCTTCAGTGTCACATGATCCTTCAGAAATCATTCTTATTTCTTTTCATCATTTTCATCATTCTTATTTCTTTTATTTCTTGAAAACAGCTGTGCTTCTTAATGTTTGTACAGAAACCGATGCTTCTCTTATTCGCAGGATGAATAGAGAATTTATTTGTTTGAAATTGAAACATAAATGTCTTTACTGTCACTTTGTAACAATTTAATGCATCCTTGCTTAATAAAAGTATTTATTTATTAAAAAAAAAAAAACCTGCTAACCTCAAACTGATAAACACTAGTGTATTTAATTTCCACAATATTGTCTACATCTTAGTTGTGATCTTTTATGTATATCTCAGCCTTATTAAAATATACTTGTATTGTTTTAATTTGTGACCCTGGACTACAAAACCAGTCATAAGGGTCAATTTTTTTGAAATTGAGATTTATCATCATCTGAAAGCTGATATATAAATAAACTTTCCATTGATGTATGGTGTGTTAGGATAGGACTAGTTGTCAAAATGAAGTTCGTAGCAATGCATATTGCTAATCAAAAATTGCGTTTTTATCTATTTACGGTAGGAAATTTACAGAATATCTTCATGGAACATGATCTTTACTTAATATCCTAATGATTTTTTGGCATAAAAGAATAATCTATAGTTTTGACCCATGCAATGTATTTTTGTCCCGTGCTGTTACCCGCGTTACTTAAGACTTTTAAGTGGTTTTGTATTTCAGGGTCACATTTGTGTAAATTGCAATAAATAAGAGATTAGTAGTGTTGAACTTCCAAGACATTTGAAGTTGTTTGTCTGATTTTGGGCTGTTAAAAGTATTTTGTTTGTCTTTTGAGAGATCTGCAAGTTAGCTAGTTTGTTTGACTTCATGGTGGTAAATTCTTGACAGCAGCGGTTGGACAAATAAGTATTGAATTTGAGTAAAACTCACCTCTCGCTATCCATTCTCATTCTTGTTTCTCTCTCTCTCTCAGTTTGGCCAAAGAGGAGGTGTTGTACATAAAAGAGGCAAAGCAGCAGGAAGAGAAGATTGAGCGTCTCAAGGCAGAGGCAGGAGACGAGTATGTAATCAAGAAACAGGTAAGAAGAATAAACTACCTGAAACAACACCAGCCCTGTTGAGAGACCTGATGAGACTCACTCTTTTAAAAGACCATGGAAGTACTATGTTTGATGTCCAGAACTGATGAAAAACTGCAGCGGTAGACAATTCTATTTAGGGATCTATTTATCTGTTTTTAATTCAAATATAAGACTAATACTTTTGTTTTGGTGGCTTTAGGTGAGAAATATTCTACATATTAAACTGAAGTAAAGAGCTTATTATGATACAGTAACCAAAAAATCAGTTGTAGTCATTTTCAGCACTTGGCAGGAGTTAATTTCAGACCTGGATGTAGAACATTTTCAGACTGTAAAGAGAGTAAGTCATCAGTGTTAATATCTGAACGCTAGACTGCCGCTGCTGGTCGGTTATTCTGCTGTGTAAAAGAAATTGCTTTGGTAACAGTGAAAGAGACAGAGCTGATTCAGTATGGCAGCGCTGTGGGTGAAATCAGGGCGAGTTTTAATGAGTTTTAATGTGCTGATGCAAAATTAATGACGTTATGTAACTTTAGAGGAGTTTTGTAATTAACAACACATGCTGCTAATTTAGAGGTTCTCAAGGAGTAGTGGCCCATGTTCTCTCTCTCTTCTTCACCTTCTGTCTGGAGTGAATGCATATACAGCTGTTTTAAAGGATTGTTCACACTCAATTTACAATTCTGTCATGATTTACTCTTTATAAACTCTTCATATAAACAATTCATATCTGATGACGGTTGTACATGTGTTAAATATTGAAAGTGGGACCAAGATTGTAAAATACTTGAAATGCTTAATGAAGTAATACAGACACACAAAATGCATGCTGAAAGCTGTTTTCTAGCTGTTTTTGTGAAATAAGTTTTCTGATTGTTTTGTAGTAGTACAGAGCCAGTTAAGTCTCTTAAACGTGTCTTTAACAGTTGGAGGTGTTGCAAGAGGCAAGAATGATGATCCCTGACTGCCATCGTCGTTTAGCCATGGCCCACGCTGATCTGCAACAACTGTTGGTGAGAAAATCAAACGCACACTGTTTCAGGTGTTGACCTACCTGAAAGGTTTAGCACTATTAAAGAAATGGTATGGAAGCCCATGGAAAGTTTCCAACACTGATTAAAAGAATTGACTTTTTTTTTTTTCTCAGAATCGATACAAACTTTTTCTCAGATTTGTGCAATTGCGAGATAAAACTCACAATTCTGACTTTTTTTCTCTCGCAAATGCGAGTTTATATCTCACAATTTAGATTTTTTTTTTCTTTGAATTGTGAGATATAAACTAGCAATTGCGAGTTGTAAAGTCCAATTGAGGGGGAAAAAGACTAATGTTCTCAGAGTTGCTAGTTTATATCTCACAATTCTGATTTCTAAACTCCCAGTTGCATGTTATAAATTCTGCAAGATGTAAAATTATTTCTGCAAGATGTAAACTCTCAATTCTGACTTTTTTTTCTCAGAATTGCCTAATATAAACTCACAATTCAGATTTTTTTTTTCTTGCAAATGCAAATTTGTATCTTGCAATTCTGACTTTTTTCGCAATTCTTTTTTTCGTGAGATATAAAGTCCTACTTTGAGAGGAGAAAAAAGACTGATATGTTCTCAAAATTGCTAGTTTGTATCTCACAATTCTGACTTAATGACTCCCAATTGTGTTCATAAAATCTGAGAAAAAGTCAGAATTGCAAGATATAAACTCACAGTTCCTGGAAAAAAAAAACAGTCAAAATGTGAGTTTATATCTTGCAATTGTGAGTTTATTTATCAGAATTGTGAATTTAGTAGACAAACTTGCAATTCTGACTTTATAACTTGCAGTTGCAGTTAATATCACACAATTCTAAAAAAAAAAAAAAAAAAGTTAGAATTGTGAGTTTGTAGAGAACAAAATTGTGAAATAAAAAGACAAATATAAACTTTCAATTCTGACACTTTTTTTAAGAATTGCATCTACAATTCTGAGTTATGAAGTCCAGATTTGAGGGGGTAAAAAGATGTCTGATATGTTCTCAGAATTCATTCAACTTCATTCACAATTACATGTTATAAACTTTTTTTTAATATAGACTTTATTTCTTGCAATATAGAGTTTTTCTTGCGATTCTTACTTTATAATTACAATTGGGAGTTCATATTGTGCAGTTCTGAGGAAAAAAAGTCAGAAATGCTAGTTTGTATCTTGCAGATTGGAGAAAAAGTCAGAATTGTAAAATTGTTTTTTTTTTTTTATTCAGTGGCAGAAACGGTGTAGATGAGTTTTTTTGTTAGTATCTGAAAATTTGAAGAAATTTAGCATTTAGCATTGGATCCTCTGCAGTGAATGGGTGCCGTCAGAATGAGAGCTAATAAAAACATCACAATAATCCACAAGTAATCCACACCACTCCAGCCCATCTGTAAATGTCCCATGAAGTGAAAAGCTGCATGGTTGAATAAACAAATCCATCAACTTAAAACCATCTGTTTTATCCAAAATGTCCTAAAAGTCCATGATCATAATGCTTCCTCCAGTAGAAAAGTCACAGCCCTGTTGTCACATCTCACATCAAAACGCACCTTCATATTCGTTTAGTACAGCTTTGGGCTGTTGATGATTTTTCACTGGAGTTTGAAGTTAAAATTAGTAGTAAACATATAGTTTATTGCTGTTAATTGGTGGACTGGACTGTGATATTTTTATTAGCTGTTTGGACTTGACGGCACCCATTCACTCCACTGGTGAGCAAGTGATGTAATGCTACATTTCTCCAAATCTCTTCTGATGAAGAAACAAACTCTTACATTTTTGTGTTCAGGCATCTCCCAGGTGTTTGAATCAGTACTAAGCACAAGACACAGTAACACTGCAGGTTTACGTGTGTGACAAAGACGTCTGTTCAGTGGAAACATTGTGCCATCTGCTTCCTGTTTGTTGGCATTTAGAGGAAGTAGAGAATTACAGGGGTCACAATAATTAACAGCAAACGAAGCTGTGATAGCACAGGGGCATTTCAAAGCACTCGCTGCGACAGCTTCTATTTATGTGTTTCAATAAAAAGGTTTCTTTTTTGAGTAAAACTTACCATCAGCCGCCGCAGCAGCAGCAGCAGCAGCTCAGTGAGGTTTCACACACACCGCACTCATTTCAGTTCATTAGTAATGTTGTCACGGCAATGGCCTCCATAGAAACCGTCGTCGATCGATTAGCATTGATATGACCTACTCCTCTCACTGCCTCCATTACATTTTCACACTGTGTTACGTGTGTGAGAGAGTGTGTTTGTTTGTCTGAGGTGCTTGTGTGTGTGTGTGTGTGTGTGTGTGTGTGTGTGTGTGTGTGTGTGTGTGTGTGTGTGATTATCTGACAGGTTCACTGAGTGGATTAGCTGTTTTTGGTGATGTAGTTAGTCTTTCATTGTGTTACTGTGATCTGATTTACTAACTCCAACTGGATGGAAAAACACACTCTGTAGACTTCAGGTTTGGATTTATGTCATTTAAGGCAGTTAAAACTGAGATGTTTGTGTAAATATTTTGTTAAATGTTCTTGAAGTCTGAGGTTTGGTTTAATCTAATAAATTGATATGTTGATGATTAAAAAAACAACACATTGTGAACTTAAAATATATCAGTGTTTTGAATAAGAAACAAATGCATAATAGGTATTGTAGTAATTACGATAAATCCATTAAATTCTTGAACCAATGCTTTCTTCATGTTATTTGTTCATTATTCATGTTTGTTTTTAATTATCCAGATATTACTCACACTCATTATGACTCAAAATTAACTTCAAACCATTTTTATTTTCAGGAAACAGAAGAGGAACTGGCTGAAGCAGAAGAATACAAGGAGGCCAGAACTGTTTTAGATTCAGTCAAGCTGGAAGGATGATGGACATCAGCGAATAAACACCCACAGACGCTAACGTACACACTGACATCCCAAGTGTCCATTCCATTTGTTCTGACTTGTTTAGCCTTTCAGAAGCAATGTGACGTGTTTACTGGTTGCTTATCTTTGCATTTCATTGATTTTTGTATTGATTCATTATTTTAACGGCACCGTTGTCTTCCTAGCCTTCTGTGATCGAGTTTACACAATCATGAAATAAAGTTTCTTTTTACTCTTACAAACCATTCAGTTTCTTTATTGATGTATAAGAAAACCTTACAGTTAAAGGGATAGTTCACCCAAAAATGAAAATTTGCTGCTTACCCCCAGGGCATCCAAGATGTAGGTGACTTTGTTTCCTCAGAAAAACACAAAGATTTTTAACGAAAACCGGTGCAGTCCGCCAGCCATAAAATGAATGTGGATGGGCACCAAACCTTTAAAAGTAAACAAAAACATGCACAGACAAATCCAAATTACACCCTGCGACTCGTGATGATACATTGATGTCCTAAGACACGAAACGTTTTTTGCGAGAAACTGAACAGTATTTATATAATTTTTTACCTTTGATACACAGCCACGTCCATCTGTCATGAGCACGAGTTTAGCATCAGGCATGTTACATGTGCACGCGCTCTGGCGTAGAATACGCAAACGCCGTAAGGGGAAATCAGTGAAAAGTCTTGGAGGAGTTTGCGCAAGCAAACGTAATCTTTTAGCTTTAAATCGGTTTAAACAATCAAGATAATCGCAAGTAATTACCATTTTGAATAGCCGCTATACCCACAATCTCTGTGCACTGTGTAAACAATGAGTGTCGTATACATGCGACAGATCGCTTCCAGTGTTTGCGTATTCTACGACAGAGCGCTACACGTGTCACGAGCCGGATGATGAGCTCGTGCTCAGGAGAGATGGACGTGGCTGTGTATCAAAGGTAAAAAATGATATAAATACTGTTCAGTATCTCACAAAAACCGATTGTTTCGTGTCTTAGGACATCAATGTATCGTCACGAGCCGCAGGGTGTAATTTGGATTTGTCTGTGCATGTTTTTGTTTACTTTTAAAGGTCTGGTGCCCATCCACGTCCATGATATGGCTGACAGACTGCACCGGTTTTCGTTAAAAATCTTTGTTTGTGCTCTGCTGAGGAAACAAAGTCACCTGCATCTTGGATGCCCTGGGGGTAAGCAGATAAACATCAAATTTTCATTTTTGGGTGAACTATCCCTTTAAGGTCAAAAGTTTACACCCCCCCCCCTTCTGAATCTGCAAAATGTTAATTATTTGACCAAAATAAGAGGGATCATACAAAATGCATGTTGTAGTACTGAAAATTACCCTTTTCAAAAGTTTACATCCCCTTGATTCTTAATACTGTGTTGTTACCTGAATGATCCACAGCTGTGTTTTTTTTTTTTTGTTGTTGTTGTTTTTTTTTTTGTTTAGTGATAGTTGTTCAGGAGTCCTGTGTTTGTCCTGAACAGTTAAACTGTCTGCTGTTCTTTAGAAAAATCCTTCAGGTCCCACAAATTCTTTGGTTTTTCCAGCATTTTTGTGTATTTGAACCATTTCAGACAATGACTGTATGATTTTGAGATCCATCTTTTCACACTGAGGACAACTGAGGGACTCATATGCAACTATTACAGAAGGTTCTAACACTCACTGATGCTCCAGAAGGAAAAACGACGCATTAAGAGCTGGGGGTGAAAACTTTTGAACAGAATTAAGATGTGTATATTTTTCTTATTGTGCCTAAATATCTTCTTTTTTTTTCATTTAGTACTGCCCTTCAGAAGATACAGAATATACTTACATGTTTCCCAGAAGACAAAATAAGTTAAATTTACCCAGATCTTCGAATTCTAAAAGTTTTCACCCCCCAGCTCTTAATGCATTGTGTTTCCTTCTGGAGTCCCTCAGTGTGAAAAGATTGATCTCAAAATCATACAGTCATTGTAGGAAAGGGTTCAAATACACAAAAATGCTGGAAAACCGAATAATTTGAGACCTGAAGGATTTTTCTGAAGAACTTTTGAACAGGGTCATGTTTATAAATTCAACTATTATTTTCTCTTGTGGACTATATGTTAACATCTTTTATGCAAAATATCTTATTCAGGTCAGTGTTAAATAAACAATAACATGCATTTTGTATGATCCCTCTTATTTTGCTAAAATAATTAACATTTTGCAGATTCTGAAAGGGGGCGGTAAACTTATGACCTCAACTGTATTTAATACTGTTGCTGGAAAGGGAAAAATTGTGACAAGTCTTTGATTTCATGCAAGCATTCCACATTTATTCCTGCTGCAGGTATGTGATCACACAAAGCTGAATTAATATGTAAAACACTGGCCTTGGGGTTTGATATAAGATGCTGTGTGTTTCCCTTCTCATAGGACTGCAGTAATTAATGCAGAATTTGAACCTGGACGTCAGTCATATGGACAGGCTTTGCTTTTCTGAATGCAGAGGGAGACAGGTATAGCATGAAAAGCTAATATATGATCAGAATATATTTCCAGCTCTCCTGAAAGGACACTGACCTCCGCTGGCCAGATTCTCTCATGCAAGCACGTGCACACGGCTGCAGCTCGCCTGCACATGCTTTGACCTATTTGCTAGAGTAACAACTGCACATTCTGCACTGCAACATAATTACATGATTTGAATTCTGGTTGTATTTTGTAGGCTATGAGCGTCTTTGTTGTTTTATATTAGCTATGGATATTAGATAATAAGCTTTTCTCAGTCAATCAGATATTGCAGTCAGTTGCCAAGGTAAATGGAGAAATTTCCTTCACAATAACTAGTTACCGCTTTCTTCAGTGCATTTGATATCACATAGGTCTGATATTTTTTGACAGAAATATGAGATATTAAATGCAGGGGCAACTCTTCGATAGTCTCTTCAATGGTTATTTATTATTTTCTATTTAAATTTGGACAGTCAAACTTAAATGTGGGTGAATGGCAAAATCAAACATAAGAGATGAGGTAAACAAGTGGCATCTATTATTAAGATAGCATAATTCGTTTTTTTAGCATAAGACATTTTATAATTTTATGTTTTAGTAAAATGATAGATATACTGTTTAAAAAAAAAAGATAAAAATGTTTGGACACTTCGTGGTTGTCATTTTTAAATCATCTTTGAACTAGTAATAATGGAAATGATGGAGTTGGTTTTAAATCAATTAAAATTTAAATAACAAATTATATATAGTTTTTCATTTATTAATTAATTTTAATTTATTTCATTTTGTTTTTAACATATATGCTGTCAACGGATTAACTGCGATTTATCATGTCCAAAATAAAAGTTGGTGTTTATGTAATATGTGTGTACTGTGTGTATTTATTATGTATATATAAATACACATGCATATATATATATATATAAGAAAAATGTTTATATATTTATATATAATATAAATGATATGAATATAAATATATACATGTAAATACATCAAAATATATTTCAAAATATATACTGTATGTGTATTTATACATAATAAATATTCACAGTACACAAAAACCTTTATTTTGCATGTGATTAATCGCGATTAATCGCATTCAAAAAGTAAATGTTTACATACTAGGCCTATATATGTGTGTGCTGTGTATATTTATTATGTAAATATAGCTAATTACAAACATGTATATTTTAAGGAGAAATGTTGGATTTATATTTATATATAATACAAATTATATACAAGTATAAATATATATACATATTTTTTTTTAAATATATACGTGTGTATTTAGATATATGCCTACATAATAAATACAGTCAACAAACTGACTAATCGTGATTAATCGTAGCTCTAATTTATTTTATTATTAATTTATTTATTTGCACATTACACTTTTGTTGCATGTTATTTTTTGGTTGAAATCATTTTGGAGGAATATAGGGACTTATGTAAAAATCAAAAGACTGTAAAACTTCCCTTAGGAAGCCTTATATATCCATATCTTGCTGTGTATAACGCAAACATCTTTTTCTCTAGGCATTCCCCAATAGCATTGCCCTGTTGTGATTAGGGGTTGTTTAAATGTTGTCCTTTTCAATGGGTGTTTCCTCACTGACACAAATAATTGAACGGATTTCTGTCAGGTTCATCCCACAATCGCGTTTCCTCTCAAGTCAGTATAGTTCCGGCTAATTCGGTGTGTTTTAAAATGTGTTTCGGTTTTTTTTTTTTTTTGAAAGCCGAAGGAGCAGATGAATTCGGGTTCCATTTGGCTTGGTCTTCATTCTACAGATTTCGATAATTATCGGGTTCACCCCGAAGCCTCATTATAGCGCTAATGAGGCGCCGCCACTCCGTGACACCCAACCGCTCCATCTCGTTAAGGAAATCGCTCTTCAATGCTGATTATTTTATTTGGAGCCATAATTATATTTCTTTCGGATAAATCACGGTCTAATCGAGTCCGTTCGGAGGGCAGCGCCTCTAATTGGAGCATGAGATGCGGCGGCGGGCGCGCGCTACCTGAGCCTGCTCGCGCGACCGGAGGAACCGAGCACCTGATGGATGAGGGGGGAGGAGGTGGGGATTCTTCATCACCCCCTCCTCCTCCTCCTCCTCCTCCTTCGGCTAAAACACAACAACTTATTACCTTTAATCCCCCCGACTGTCACCGCATCACCTGCACGAAACAAGAATCTAATTTGTTAAACTGGCATTTCTGCAGATGGACGATCGATTTTCTCTTTAGAATTCTCTAATTGAGTGAATATAGACGCCCCGTGAATCACATTCCGCCGTGGAACTGCATGTGCGGAGAAAGAGGGCGTTATGCCGAACGTGTGTATGGGTGTGGAGCAGGTTTTGTCTATGTTGTGTGGACCAAATGTCCCTACAAGGACAGTAAGAGCTAAAATCACTATAACTACCTTTTAGTAGAGATTTGAAAATGCAGAAAGGTTTGTGTAAACTGCTGAGAAGTCAGTGATGCAACAAACGTGTGTATTTGCGTGTAAAATAACTGAAAATGTACACATAAACTGACTAATTTCACATGTGGACATGTGGTTTTAAATAGGCCTATGTTCCCTAAAAATGAATAATAGCCTATTATTTATTAAATTAATCAATTATTTGTTTGTTGTTTATTATTACTACCCGAGACAGTGCATCTTATGGCTGAATATGCTACATTTTATATTGCTGACATTCTCATTTTAAAGCTATAGTCTATAGCACAGGTATATATGCATATTTGTAGCTATAGCCAAAATGTATGGGTCAAAATGATCGATTTTTCTTTGATGCCAAAAATCATTAGGATATTAAGTAAAGATCATGTTCCATGAAGATATTTTGTAAATTTCCTACCGTAAATATGTCAAAACTTAATTTTTGATTAGTAGGCCTATGCATTGCTAAGAACTTCATTTGGACAACTTTAAAGGCGATTTTCTCAATATTTTGATTTTTTTTTTGCACCCTCAGATTCCAGATTTTCGAAAAGTTGCAAATATTGTCCTATCCTAACAAACCATAAGTCAATGGAAAGCTTATTTATTCAGCTTTCAGAGGATGAATAAATCTCAATTTCATAAAATTGGCCCTTAAGGGTCACATTTAATAATAACTGGAGTCATTAGGAATATAATTAGGCTACATAGTATTTTTGTTTTATTTTATAATTTTTTAAACCAAGCCATTTGGGGCAAAAATGGTGAAGAATGTACCTGGAATAAAATAAATTTTGGGTTCATTATCAGTATGAAATGTTATTTTGTTGTATTTTTTTGTTAGAGTATTGCTCATAAATTGGAACAAATTATACGACGTGTTTTTGTAAATTATAAATAAAACGTCATATAATTTTTCCAAAATAAAAATAAAGCGGTAACACTTAACAATGAGCAATACATTATTACACTCTGTATTAATCTTTGTTCATGTTAGTTATTAAAAAGTCAGTCGTTCATTGTTTGTTCGTGTTAGTTCACAGTGCATTAACTAATGTTAACAAACACAGCGTTTGTGATTTTAATAATGCATTAGTAAATGCTGAAATTAACATTAAGACTAATAAATGCTGTAGAAGTATTGTTCATTCATAGTTCACGTTAACTAATGTAGTTAACTAATGTTAACTAATCCCACATTTTGGAGGCAAAATAGCTGAAAATGTATCTAGCAGTTGGATAATTCTGACAAAACATCCTTTATCCGTCCGTTAAGGGAAAGTAGTGCACATAAAAAGTTTTTTCGTTCAGGTTCAGGGTGGTTTTATTAAGTTTTATGTGGTTGTTTTATTTTATAGTCATCAGAAATCGTTCAGAATTTAATTTAAATATATATATATATATATGTCATCATATAATCTACTGGTTAGGGTTAGTGATTATTAGTCTGTTGTTTTTATAAATAACACGGATGTAAGCGTGATAATGTGCTGGTGGAGAATGAAAATCTTGTATTATGTGTGGAAATGTGTCCTGCATGTCAGTGCACCATGTAGGCCAGATGTGATGGTGGATATGAAGGCCATGAGATGGTGACAGTCAAACAAAAGCCTCGCTAAAAAAAAAATCCCTCCGCAATGAGGAGTGAGGGAGCCGAATTCTCCCAGCTCCAGACCGCGTTCAGAATTACATTTGTTTTTCTTGTGATTTTATTAAAAGTCACTCCTCATCTCCAGAGCGCGTGAAAATGTCTACTTTCCACTCAGATGCGCCGCATTAACTTGCAGGGCGCGAGTTTGTTTGTTTGTCTATTTTTATTTATATGCAGTGTAAGATTGATGCGAGCTTGTTATCGCTATCTGCTGGGAGAGAGAGATGCAACTCAGCTTTGCTTCTGAATCACCTCCCAAATTACCCTCCTTCTCTCTCTTCCTCTCTCTTTCTCTCTCTCTCATGACACACACAGTATCACTGATGCATAACTTCTGTAATCCCAGCGCGCAAAAGACTTATAAAATACGTTTTATCTTATAAAATTAGTAAATATTATAAATGTTACTACTGCTACTACTCTTATAATTATTATTACAAATACATTATATATTATGTATATTAAAGTTATAAAACAGTTTTATTACTGTTAAGGTTAGTGAATAGTAAGCCTATGTTTGTTTTAACATCAAACTATTTAGCAATATGCATTAAATCAGTTTTTTAAAGGAAAACGTGGACACATTACTGTTAATATTGTTATATATTAGGCTATATATTTACATTTTAGTAGTTTTGTGTGCATGCTGTGCACACCATAATGTAAATATATTATAAGTATTATTATTTGCATTATTGCATGCTAAATGATAGAGTTGTGCTGGTCGCACTGTTTTGTTTTATAGGTTTTTATAGAGTTGATTCCTGAACTTTAGTTGTGATCACCACCTTTTTCTGCAGCTCAGAGGACCTAGAGATTTTTTTCTTTTTCATTACTGGTGAGGTCAGGAAACAGTTGTGTATCCCCCTCAAATGCATTTAATAAAATGTTTTGCTTCGCTTCGCGTTTCACAAATAAAGCTTGAAATCCCCTTGCTGGCTGCAGGCCGGGTATTGGTGTACAGAAATTCAATCTGTACATTTTGTACGAGGTAAACAGACGGAATGAATTGCATTAGAGTAAGCCAATGTATTTCCAGCCAGCCAGCCAGTTTTCAGCCCTTTCTCCGTTTGTGTGCAACAATCTAAAACTTATTTATTAGGGGGGGGGGCACTTGATCCGAGGCGCGCAAAAATACCGAATAAAGACAAAAGCAGTAAGACGATGTAAGAATTTTAATTGAGGGTCGCAGCTTGCACGCTATATTTGTTGATATTTTATGAAGTGCAGGGCAGCCCTTCATTCTTATGTCCCCTGAAAGCATCGTTAGGCGTCTGTCGCACTTTTAGTCCGTTAAATATGACCGTGCGCCTCCACAAGAGTGATTCACTTCTGTTTGTGCAGCTATAAAAGGATCGAGCTATTGAAAAGTCGTAAAATGAAGCGCGCTATCAATCACGCGGCAACTGTTTCAGAACAAACAATGTAATGATTTCACATGATCGTTATTGTTGAGGAAATGCAGTTGGTTTTCTAAGCATGTGAATAATATCGTACACGTTTAAAAAATAAAGGCTCCACTTCGAAGCATGTGATTTTAAAGAAGCAACTCAAGTTGAACCTTTATTTTTAAGCGTGTAGAATAAAATTATTACACATCCAGCGAGATAAAACAACACAAGTTAGATTTATATAAAGCCACATCCACATCCCAATTCAAAAAGCCCCAGTCTATTTCCTGGCCAAAAGCAAAGTGTGAGATGAACACAAACCCGAGATCTTCCATTACGCGGCCGGTGCCTCGTTCGCCTTCTCTGACATTTCGGATATCAAAACGCAGCGCGAGAACAATTGTTTCCAAATTGAATCCGCACTCTCTTCCTTTCCTCATTTTCAGCGAGGCATATACATTTCCCCGGCGAGTCAGGAGTCGCGTCTGACCGGGCGTCTGGAAGCGAGCGCTCTTGTGCTTACCAGCAGATTGGTGGCTTGTCGAAAAGGAGTCGAAAGTTTCTCGCTCGGACGCGTCCTTTGTGCGCGCTGAAAAGACACCATTCACTCCCGCAAATAAAGGAGTTCTTTAAAGCATCCCACTGACATCTGCTTAGAGTCTGTTTGCGCTGATATTTTTCATCGGCTCCTGCGTGTGACAAAAGCTATTGTGTTAATTGGTGTAAATGCAGGTTCGTTTACTGGCGGGCTGCGCTGGCACTCGAGTGTTCTTTGCATGAAATAAATCAAGTTAATTTGGGGCAATTGGATGAAAAATCAATGCAACGAATACAATTTGTCAGCGCAGAGTGTTTAAAGTCTAAATGTATCTATTTCGGTGCGAAAGTCCTCGCACTCCCCCTTTGCTTTCGTGGGGGTTTCCCTGTGTCTGTGTTCTGACTCTGACTTTCCACCGAATTATGCACCTAATTTGCTCACATATCATTTACTCCAAGTTCCTCCCGCCGTGACAGTCGGGCCTAAACACTACTAAATCAGCCCTAATTTATACTGATCTCGCTAATAATCGTAATAAAAAGCTTATAGATTTGGCACTAATTACATAAAAGCCTAATGATGTTGAAAATTACCCTGGTTTGAGATATATGGCTAATCTAAACTTTGTTGTTGGCTGCCCCGGGCTACTAGAAACATTAGAAGAGGTTCACTTCGTCTCCAAAAGGCGAGAGTTGGACATGGCACGACACGAAGGCCTTTTTTTCTCTTCTGTGAGGAAACGCGAAATTATCCCCAACGATTAACTGACAAAAATGGAAATTCTCAGGAAGCTCGTATAGTAAAGAGAGCGCGGTTTAATCGTTGAGTCCAGTAATAAACTTCGGGAAGCCATTACTAAAGCATATGGCTTTGATGAGGATGACACGTTTATATAACAATAGTTTAATTCGCTGTTTCTCCTCAAATAATCAGGGCCCCGTCAATGATTGTGGCATCACGCTCAATTAAACCAATTCTGAGGGAGTTTCTTCCGAAAGAGGTCATTTTAAAGGTTATAATTTGGGCGTCGGGATCAAAAACGAGGAGAAATGAACTTGGGAGGGCAGCAAGAGAGGCTCTCGCGTTTCTGACACCTCCAGGCTTCAACGCTGATTGGCTCTCATTTGAAGGAGCTCATGGGTTCATTCAACTATTAAGCGCCTCCCAGTTCCTCTAAAGGACATTATAATGCAAGGAACCTCCTTTTTAACCACAAACCGAATTTGCTTTCATTTAGGCCATATATATTTTTTAAATAGTTTAAAGTCATAGAGATTTTTTTGGAAAAGCATTTCGCCCTGGAGCGGTGCGCGATGCTTTCGCACGCCGACCTGCTGGATGCTCGCCTCGGTGAGTTATCAACGCCAAACTCCGGTCTGCAACTCTACTGTAAGCTGGAGGACTCTTCTCATCTAAATCAAGCAGAGAAAATTGACAATTTGTCTCTTATTTTATCTTAATTCGATTTAAGCGAACTAATTCATTGGAAAAGTAATCATTATTATTATATTACGCAGTAATTTGATTTAGTCGTTTTCCAAGATATTGAGAGGAATCAAATGGAATTAGCTATTTTAAAAGATGACATTCTGTGTTGTTATTGCGAGCTAGTTTTTCACCATTATTTGTACTTTTTAATAAGACTAGCAATGCTTGCTGTAACTGTTTTTTGCACTAACGCTTCTCTCTCTTTTCAGCGATGCTCGGTGTTGATTTTGAGCTCACTCAGTTTCCACCTGTTTTCTCTGCTTCAGGGATGAAGGATGCCGCGGCCGAGCTTCTGGGTCACAGGGAGGCTTTGAAATGCAGGCTGGGCGGCGGCGGAACTGACCCGGGCCACCCCGGAGAACTCGCCCCGGTCTCCGACACGGTGGAAGGGGCCACCCTTCTCCCCGGAGACGATATCAACAGTGCCGGATCCAATCCGCCGGGTGTAGCGGTGAACAGTAAGGAACAAGAGAAGCAACAGCAGCAGCAACAAAACCCCACCCAGTCCGGCAGCCAGCAGAGTCAGAAACAAAAACGCCACCGGACTCGCTTTACTCCGGCTCAGCTTAACGAGCTGGAACGAAGCTTCGCCAAAACCCACTATCCGGACATCTTCATGCGGGAGGAGCTGGCGCTTCGGATCGGCTTGACGGAATCACGCGTGCAGGTAAGTCCGGTGGAGACCGTTTTATTAATATCAGTAGGCCTACTGTTGTATCGCTATAAACATTCCGTCAAATAGCCTGTATATTTCATAAAATATTATAGGCTGCAATTATTATGCTTGGAATGAAAAAGGCAAATCGATCAATTTAAAGCAATAAATGATTATTTTTATTCGGATTATATTTTTATAAATATCTTATGTCAAATGCATAGATAATTTAGTTAGATGTTTATCATAAAGATTATTCAAATACATGAATAAAATACGAAGTCTAAGAAATGATAACGCGTTATATTTTAATTTCAAGACCAAAATGCAACCTGTTTTATTATGAGGTAATGAGAATGTCCGTTTCTGTTTGTTTACATAACAAGCCGAGATTTAGACTTTGTCGACAAAACATGAGCACAAAAATAATTGCAAAAAATGCTAAAACTGTTTATGAAAACTCTTTTGAATGTAGTCAAAAAAACATCTCTGACTGAGCATATCGTCAATTATAAAATGAAAGTAAATTAGCCTATAAATAAAGTCTGCAAAACTGTTAAATTCAAACCAATATTTAGTCTAAACATTCATGGTTTTTAAAACGAAACAGCATGTACTGTTTATCTATTTTATTACTGGCAACATAACATATTTGCTTCATGAATCTAAAATAGTGTTTACCGCCTTTGTAAAGCTTTAAACTCCACCATTATACAGGTTTCATTTTGCTTTAGTGTTATTATTACTGCTGTTCTTATTATGCCTATTTGTGTTTGATTCGGGTTACGTTTTCATAGCAACATTTTCTTGGCTCTCCAAAGTGCGCACAGTAAAGGGCGGCGCGCTTCTCACGATTATTTGATTGTTCAGGTCATCTTCCTTTTACAATACCATTATTGTTATCTCAGCCATCGGAGCAGACCGATTTCTTAATCACTTTTATAAGATTATGACTCTAGCCGCTCCTGTGATTGGTGGTCAGTCGCAAATGCAGCGGTAAATGAACCCGCGAGATAAATGTAGGACGCGCGGCATTCCAGCGCACTCTCAGTGATCTATAGAGGCTCATTATATATGTATAGCTTTTCGAGTTGATAGTGCAATAAAACCAAGACCATTATTATTAACCAATTTCAGAATTATTTATAACTTAACAGGCTTATTAAGCTCAACGCGTGAGACTATTCCGCGTAAAATAATAACCATTATAATTAGTAGGCTCTAACTATTTTATTTACATAAAAAATAAATTAGTGACGTGCTGACCGCTCGGTGATCTTGCGTGAATGTTTCGCGCTCTCGTGAAATAGGTCTGTCAGCGTGCACGTCTTAATGGCGAGTGCGCGGATGGCGCTCTTGTCTTTTTTTAATGGTATGAGAAATTGCATTTTCTTTTATCCTCTGAAGTGTAATGCATTTGAGGCCGGATTTCACGGCTGGCTGCGTGGAGTGGGATTCGGGGATCTAATATGAACCCCTCCACATTTTTTCTCCCCTTTTCGTTGGGTCAAAATCTGCTCGTTAATCATTGTGAGCGCGCCTGAGATCTCTATAAACCTGAAGGACCTCGGGAAATAAACACCGTGCGAGCCTTTTACGGCCCAGGGTGGGCCTTTTTACGCCCTGCTGTTGTAAAATCGAGCACGTAATAATGGAGAGTCTAAATATTATGATTCGGTAGCATTTAAAGCAGCATTAACAACGCCGTTTTGTGTTGTCCAGACGTTTATCAAGGACAGAAGCAAAGAAAAACATTAAAATAGAAACAATGTTGCCTTGAGTCGAAAGTGGCAACCTGCAATCGCTATTTCTACATAATTAAACCAAGAAAAAAAAAACGTGTATGAACAAATTTCGCTCAAAAATTGCTACTTAATTTCACAATTAGGCCTAATTACAAGAAAAACGTCAAGTTACACACTGAATTAAATATGAAATTTTAACTATAAAAGCTAAAATAGTATTTTCTTGTTAAATTGTTCTAACAATACAGCGTAAATACATTTAGGTTAATTTAGTGATGTTAAATAATATTTTTGACTGGAATAAAAATAGTTAATTGAGATGTTACTCATTTTAAGTTAATATATTTTTTTATTTTGATGTCACTAATAGCATTCAAGCAAACAAATAAACAATGCATCAGAATATTTTTGTTGTGTTGAGCGTAGGTTATTTTTGTGCATCTATATGTTTTGTGCAACTTATATTTTTGTGCATCTATATTTTTATGCAACATGTTTTTGTGCATCTGTATTTTTGTGCATCCATATTTTTATGCAACATATTTTTGTTCATTTATATTTTTGTGCAGTTATAATTTTGTGCATCTATACTTTTATGCAAAATATATTTTTGTGCCTCTGTATTTCTGCAGCATCCTTAGAACAATTCGTTTAGAACCAAGAGGCCAAAACATTGCTTGACATTTAAGAATCAATAATATGACATCAAGAACTTTAGGTTCTTGTTTCAAAAAACACACAATGTAGTGTTTATTTTAAAATTAGTATGTATTTATCATCAAAATTTCTAATTAAGCACACTCTTAAATATAGACTCCAAAGGGGTGTTTTTGCAGTGATGCCATAAAAGAACCATTTTTGGTTCTTAAAAAAAAGAGTTCTTAAAAAAAAAAACATTTTGGCCAATATTTTAAAAATCTAAAGAACCTTTTTCTCTATAAAGAACATTTTCTGCATTTGAATGCTTCCATGAATGTTCAAGGTTCTTTATGGAACCATCGATGCCAATAAAGAACCTTTATTTTTTTAAGAGTGCAATATTGGACGCCATGTTATATACAAGCAGTATACATTTTATTATAATGCAGTGTACGCATTCTGAGCTCTTTTTGTTCTTTCTGCTTGTAGGTTTGGTTTCAGAACCGACGCGCCAAATGGAAGAAGCGCAAGAAGACCACCAACGTGTTCCGCGCTCCCGGCACTTTGCTGCCCACTCACCACGGCCTACCGCAGTTCCCCTCCGCCGCAGCGGCCGCGGCAGCCATGGGCGACAGCCTGTGCTCTTTTCACGCTAATGACACCCGCTGGGCAGCGGCCGGGATGCCGGGAGTCTCCCAGCTGCAGTTACCGCCCTCCCTAGGCCGACAACAAGCCATGGCACAGCAACTATCCCAGTGCAGCCTGGGCGCCGGACCGCCGCCCAACTCCATGAGCCTGTCCAACATGTCCTCCAACGGCTCCGGCCTCCAGTCCCACCTCTACCAACCCACCTTCCCCGGCATGGTGCCCGCGTCGCTCTCTGGCCCCACCAACGTGACCGGCTCGCCTCAGCTGTGTAGCTCCCCGGACACTGACGTCTGGAGAGGAACGAGCATCGCGTCCCTGCGCCGCAAAGCGCTGGAGCACACAGTGTCCATGAGTTTCACCTAATACTTGCTGTTCACCTTCTGTTTCTCGTCCTCCCATCAATTCTGGCTCTGTGACGCACAAGGAAGTCTAAGGATACGACTGTGCGCACCTGATGGAAATCTAAAGCATCATAGGCTGAAAAAACAAAATGTATTTATTTATGTCTTATTTATTTCCTAATTTATTTTTTATTTATTAGCACTTTTTTTTGCGAAAACAACCTGGACAGAAAACACTGCACATCTGCAATGTATTCGTTTGCTTTTGAGAGACAAGGAGAGAGACGGTGCACTCGTTTTTATGATTATTATCATCATTATTATTATCATCATGGAAGAAATCGTTCAAAATTAGGACTGTTTTATGACACTGTGGAAGAAAGGAAAGAAAATATCTCAAAAAGAATTAAGAAACTTGACTGCATGTGCCGACCAACAACACCACAACGGGGAAAATGTCATTTAAAAAGAAAAGTATGACTTTGTTATATGCTGTTATATAGGATGTTTTGTGTAGATAAAGCATTCTTAACTTGTTCCCATTCGGTCAGTTTGTGATATGTTCTAAGTTCATGTATGTGCTTATACCAATATAAATTTCTTAAATGTTTGATCTTCTTCTTAACGGCTGTTTTGTTTCCTGAACATGTTTATAACGATTGAATGTAAATTAACGAATAAAATCATTTTCAATATGTCATTATTGACACCTCGCATCTTCTCTAGTTCTTGGGAGCACTTCTAGGGGAAAATAAATCTTTATTTGTTCGTTTGTTAGTGTAAAATTGGGTAACACTTTATTACAACTATCCACATTTTTCATGAGTAACCGATGAGCGCCCTCATGGTGGATTCTAACTTCCGTTTGCTTGCTCTCGTGTTCCGGTCTCAATAGAAATCCATGTTAAAACGGGATGATAAGATGTAAAACTTAAATAAAACTTATTATAAAAAGGTGCGTAGGGTTAAACTGTGCGTTAATTTGACTCGAAACACCAGAGACCAGAAATGTAAAGCATCTTTCCGTTTAGAGGCGAACGAAAAGGTGGATATTTGTGTCTCTGGACTATTAAACCAGTCATAATGGTCAATTGAGATGAATAAATAACCTTTCCATTGATGTATGGTTTGTTAGGATTGGACAATATTTGGCCGAGATACAACTACTTGAAAATCTGGAATCTGAGGGTGCAAACAAAAATAAAAATCGCCTTTAAAGTTGTCCAAATGAAGTTCTTAGCAATGCATATTACTAATCAAAAATTACGTTTTGATATATTTACGGTAGGAAATTTACAAGATATATTCATGGAACATGATATTTACTTAATATCCTAATGATTTTTGGCATAAAAGAAAAATCGATAGCCTAATTTTGACTCATACAATGTATTGTTGGGTATTACTAAATATCACACACATATAATGATTAACAGACGTAATGTACATTTAAATTAAATGAAATCTTAGCAAAACCTCATCATTTTGGAATACATTGATCTGCATTATAATGTTTCCTAATGGCTTATTATTGAAAATGACTATTAAGTGTTATCAAATCGAGTCATTATCTCTGCCAACACTACATTTTTCTTCTCGTTTGGAGATGTTGCAGGGGTTGACATTAACTCGCTCTCTGATTGGCTCTCGGGCTCTTGGCATTATGACCTCATAGATGAGAAATCAGGACTCAGCCAAATACAATATCAAGAGCGCGCCATCACTGTCTGTCGTCCAGACCACTGCGATAATGCTACAATCATGTAGGCTATATATTGCGCAATAACTGCTGGATAAAATAATTCATAATTCATTAAAACGCAACAAATAATTTTTTTTTTTAATTGAGCTATTTTACGTAAAATCTAACTTAAACATATTTTAGCATATATAACAATTATTATTATTAGGTAATAGAAAGGGATTGTTTTAATTCCCAAAGACGCATATTTATGCTGATGTATATTGGAATTATCTGCATGAATTTAATTAATTAATTCTGGTCATTAAATCATAGTTAGCTATGGGAAAATGTCAAATCTTCAGTACCTTGTGGCCCAAATTAGCCAACACGAGGTTAAAAGCGATGACACGAGGCATTGCATACGGATTATTATCAACACTGCCTGAGCTCTGCAATTGTCGTTGTTTAAAAATCAAGAATCATATTTAAAAAATAAAAATAATTCTACCGCTTGTTTGAATGTGTGATAAGTGAGGCGGCAGGTTGTATTTGTGAGCGCTAGCGTCTAAAAGAGAGATCAGGTGATACGTACGGATGTGCTCCTTGCAAACAGATGCGAGATGATATTACATAAATATTATAATTTGTCTCAGTACCTGCCGGGTTAATTAGTTTGTGGAAATGCGAAGGCCGTTCCTCGTTAGCTAATTTGTCACACGCTGACGAGAGAGGCGAACGCTGACCCTCCACAATGCATTGCGCGGCAGAGCCGAGCGGAGAACGTGGCGCGGAGGCCGCCTGCTTACCTCCAATCCATCTCCTGCAAATAAATGAAATCAGTCAATAAAGCATCGGAGGGTGAATATAGCTCTCTCTGTCTGGGTTATGAATGAGAACTCATTAATTTTCCAGGCCTAAAATGTGTGTGCGTGTGTGTGTGTGTGTGTGTGTGTGTGTGTGTGTGTGTGAACGTATGTGTAGGCTATGTGTGTGTGTGTGTGTGTGTGTGTGTGTGTGTGTGTGTGAGAGAGAGAGAGAGAAAGACTACAGGCATGCAGTTAAAAAAAGAGAATATAAAGCTAAGGTTACAGGGTTACATGCTTGAGTTAAAACATTAAGACATTATTAAAAAAAACATTAGGCATAGCTTTAAGAATATATGCGCATGCAAGACAGCAAATATCTTCTGTAGCAGAAAACATACATATGGATGACATGTAGGCTACGTTAAGTCTTCTTCAATAAGTTTGCAGAAGTCTTGGCACTGCACCTAAAATCTTAACATAAATAAATAAAATATTAAGTTCAGCAAATCGCATATCGAAACAGCAAAACAATGCAAAATGGCTCTGTTCTTCACTTTGGAATAGCCAATAGCTCTCGCATTTTGTTAATTATTCAATAGTGCAAACTGCAAACAGCAAAAATTCATGATGAATGAAATAGACGTAATATCAGCATCAATTAAAACTTTTTTATAGACTAATTATTTGTTCTGAATACCAGATGTCCCTGCTAAATAATGTCTTTGTCGGATCTGATAACTATTGTCTGAATTCCTTTAACAAAATGGGGTAATGCTTTTTTTTAAATGTTTTATGCCAAAAATAAAATTGTATGTATTGTTTTTGTTACAATACACGCACACAAAACCAATTTGTGTTAAGTAAATAATGAATTACTTTATATTTATTTCCTAGCACTGAGGAAAAAAAATAGAGTAGTTTTATTACAATTGTTTGGACACAATATTAAACTGCATCCAAAAACCAGTAGGTACTACATTTTCTTCGAAACGTCGCAACCGTTAAAAAGTAGTCCTATGTTTTATATATTACGAATATCGGCAATATGAATTCAATTTTGACATATTTCAGTCAAAATTTCCACACTTTCACTCCACACTTCGAAGTAGTAGGTCATCCAGGTAATTTTTGGCTACTGTTTCTCGAATTTACCTTATTATTTAAGCAGAAGCGATCCTATGGGCAAGACTTCCGGTTCATTAACTCTTATTCTTCAGAGAAACACCACATCACCATCTTTAAAATATTTTCTTTGAACTTCCGTTTGTGCGGTAGCTTTAAATATTTCTATGGCATCGCTGTCTAAGAGTAATTTAGCTGTTAAAGTGAATTTATGTATTGCTAAGTTAAGGAACGTTTTCGTGAGCATTGTAATGTTTAAAGCAAATGTCTTAACAAAGAACAGGACGATTTTAAAACAAACAGTTCATTCATAAATCCATCAGATCACTGTGGAAATTCAACCGGAAGTCAGAAGACAGCAATATGGCATTGGCAATGCCCACCACGGGAGAAATCGCGTTAGCATTCTGGTCAGGGAAAATTATGATCGCAGGAGAAATCTTGTTCTTTTGTCCTTGGTTGCATTAACAGCATGCCAGAGGTAGTACGTTGTAATTTCATTTATAGCCTATTACTCACATTCCTGTTTCCACCATATTTTTCAATGCTGAAATGAGGGTATGGGCGAGACTTCCGGTTCATTAGCCACTACAGGGAAATAAGAGAAGGATAACAACGTCCGGTAAAAGGTAAAGCTGTTTGCACCACAAACCAGTTTGTTCATAATTAAGATAATACAGTAAAATAATATGGTAAGACCCACCAATTTGTAATATTAAGCAGCAAAACCAGTTGTACAGTTAAAACTAGCTGAATGGATGAAACCGGAAGCCACACCCATAAAATTCACAAACGGCCGTACCCGCTCTTATGGGAAAACAAGGTAGGTGTCCAAACCAAGATAAATGGGCGTTGTAGATGGTTGCCAGGGTGTTGCTATGCGGTTGCTATTGTGTTCATGGCTGCTAGAGAATTGCTTGTTGGTTTCTAAGAAGTTAAGTTCAGGCTGTTTTCAAAAATGCACGTGCAACCGTGATACAGTGGCTAGGTTTGCACCTGCGTTTGCTTGCTAGGCGAAAAACATACACACTACACACAAATCCCCCGAAGTGTTGCTGTAGTTTGTGTGTGTATAAAGCAGAATTTAGTGTGTGAGTAATACAGGAGGACAGGGTTGTGTGTTGCTCATAAACGAGTTTGTCTTCTCTACTCCGTCTCTGTATGGGAAAGCCTTATTGAACATCACACGCATTCCCCCTACAGTTTATAGCTGAAATCAGCACCTTTTAGAATAACCATCTATTCTTCTCTCACCGGATGGACAGAGGCACAGAGAGAAGAGGAGAAATGAGAGAGAGAGAGAGAGCAGGACGATCTTCCTTGTGGTCTCTTCTCTTTCTGAACTGAGAACAGTGTTTGCATTCTGAAAATAGAGAGTATTTCAGTGTTCATGTCTGACATGATGGCGCTATGATGACCAAATGGTGTGTGTTTTTCATATTTTTGTGAATATAAAAACTAATTATTAAAAATGCGCTGCTTTTCCATAAATTTATCTAAGAACCTACGCTAATTGAAACGCATTCAGACTTTGTTTTGTATAAAAATTATCATTTTTAAATAATAAAATTAGAAAATGTCATGACTGTCATGATGTCAATGTAATATTTTCATACTAAATAAAGCCATGTTCACACCAAAAACTATAATTAGTAAGGCAACTATAACTACAGATTTTATAAGCCAAAGAAACAAGCAAATAGGTATCTTTACTGTCTTTCAACCTCCTTTTCTGCAGTAGCTCTGTATCCGCTTTATTTTTCAGTAAGAGCGGCTTGCCATTTGTAAATTTTATGGGTTTGGTTTCTTGTCACAGCTATTTTTATCTGTACAAAACAGCTTGTTTTGCTGCTTGATATTGCAAATTGGCATGTCTTACAATATTTTAATGTATTACCATAATTATGAACACACTGGTTGTAGTGCAAACAGTTTTACCGTTTACTGCACGATGTTATTCTTGTCCTTATTTCTCGATAGCAGTGTAAAACTGGAAGTTTCGCCCATAGGCTTACTTTGATCATTAAAGAATAAGGTTAATTGCTATTTCTATGGCATTGCTGTCAAAAAGTAATCACCTGGTTGAGTACATTTACTTATTGTAGAGTTAACTAAAGTAATACATGATGATTGTATGTATCAAATCGATTAATCGCGATTATTCGTATTCAAAATAAAAGTTTGAGTTATTTGTATATACAGTGGGTACGTAAAGTATTCGGACCCCCTTAAATGTTTCACTCTTTGTTATATTGCAGCCATTTGCTGAAATCAATTAATTTCATTTTTTTCCTCATTATTGTACACACAGCACCCCATATTGACAGAAAAACACAGAATTGTTGACATTTTTGCAGATTTATTAAAAAAGAAAAACTGAAATATCACATGGTCCTAAGTATTCAGACCCTTTGCTCGGTATTTAGTAGAAGCACCCTTTTGATCTAATACAGCCATGAGTCTTTTTGGGAAAGATGCAACAAGTTTTTCACACCTGGATTTGGGGATCCTCTGCAATTCCTCCTTGCAGATCCTCTCCAGTTCTGTCAGGTTGGATGGTAAACGTTGGTGGACAGCCATTTTTAGGTCTCTCCAGAGATGCTCAATTGGGTTTAAGTCAGGGCTCTGGCTGGGCCATTCAAGAACAGTCAAGGAGTTGTTGTGAAGCCACTCCTTCGTTCTTTTAGCTGTGTGCTTAGGGTTATTGTCTTGTTGGAAGGTAAACCTTCGGCCCAGTCTGAGGTCCTGAGCACTCTGGAGAAGATTTTCATCCAGGATATCCCTGTACTTGGCCGCATTCATCTTTCCCTCGATTGCAACCAGTCGTCCTGTCCCTGCAGCTGAAAAACACCCCCACAGCATGATGCTGTCACCACCATGCTTCACTGTTGGGACTGTATTGGACAGGTGATGAGCAGTGCCTGGTTTTCTCCACACATACCGTTTAGAATTAAGGCCAAAAAGTTTTATCTTGGTCTCATCAGACCAGAGAATCTTATTTCTCACCATCTTGGAGTCCTTCAGGTGTTTTTTAGCAAACTCCATGCAGGCTTTCATGTGTCTTGCACTGAGGAGAGGCTTCCGTCGGGCCACTCTGCCATAAAGCCCTAACTGGTGGAGGGCTACAGTGATGCTTAACTTTCTACAACTTTCTCCCATCTCCCGACTGCATCCCTTGAGGTCAGCCACAGTGATCTTTGGGTTCTTCTTCACCTCTCTCACCAAGGCTCTTCTACCCCGATAGCTCAGTTTGGCTGGATGGCCAGCTCTAGGAAGGGTTCTGGTCGTCCCAAACGTCTTCCAGTCAAGGATTATGGAGGCCACTGTGTTCTTAGGAACCTTATGTGCAGTAGAATTTTTTTGTAACCTTGGCCAGATCTGTGCCTTGCCACAATTCTGTCTCTGAGCTCTTCAGGCAGTTCCTTTGACCTCATGATTCTCATTTGCTCTGACATGCACTGTGAGCTGTAAGGTCTTATAGACAGGTGTGTGGCTTTCCTAATTAAGTCCAATCAGTATAATCAAACACAGCTGGACTCAAATGAAGGTGTAGAACCATCTCAAGGATGATCAGAAGAAATGCATTAGATTCTAATTCTTTGTGGTCTGTCACTTTAAATACTGGCACTGTTTATTCAGGTGGATTCTGATTGGCTCTTAAAGGTATAGTTCACCCAAAAATGAAAATTTGATGTTTGTCTGCTTACCCCCAGGATATCAAAGATGTAGGTGACTTTGTTTTTTCAGAAGAACACAAACGAAGATTTTTAACTCAAACTGTTGCAGGCTGCCACCCATATAATGGAGGTGGATGGGCACCAAACCATTAAAAGTAAACAAAAACATGCACAGACAAATCCAAATTACACCCTGTGGCGCGTGACGACACATTGATGTCCTAAGACACAAAACGATCAGTTTTTGTGAGAAACTGAACAGTATTTATATAATTTTTTACCTTTGATACACAGCCACGTCCATCTGTCATGAGCACGAGCTCATCATCCGGCTCGTGACATGTGAACGCGCTCTGGCGTAGAATACGCAAACGCCGGAAGGGGAAATCAGTGAAAAGTTCCGGATGAGTTTGCGCAAGCAAACGTAATCTTTTAGCTTTAAATCGGTTTAAACAATCAGGATAATCGCAAGTAATTACCATTTTGAATAGCCGCTATACACACAATCTCTATTCTCTATGTAAACAGTGAGTGTTGTATACATGCGACAGATCGCTTCTGACATTTGCGTATTTTACGCTACACATGTCACGAGCCGGAAGATGAACTCGTGCTCATGACAGATGGACGTGGCTGTGTAACAAAGGTAAAAAATGATATAAATACTGTTCAGTTTCTCACAAAAACTGATCGTTTCGTGTCTTAGGACATCAATGTATCGTCACGAGTCACAGGGTGTAATTTGGATTTCGTTGTGCATGTTTTTGTTTACTTTTAGAGGTTTGGTGCCCATCCACTCAAATTATTTGGCTGGCAGACTGCATCGGTTTTCGTTAAAAATCTTTGTTTGTGTTCTGCTGAGGAAACAAAGTCCCCCACATCTTGGATGCCCTGGGGGTAAGCAGATAAACATCAAATTTTCATTTTTGGGTGAACTATCCCTTTAATGTTATAGTTGTTCATCAGCTAATAGTTCTGAAAGTGATTGGTTCCTCTATGTGTTATCTATTCTATCTTTTCGTTATAGTTATCGTCTTTAGTTGATCTTCTTAATAACATCTATATGCATACTGAATGATGACTGGTATTCACGTTTTTACAATTATTATTCATCCATTTATGTAAAATATTGCTAGTATTATTCTAATAAAAATATTTTTTCTTAAAATGGTAACATTTTTGCTGTCTTGGAACAATTTCATTATCTTCAGGAACTTTTAATAGTCAACATTTCTCTCCATCCTTACTTTAATTTCTCTCATATTTGGACTGTTCTGTTGTTTCTTTGCACCTTGTTCAGATAGTTACATCTCCCTCCATCTCCTGCTACCCTCCCCTCTCTCTCTGCCCTTGAGTTTTTCTATTACCTTGTGGAAAGCACCTCGCCTGGCATGACAAGCGCAGCGGATTGACACTAAATCAGAAATCAACGCTAGAGCTCAGCATGAAGGTCACACTCGCTCACACACTCGTCTCTATCTGAGAACACACACGATTCGCTTATCTGTGTGTGTGTGTGTGTGTGTGTGTGTGTGGGTCACAAGGGCCCTGTGGGATTTTGAGAGGGGCCACATCTCTGTAAGGTGAGGTGATGGTAATCCTCAAATAATTACTCAGCATTCACACACAGAGTCCATCACTCTCACTCTTTTGAAGACCTGAGGGAGAATGTAGACAGAGAAAAGGCTTAAAAGTGTTGCTTTAGTCTGTTTACTTGATTATTCAGTAGATGCCATGCCATACGGTTACCTTTATACCGTTGGGTTCATGCGTGTGAATAATACATTTGGGAGGAGATCACAGACATTAGTGATTGAATATAGTGGATTGAATCCCTGAAGCTGTGGATAACCTCGTTAGTATCTCAGTATTACAGGCATGTACGGCCTCAAAAGGTTTTTCGAGTTGGTATACACTGACATCTAGCGGTGGCATTCAAAATTATATAAAAAATAGAAATTTTCTTAGAAAAAAATTCACATGGTATTACAAATTGTTTTTATATACAATAGCAGCAATAATATCTATAATATATGTACATATGCATTATTATATTAATATAATTTTTATTATTTATTATATATATATATATATATATATATATATATATATACACACACACACACACACACACACACACACACACACACATTATATAATTATATATAATGTGATATATATATATATATATAATGTGATATATATATATATATGTATATATATATATATATATAATTAATTTATTATATACTTAATATAAAATAAATACATTATATGTGTATATATATATATATATATATATATATATATATATATATATATATATATATATGTCCCAGAGCTGTGCCTTGAACGAAAATTGACTGTATTTCTTTATACTACCACCCCGATTTTTTTTCTACCCACCCTTAATTTTTTTTCACCACCCCGATTTTTTTCACCACCCCAATTCTGTTTTTATTAAAATGTATTATTTATAATTTATATGTATAATTTATTAATATAGATAATTTATTATTATATTTATATATATAATTTATTTGTTATCTAAAATTTTTATTATCATAAATAAATGCATATATATATATATATATGTATCTCTCTCTCTATATATATATATATAAGTTATTGCAATTTATTATAATTTAGTATTTATGTGTGTGTGTATAGTATACCTATAATTTATGTATTATTTAGTGTATATGTATTTTTATTAAAATTTATTAATTATTTCTAATTTATATATATCATTAATTATTTTTATTTATTATATTAAATAACTACATTATATATAATTTATTATATTATATATATTATGTTATTAATTATTTCTTATAAATAAATGCATATATATATAATGTATTGTAATCGCTCTCTCTATATATGTTATTAAAATGTATTATAATTGAGTATATATATATATATATATATATATATATATATGTGTGTGTGTGTGTGTGTGTGTGTGTGTGTGTGTATAAAATAATTTATGTAGTATTTATTATATATGTAATTTATTAAAATGTATTAATTTATAATTTATATATATCATTAAATATTTTTATTTATTATATTAAATAACTACATTATATATAATTTATTATATATGTAATAAATTTATTATGTACAATTTATAAGTATGATTTATTATTTATTTCTTTAATTATATATATATGTATATAACCAACAAACCAACCTGCAATGAGATACAAACTGTGGACCTTTGGTGTTTTTTTTTACTTCGAAAACACTGTGGGTCACGTGTGTCCCCTAGAAGCTTCCGTAGCTAGTCACATGAGTTCGCTGATGTTTGTAGTGAGCAGCTGATATGAGGCTGTCATAGATATAGACAAATTTGTCCGAAAATACTCATGGAGAAATGATTTTATATGAACGTTTCCGATTATCGACGGTCAACTGACTCGTTTATTCGGCCTGACTGAAGTGTTTTTAGATTCAAAGCAAAACCGGTGCGGAACTGATACATTGTATCAGACGAGACGAGTGACGCGTTCTGTCAATCAAATCTTGCTACAATGTTTCGGTGTGTGACCGATAGAAATACATTCCTATAGAGCTTCAGTTGTCTGATTTAGTGTTTTAATAAAAACTCCTCACATCAGGAATATCAACAGAACACACCGCGCGTCTCTGTCAGCCGGTTTCGCAACATGCAGCTACACTGATTTGTCTGGTGATTTATTTGAACACAAAATTCATTCGTTTGCATGTAAATTCAGGAGGTTTTTATAAAGACCAACATGCTGCGGTGGATTCTGGGAGGTCGGGAGGCGCAGGGAACAGTGGAGGTGAGTACAGGTCACAAAAAAAAAAAAAAACTCCATATAATCGTATTTCTTTGTCTCTCTATATATTTTTATATGAAACATTAAAGACAAACAAATGAAATGTATTTTTATATATGTACTTTATTTTAGTATGGTTGATATAATACAGTTTTTGTTCCTATTTTAAATTAGAATTTATTTTTATATATATTTTATAAATTTTGTTTTTGTTTGTGTCGTTTTTATTACTAATTGTTATGTATTATTAAAACATTATTATATTATTACATTATTAAATTAGTTATATTAACAATTAGTTATACATTAGTTACTATAACTAAAACAACCACAACAACAAAACTATACAGACATGTTTTAATAATATATATTTGTTTTAGTTATAGTACTTGAGGAAAAAAAGAAAAGAAAAATGTTTTATTGGCAACTATCTGTAATGAAATAAAATAAAATTGATTAAAAATTAAGTTTTATTTTAAATACTTCAAATGAAAATGAGAAATGCTGCACTGGCAGCTACCTCAAATCAAATCACTTAATAGTTTTAGTGCTTCAAACGAAAATGGGAGATGTTACATTGGCAACTACCTGAAATAAAATTAAATAAAACAAAAGTTTTAGTTTTAGTACTTCATACAAAAATGAGAAATATTGCATTGGCAACTAAATAAAATAAAATAAAATAAAATAGTAATTAATAAAATAAATAAATAAATAAAATAACGTTATAGTTTTAGTTCTTTAAACAAAAATGAGAAATATTACATTGGCAACTACCTGAAAAAAATAAAAATAAAGTTATAGTTCTTTAAATGAAAATTATAAATATTGTACTGGCAACTAGCTGAAATAAAATAAATAAATTTTAAAAAGCTCAAAGTTTTAGTACTTCAAAAGAAAATGAAAAATGTTGCATTGGTCGCTGGTATCGGTAATAAGATAAAATAAGATAAAATAAAATAAAATAAAATAATAAAAAGGTTATAGTTCTGCAAATGAAAATGAGAAATATTGTATTGTCAGCTACCTAAAATAAAATAAAATAAGAGTTACAGTTTTAGCACTTTAAATGAGAAATGTTGCATTGCCAACTACCTGTAATAAAATAAAATAAAATTTAGGTTTTAGTACTTCAAACGGAAATGGGAAATGTTGTATTGGCAGCTACCTAAAAATAAATAAATAAATAAATAAAAATAAAATAAAATAAAATAAATAGAAAAAATAAAATAAGAGTTACAGTTTTAGTACTTCAAACAAAAATGAGAATTGTTGCATTGGCAACTACCTGTAATAAACTAAACTAAAATAAAAGTTTTAGTACTTTAAACTAAAATGAGAAATATCGCATTGGCAACTTTCTGAAATAAAAAAAAAAATAAATAAAAGTTTTTGTTTTAGTACTTCAAATGAAAATGGGAAATATCGCATTGGCAACTAAAGTAATTGAAATAAAATAAAGCAAAAGTTATAGTTTTAGTTTTTGTTCTTCAAATGAAAAAGAGAAATATTGTACTGGCAACTAGCTGAAATAAAATTAAATAAAAAAGTTACAGTTTTAGTACTTTAAACGAAAATGAAAAAATGTTGCACTGGCAACTACCTGTTATAAAATAAAATTTAGGTTTTAGTACTTCAAACGAAAATGAGAAATGTTGTATTGGCAGCTACCTGAAAAAATAAAATAAAATAAAAAAATAGAAAAAATAAAATAAGAGTTACAGTTTTAGTACTATTGCATTGGCAACTTGTAATAAAATAAAATAATATAAAATAAATGAAATTAAATTAAATAAAAAAAATAAGACTTACAGTTTTAGTACTTCAAACGAAAATGCGAAATGTTGCATTGGTAATTACATGTAATAAAATAAAATACATTTTAAAAAATATATAATTTTTTTTTTAATTATAGTTTTAGTTAGGGACAATAACCCTGGCCAAAACAAGACAAAAACAGCATTTAAACTGAAAGTTGTATTTTTGTTAAGGAGTAATAAGCCTGTAATAAGACATATTCAAAGCTGATATCAGCCATGCATTTTAAAAGTCAAAAAAGCTCCAGCTGTGTGGCATGAGCCGCATCCATTTTCTCGCCATTATTTACCAATAAACAGAAGACGAGAAGTTGATTTCAGTGTCCAGTTCTCCTAAAGACTGGGTCTTATAGTTGGCGGAGTGCGGTACATGTATCAGAGAGACAGGCCGACGCAGTCGAGCAAACAGCAGTCATTTCAGCACATTCTGAGCTAGATTGAAGCAATGATTCGTTTGTCTATTATATTCTCTCCGTGGGCAGAAGAGCGCGGCGCTGTTCATTGGGGAGGAACAGCCCAAAAACTGTTTCACGGAGATGCAGGTGCTGAAAGGACACTTTGACATTGTTCGATTTCTGGTGCAGATTGATGACTTAAGGTAAGCAATCCTCTTCTCCTGCCTCTGACCAGTGATTGACAGCTAAGACCGAGCCAGATCCTCTCCAAAAGCAAACTTACAGAGCGTGACAAGAGCTTAATCATCACAGCTTTCGGGAGTTTGCCGTGTGTGTGCACTTCGACATCCACTTGATAGTGTCCATCAGATCTGGGCCTGTCCGTATTAACCGCGTCTGCATGAAAGCATCTGCACTGTAAAGCTCATGTATATACAAACGCGCATGTGCGGGGCTTATTTTGATTGAAGTGATGGAGAAGAGCGTTTGGAAGCGTGTGTGTGTGTGTGTCTGTGTGTGTGTGTTACGGCTGGCCGCTCCTGATGATCTCCGCACTGGAGGAGAGTTTCAGGTGAGGTCAGTGTGCAGAACATCGCTGATTGCTTTTAGAGTCCCGAGTCTTGTTTCTCTTCTCTGATCCCTTCTGTACTTCCTGTATCTCATCCCTTTATCATAGTTTCATTCTGCTGTTCTTCCTGCGGACTATTCGTTTTTCAGCTTGAGGTCAAAGGTCACTTCAGAATCGTTCTGTTTGTTAAGATCTGTCATAGTGCAGGCGATGTTATATTTTGCGCTTTGTGGTTTTCTTTAATTTAACTGTTAAACTAGTTAATGGAAGGAAAGCAATATGACGTGTGTGTGTTTTGTGATTGGCAGGTTTGCGTCTGCAGGTGATGATGCCCAGGTGCTCGTTTGGAATGTTGAGGTGAGCGGAACTTGATGAATATGCTGATCATATGCTAATGATTTGGTAAATACATAATATAGGTCAGAATTCTGTCTAGTGGCAGTCTTCATATTATGTCATATTGCTATTAATAAAAATGAAATAAAATCAGGAAAAAAAACTTTTTTTTGCATTGAGACTCCACAGTGCTCAAAAGTATTCTGTAATGGTAATGGTTTATGCAATATTTTATATATAATAATAATAATAATAAAAAATATCCTCATTATATTATAAATATAATACATTATATATATATATATATATATATATATATATATATATATATATATATATATATATTATATAATAATTATATTATGCTTTATAAGGTATTTGTAGTGTTTTTGCTTACTAATTTGTGTATAATTGTATAATATTTCATTTTATTTATTTACGCTAGTGTTCTATATATTTAAATACTTTTATAAATATATTAATGTCTATACATTTTTCATATGAAATGTGAGCTCAAAGTGTTCTTTTATTTGTATATATATTATATATATTTATAAAGTATATATATATATATATATATATATATATATATAAAATTTTTTACACAATATATTATAAATATAGAAAAAATTGTTTTTTTTTAATATGTTATAATATATAAAAGTATATTTTTATATATATTTATAGTATTTATATAGTATTTTATATATATTGTATGTACTGAACTACATAATTTTATGTACACAATATATTATAATTATAGAAAAAGAAATATAGAATGCTTTAATATGTGTATAAATATGTGTGTATGTGTATATATAATTTTATTTTCACAATATAGTATAAATATAGGAAAATACATAGTGCTTTAAAGTATGTTATGTTTTATATGTTGAAAAAAAAATAAAAATAAAATATATATATTATTATACAATTTTATGTACACAGTATATTAGTAATATAAAGCAATAAACTCTGCTTTATGAGGTATTTTTATTTTATAATATATGTATAATGTATAATTTTATTTACACTAATGTTCTATATATTTGAAGTAGTTTATAAATATGTAAAATTATATAAAATATATAGTATGTATATAATTTTATTAATTTACATTAATGTTCTATTTTTGAACTATTTTATGAAACATCTAAAGTACGTATAACATACATATATAAGTACACATTGAAAGATTTATGTTATTTTTTGTGTGTGTGTATGTGTTTTGAGTATTTTTGAGGGGGAAATGCCTCAAAATGTATGAAAAATATAGTTTCATAAATACTGTACACTTGATACAAAAAAATTGTATGCTTCATTTTATTTAAAAATGTCATATATTTTAAAACAGATTGTATTATATAGTTCATTAAATAGTTTAATACTATAAATAATAACATTAATACAATTAAAAATGTAAATTATAATCATCCACTGCTTTTTTGCTATATTACATTTACTGTGTGACCCCCAACGCTCAATATAAATGCAAAATCAACTGCGTTTGTTTATGTGTGTGTGTTTGTGTGTTTCAGACTGGAGACTGTTTGTTTGAGTTGCGCGGTCACACGCGGCAGATCACGGCAATGACATCATACACCTTCATCAGAGGAAGAAACACACACACCGCGCTCATCACAGCATCATCTGACCGCACACTCAGTGTATCCTTTACACAAACTCCTGCTGAAGTGTGTGTGTGTGTGTTTTTAGTGTTGACCCTCATCCTTAATTCTACAGCAGTTATGGGATCCAGATTCAGGAAACCGAGTGCAGAATATATCTGATCTCCAGTCCTCAGTGAAGGTACAGTATGTGCTATAGCTTCATACAGTATGTTCCTGTTTCAGTGTGCAAACCCAGTTTGGATTGTGTGTGGAAGCAGGTCTGTTCCTCTTTCAGGGTGTATTATGTGTTTGTAAGCTGACAGATGTGTCTGTTTTTCAGTGTTTGCTGGTGTTGGATCGTTTGGACGTGTGGCTCTCGGGAGGGAATGAACTGTGTGTTTGGAACAGAGACTTTGAGCTGAAGTGTAAAACAGTTCATCATAGCGATGCAGGTACACGATACAAAACCCAAACGGATAAATACACAAATGATGTTCGTGCTGAGCATACACTACCAGTCAAAGGTTTTTGAACAGGAAGATTTTTTTGTTTTTTAAAAAGGTCCCTTCTGCTCACCAAGCCTGCATTTATTTGATAAAAGGACAGCAAAAACAGTAAATTAAAAAAATATTTGTACTATTTCAAATAACTGTTTTCTATTTGAATATATTTTAAAATGTAATTTATTCCTGTGATCAAAGCTAGATTTTCAGCATCATTAATCCAGTCTTTAGTGTCACATGATCCTTTAGAAATCTTTTTAATATGCTGATTTGCATTTTTTTTTTTATTATTATTATCCATAGTAAAAACAGTTGAGTACTTTTTTCAAGATTGTTTGATGAATAGAAAGATCCAAAGGTCAGGATTTATCTGAAATAAAAAGCTTTTGTATAATTATACACTAGCTTACACAGCTTGGAGTCAGTATATTGTTATTGTTATATATAACAATAACAATAAAAATAGTACAAGTTTTTTGAGCAGCAAATTAGAATATTAGAATGATTTTTGAAGGATCATGTGACCGGAGTAATGATGCTAAAATTCAGCTTTGAAATCACACAAATAATTGTTATTTTAAGTAGTACAAATATTTCAATTTGACTGTTTTTACTGTACCTTGTATCAAATAAATGCAGGCTTGGTGAGCAGAAGAGACTTCTTTAAAAAACTTAAAAAAACTTTTGACTGGTAGTGTATGCAACAAAGAAACATTTGTCCAAAACCAGAAACAGACTACAGAACACACGATAACATCAGTACAATGCATGTTAATAATAGTTTTATAAACTTAAAGTAGCGGCGTGTCATTTCTGCAACATCAAACTACTGTCAGAGTCTCTTCTGCTCATTAAAGCTGTATTTATTTGTTAAAAAATGCAGTAAAAACAGTAAAATTGTGAAATATTATGACAATTTAAAATAAATAGTTTCTATGTGAATATATTTTCAAATGTAATTTATTTCTGTGAAGCAATAGTGAATTTTCTTCAGTGTAATCCTTCAAAAATCAATTCTATGCTGATTTGCTGCTCAAGAAACTTTTTTTTTATTATTATGGTAAAAACATTATGTGATGAATGGAAAGCATTTATTTGAAATAGAAATCTGTTGTAACATTATACATGTCTTCACTGTCATTTTGATCAATGTAATGCATCCTTAATGAATAAAACTAATAATTTCTTTGAAAAACAAAATCATACTGACCTCAAAATTTTGATATTAAATATATTCTAGTAAATCTTCTGCTTTATTCTGAAGGAATCTCAGCCATGGTGGAGTTACCGAAGAACTTCATTGCAGCTGCCATGGATAAAGAAATTGGTAAATGAAAAATATTTTTTGCATAATGCCATTTTCAACAAATATGAAAAGATTTGCACTCACTAGTCTAACAAAAGCTGACATGAATCTTCATAAATCTTAATTTCAGAGCTTGTTCAGTTAAAAAATCCTCTAAGTGACTTTCATTTTGTAGCTTTTGCAAGCAAGTTTGCTTGTAATTAAAAGAAAGATCTCTTATGTTTTCTTATGTTTCAGTCATATTTAAGTTGAACCTGTCTGGATCAGAGATTGCGGTTATGGCCATGCGTCATCTGGCTGACCATCAAGACACCATCCATTCTCTCATCAACATCAACGGTAAGAAATTTGGTGGCAGTCAATCCTCATTTACACATTGAAAACATTTTGCATCATGTTGAGTATTGTTGTGTTTAGTGTTGGCTGTTGTTCATCTCAGGTGACTTGTTTGCGAGCGGCTCTCATATCGGTGAGCTCATCGTCTGGGATTCAGTGGATTGGACGATCCAGGCTTATGAGCATATTCTGTGGGAGGAGCCAGCGGGAGACAGCCAATCAGAGGTCAAACTGACTCACCAAAAGCAGATTGAGAGATCCATTCAACACATGAGCTCAGATGGAGAGGTATGAAACTGATCTTCCGTTTATGCTGCATTTTTTTGTGAAATATTATTACAATTTGAAATAACTGCTTTGTAAATATATTTTAAAATGTAATTGATTCTTGTGGTGCAAAGCAAAATTTTCAGCATCATTACACCAGTCTTCAGTGTTACAGGATTCTTTAGAAATCATTATAATATGCTGATTTGTTAATATTATTGTAAATGTTGAAAACCATTTCTTTCATATTTTTGAGAAAAACTTTAACACACATCCATTCAAAATTCTGGGGTATTTTTAAATTAATAATACTTTTATTTAACAAGGATGCATTAATTAATCAAAAGTGACAGGAGAAACATTTATAATATTACAACACATGTTTATTTTAAATAACTGCTTTTTTAATCTTCATTCAATTCAGTTTCTATAAAAATATTAAATGCAAAACTGTTTTCAACAATGATAATAATAGACTTTTTTTTTCAGCAGCAAATCGGCATATTAGAATGATTTCTGAAAAATCGTAATACTGAAGACTGGAGTAATGATGCTGAAAATTCAGCTTTGCATCACAGAAATACATTTAATTTTAAAATATATTCAAATTGAAAACAGCTATTTTAAATTGTAATAATATTTCACAATATTACAGTTTTTGCTGCATTTTTGTCAATGCCTCTGTGGGCATATTTTTTTTTTTCTTTCAAAAAAAAAAAAAAAAAAAAAAAAAATCATAATTATTTTACACTTCTGGCTGCTAGTGAATATACTACCAGTCAAGATTTTTTAAATGTTTTTTTAAGTCTCTTCTGCTCACCAAGCCTCCATTTTTTTTGACCCAATGTAAAGCAAAAACAGTAAATTCTAAAATATTTTTACTATCTAAAATGTCTATGTGAATATATTTTAAAATGTAATTTATTCCTGTCATTTCAAAATTTTTAGCATCATTACTCCAGTCACATGATCCTTCAGAAATCATTCTAATATTCTGATTTGCTGCTCAAGAACCGTTTATTATGATGTTGAAAACAGCTGAGTAGAATTGTTCAGGTTTCTTTGATGAATAGAAAGTTCAGAAGAACAGCATTTATCTGAAATAAAGACATTTTTAATGTCACAAAAGATTTCTATCACTTTTGATCAAAAGCATCCTTGAAAAATAAATGTATTAATTTCTTTCCACAAAAAATGATATAGTTTATAATGATTTTTATTTCAGATAAATGCTGATCTTTGGATCTTTCTATTCATCAAAAAATCCTGAAAGTCCTCAACTGTTTTAAATATTAATAATAATAATAATAATAAATGTTTCTTGAACAGCAAATCAGCATATTAGATTGATTTCTGAAGGATCATGTGACACTGAAGAATGAAGTAATGATGCTGAAAATTCAGCTTTGATCACAGAAATAAATTTCATTTTAAAATACATTCAAATAGAAAGTAGTTATTTTAAATAGTAAAAATATTTCACAATTTTACTGCTTTCGCTGTATCTTGGATCAAATAAATGCAGAGCAATAGAGACTTCTTCAAAACCCAAAAATCTTACTGTTCAAAAACTTTTAGTAGTAGTGTATGCTATGAATGATATGATAATTCAATCATGCATGTTGTTCTTACACAGTTCAATCTCTCTCTTAGTATATAGTGGCGGCTGTAGGCAGTGGTCTGTATGTTTATAACGTGCTAATGAAGAGTGTGGTGGCGTACAGGAAGATGGCCCACGATTCCAATGTCTTACACACAATGCTGCATGAGGACGGGTATGAAACCACAATAATTCCTCCAAAACTCTTTGTGAAGCATCTGAATTAAGCAAAAGCAAAGTGGTCTGTGTTTGTCTGTTTGTTAGGCGCTTGATGTCGTGCTCTGAAGACGGTAGCGTGAGGATGTGGGAGTTACAGGACCTCCCCCTGCCTGCAGAACCCGCCTCCTCAGGTGAGCAGGACACGCCCCCTTCCACAGCACAAACACCTCGTTTCAGCCTCTGTTCTTTCCATCCATCCGTTTTGTCTTTCAAATACCTTCTCGCCGTTTCCTCTTTCCATCACAAGCCACATCCTTCCTTCCCTCATTCTTGTCCTCTGAAATTCTGAAATTGATCCAAATGTTGCCAAATCATCATTTATTCTGCCATCCTGTGCAGAGGATGTGTGTGTGGTTCAGTCCAGCTGTAAAATCATTTCCTAAATGATGTCCAAAACTACCATTAATATTTGAGTAGGTGAAAAACAACATGGGATTGTTCTCATGTGCCCATAATACGACCGCTGTTTATATTAATTAATACAAATAGCATAAGTCGTAATATATTTATCATTTTATTCCTTGCTTATGTTTATATAATGTAAAAATTCATTTAATATTATAATATTTTTTAGTTAGTGTTTAGAGTTTTTTTTTATTTTAATGTTGTTAAAAGAAGTCTTCTGCTCATCAAGGCTCCATTTATTTGATCAAAAATACAGTAAAATCAGTCAAATTCTGAAATGTTATTACAATTTCAACAAACTATTTTCTATTTGAATATATTTTAAAATGTAATGTATTTCTGATGCAGAGCTGAATTTTCAGCATCATTACTTCACTATGACATGATTCTTCTTTTTAGTTAATTAAAATAAGCATTTCGAATGTGTGACAGTCTCATTTAAGTAATTTATGACTTACATTTAATATTATAATAATTTTTAGTTAGTGTATATACAGTGTTTAGTCTCTGCAAGTCTTTACTTATTATTATTTTTATTTAATGTTGTTAAAAGTCTTCTGCTCATCAAGGCTGCATTTGTTTGCTCAAAAATACAGTAAAAACAGTAACATTGTGAAATATTATTACAATTTCAGAAAACTATTTTTTTATTTGAATATATTTTAAAATGTAATTTATTTCTGCGATGCAAAGCTGAATTTTCAGCATCATTACTCCAGTCTTCACTGTGACTTGATTCTTCAGAAACCCTTGGTTAATAAAAATATAATTTCTTTAAAAAAATCTTACTGATCCCAAATTGTTTATTTGTCATATTTTTAGTTAATTGAAATAAGCATTTAAAATGTGTGACAGGCTCTCATTTAAGTAATTTATGACTTACATTTATTATTAAAATATTATTTAGTTAGTGTATATACTGTGTTTAGTGTCTGCAAGACTTTTTAGTGTTTACTTATTAGTCTTAGCCACATCAAGGCTTTTTTTTTTTGCTCAAAAATACAGTAAAAACAGTAAAATTTTAAAATATTATTACCATTTTAAATAACCATTTTCTATTTTCAATATATTTTAAAATGTAATTTATTTCTGTGACGCAAAGCTGAATTTTCAGCATCATTACTCCAGTCTTCAGTGTCACATGATCCCTCAGAAATCCTTGATTGATAAAAATATGAATTTCTTTAAAAAAATCTTACTGATTCCAAGTTGTTTGTTTATTTGTGATATTTTTAGTTAATTAAAATAAGCATTTACAATGTGCAACAGGCTCTCTTTTAAGTAATTTATGAATTACATTTAATATTGTAATATTGTTTAGTTAGTGTATATACAGTGTTTAGTGTCTGAAAGACTTTTTAATGTTTACTTATTATTATTATTTTATTTTAATGTTGTTAAAATAAGTCTTCTGCTCAAGGCTGCATTTATTTGATCAAAAATACAGTAAAACCAGTAAAATTGTGAAATATTCTTACAATTTTAAATAACCGTTTTCTATTTAAATATATTTTAAAATGTAATTTATTTCTGTGATGCAAAGCTGAATTTTCAGCATCATTACTCCAGTCTTCACTGTCACATGGATTCTTCAGAAACCATTGGTTAATAAAAATATTAATTTCTTAAAAAAAAAAAAAAAAAAACGTACTGATCCCAAATTGTTTGTTGATTTGTGATATTTTTAGTTAATTGAAATAAGCATTTATAATGTGCCACAGGCTTTTAAGTAATTTATAACTTACATTTAATATTATAATATTTTTTAGTTAGTGTATATACACTGTTTAGTGTCTGCAAGACTTTTTAAGTGTTTACTTATTATTATTATTTTTTAATGTTGTTAAAATAAGTCCTCTACTCATCAAGGCTGCATATATTTGATCAAAAATATAGTAAAAGCAGTAAAATATTATTACAATTTAAAAAATATTTTCTCTTTGAATCTATTTTAAAATATCATTTATTTCTGTGATGCAAATCTGAATTTTCACCCTCATTACTCCAGTCTTCACTGTCACATGGATTCTTCAGAAACCATTGGTTAATAAAAATATTAATTTCTTAAAAAAATAAAAAAATAAGTACTGATCCCAAATTGTTTGTTGATTTGTGATATTTTTAGTTAATTGAAATAAGCATTTATAATGTGCCACAGGCTTTTAAGTAATTTATAACTTACATTTAATATTATAATATTTTTTAGTTAGTGTATATACACTGTTTAGTGTCTGCAAGACTTTTTAAGTGTTTTATTATTTTTTTATTTTAATGTTGTTAAAATGCTTTATGCTCTTCTGCTCATCAAGGCTGCATATATTTGATCAAAAATATAGTAAAAGCAGTAAAATATTATTACAATTTAAAAAATATTTTCTCTTTGAATCTATTTTAAAATATCATTTATTTCTGTGATGCAAATCTGAATTTTCAGCATCATTACTCCAGTCTTCAGTGTCACACGATCCTTCAAAAATACAAATAATGTCTTTAGAAATAGTTTGTTTGTTGATTTGTCACACTTTGAATTAATTAATTAAAATAAATATGTCTAACAGACTCTCATTGGAGTAATTTATAACTTTCTTTTACAGCAGAAATAAATCATTATTTTATTTGAAATGGTCATTAGTTTAATGCATTATTTTTTGGGGTGGTTTATGTGATTAGTCCGCTTTCTCTTTCAGGGTTTTTTGGGATGTTTGGCACTTTTGGCAGATCCAGTAAGCATACAGGCCCTCCTGCAAAGAAAATCCCAGAAGTCCCTGGTCTGCGCTCGCTGGAGCTGATCGGCGATCTGATTGGTCACTCTGGAGCTGTGCAGGTACGTTATATGGGTCATGTGACATAAACCCTAGTGCTATTCACTGTTTTTCTCGACCTAGTTTCATGAGCTAGTTTTAGATGAAAGCTTTCGATTTTGTGTGTCGAAACAATGTGTTATTAGGAGACATTGATCCTGGATGAAGTAGAGAATCGTTCGGACCTGCAGTTTAATTAAAGTTTCTGACAGAGTGAAGGATGTGATCTACATACAAGTCAACTTACGCATTGATCATCTGACATGTGCTCTGTTTTAGCATTACGTTAGCATTATAAGTGAGTCATATTGCATGTTTTCAATCAGCTTCAGAGAGTTTTATTATGGCTTTTCTCTGTGTGATTTAGACATGCATATCAAATTTCTGTCATCTTTTAGGCATGCACTACCAGTCAAAAGATTTTGAACAGTAAGATTTTGAATGTTTTTTTGAAGAAGTCTCTTCTGCTCACCAAGCCTGTATTTATTTGATCCGAAGTACTGCAAAAACAGTAACATATTTTTGCTATTTGAAATAACCGCTTTCTATTTAAATACATTTTTAAAATGTAATTTATTCCTGTGATTTCAAAGCTGAATTTTCAGCATCATTACTCCAGTCGCATGATCCTTCAGAAATCATTCTAATATTCTGATTTGCTGATTTCTGGTTCGTTCAAGAAGCATTTTATTATTATTATTATTGTCAATATTTAAAAGTTGAGTACATTTTTTTTTTTCAGGATTCTTTGATGTATAGTAGGATGCAAAGACCAGCTTTTATCTGAAATAAATAGCTTTTGTAACATTATACACTATAGCATTCAAAAATGATAGAAATTAATACTTTTATTTAGCAAGGATGCTTTTAATTTATCAAAAGTGATGATATGCGGTTCTTCTGAACTTTGTGTTCATCAAAGAAATCTGAAATTCTAAGCTGTTTTGAACATAATAGCAATAATAATAAATGTTTTTTGAGCAGCAAATCTAAATATTAGAATAATTTCTGAAGGATCATGTGACTGGAGTAATGATGCTAAAAAAATCAGCTTTTAAATCACAGGAATAAATTACATTTTAAAATATATTCAAATAGAAAACAGTTATTGTAAATAGTAAAAATATTTCATAATTTTACTGTTTTTGCTGTATTTTGGATCACATAAATGCAGGCTTGGTGAGCAGAAGATGCTTCTTTAAAGAAAATTAAAAATCTTACTGTCCAAAAACTATTGACTGGTAGTGTATACAGTGTCTAAACAATATATTTTATTTGTGAACCTTAGCTATTGCTTTTAATAGTTAGCTTTTAACTATTTTTGAGAATTTCGGATCATTAGTCATCAAAGCTGGGTCAATATTGTTCACAGATGTGGATATTTGCTTTAAATTTATTTGCTGTAAGTTGATTTCTCACTAAAAAACCCCACAGAATATGTTTACATGCCATTTTAAGGCTTATTTTGACTTTACAAAGTGGTTATATTTAAATATATGAGTTGTTTACTTACTTTTTTGAACTAGTCTTCCCATTAACGACGTTATATATTTTTCATTCAGACTGATGTTGAACGCAAAGAACAAAAGAGGCGGGATTTGTCAAATAAACCAATCACAGCCGATCACAATCAGTCATAGCCAATCATATCGCGATGAAGATAGGAGGACTCCCGCTGTAACTTAACCTGCTGGTGTCGCTATTGGACAACGTTTTTAAAAGAGATTTGTAAACTTTTTAATATTATATTTTGTAATATGTGACCCTGGACCACAAAACCAGGGTATATTTGTAGCAATAGCCAAGAATACATTGTATGGGTCGAAATGATCGATTTTTCTTTGATGCCAAAAATCATTAGGATATTAAGTAAAGATCATGTTCCGTGAAGATATTTTGTAAATTTCCTACTGTAAATATATCAAAACTTAAATTTTGACTAATAATATGCATTGCTAAGAACTTCATTTGGACAACTTTAAAGACGATTTTCTCAATATTTTGATGTTTTTGCACCCTCACATTGCAGATTTGCAAATAGTTGTATCTTGGCCAAATATTGTCCTATCCTTACAAACCTTACATCAGTGGACATTTTATTTATTCAACTTTTAGATTATGAAAAATCTGAAAAATCTTGAAATTGACCTTTATGACCACAGAACCAGTCATAAAAAAGTGACCCTTATGACTGGTTTTGTGGTTCAGGGTCACAGCTTTTTATATATTTATGTAGAATATTATATGAATGCTTTTTCTTGAAGATATTTTGTAAATTTCCTACAACTTTAAAGATGATTTTCTCAATATTTAGATTGTTTTGCACCCTCAGATTGCAGATTTTCAAATTGTATCTCGACCAAATATTGTCCTATCCTTACAAACCATACATCAATGGAAAGTTTATTTATTCAACTTTTAGATTATGAAAAATGTCAAAATTGACCCTTATGACCACAAAACCAGTCGTAAAAATGTGACCCTTATGACTGGTTTTGTGGTCCAGGGTCAAAGCTTTTTATATATTATATAGAATATTTTATGAATGCTTTTTGTTGAAGATATTTTGTAAATTTCCTACAACTTTAAAGATGATTTTCTCAATATTTTGATGTTTTTGCACCCCTCAGATTGCAGATTTTCAAATAATTGTTTCTCGGCCAAATATTGTCCTGTCCTAACAAACCATACATCAATGGAAATCTTATTTATTCAACTTTTAGATTATGAAAAATCTGAAAAATCTCGAAATTGACCCTTATGACCACAAAACCGGTCATAAATAAGTGACCCTTATGACTGGTTTTGTGGTCCGGGGTCACAGCTTTTAATATATTATATTGAATATTATACGAATGCTTTTTCTTACAATAAAATGTTTGTTGTGGCAAAGCAGCTACATACAGTAGCTTTTTAACTGAAAAAAGACAGGAAGAGAGGGGTGGAGGACAGGAAAAGATGGGAACAGAGACATCATCTAATGACCTGCACTTCTATTATTAGTTGTGTGTATAAAGTGTAAGAATGCTGTAGTTCCTGTCGCTGTTAGAGATCAGCTCCAGTAATGCTAAGGTCAAGTTTCAGCTCCCAGAGAGTCACGTGTGACTGATAGTCTACTGAGGCATCATTCTTTCTTTCTTCAGTGTTATGTTGACTAATGACTACATTAAAAAACAACAGTGTAAATAAAGGAGGACTCATTGAATGTGTGTTGCGTTGCAGATGTTTCTGAGCTTTAGGGAGAAGGGTCTGGTCACCTGCTCCACCGATCACCTGCTCATCGTCTGGAAGGATGGAGAGTTACAGTCTCAGCTCCGCAGTCTGGCCGTCTTCCAGAAACTCGAGGAAAACCAGGAACTGTGATCTGATCATGAGCTCAAAATGTCTCCCGTGGCTCTGGTTTCAGGTTGTTTTACATACAAACGCCTTTCTTTGCCTTACTAACCATCTGCAAAGCTGTTACATCAGTGTTTTAACGTTATTGTTTCGGTATGATCAAATGCTTATGATGTTGTGATTTTAATTTGATGGTTTTATGAAATCAGTGTGTTTTAGTAAACATCTGTATGTATATATTGTGATTACTGTTTTTATGTCATTTTAAAACTGAATTTTTTAAAGTGCAATGACAACACTTTAGAATAAAGTTTCATTTGCTATAAATACAGTTTTTTGTTTGTTCAAAGTATGTTTATTATCATCGCTAACTAAAACTAACATTGTAAAAAAAATCGTTATCTGATTTTTTGAATGCATTTTTTTCAGGTAGTTGTCCAAATTTTTTTCATTTTTATTTAATTTGATGTATTAAAATAAAAGAAATGTAATAAATATATATTGTATATTATCATTTATTTATATATATATATATATATATATATATAATGATAATATAAAAATATATAGACATTGGAAAAAATAAAATAACTGTTGTTTTTTTTTTTGTATATTTTTGCTTTTTAAACATGTTTGTTTATATATATATATACACACACACACACAAATAAACAAAAATACAAACAATATCCTGTAAAAACTAAAACTAACATTGTAAAAAAAAAATCGTTATCTGATTTTTTTAATGCATTTTTTTCAGGTAGTTGTCCAAATTTTTTTCATTTTTATTTAATTTGATGTATTAAAATAAAAAAAATGTAATAAATATATATTGTATATTATCATTTATATATATATATATATATATATATATATATATATATAATGATAATATAAAAATATATAGACATTGGAAAAAATAAAATAACTTTGTGTTGTTTTTTTGTATATTTTTGCTTTTTAAACATGTTTATATATATATATATATATATACACAAATAAACAAAAATACAAACAATATCCTGTATGTATAATTTTTTTGTAGTCTTTTAGTATATATATATATATATATATATATATATATATATAAACAATCCAAAAAAAAACTTCATACATCACATGTATATTCGTTTTTTTTTTGTATATTAATTTTGTAAACATATATATAACAATATAAAAATAAAATAAAACTAAACAAAATAAAATAAACATAACATACTTTTGTTTTATTTTGTTTTAGTTTATAATTCACAAGTATATTATGTATATATATATATATATATATATATATATATATACACATAATATACTTTTGTTTTACATATATAAAAATCTAAACAGACTATATATTGTATACTGTTTAGATTTTTATATATATATAAAATAGTTAACTAATGTTAACAAATGAAACCTAGTAAAGTGTTATCAATGTGACTCTTGAATGTATGCTTGTGTATGTCTTTCACAAACCTGATTAAAAAACTGCTCAAAGCTTGTTGTGTCCATGTAAATTTGATCAAAATCACTTTATTGCAAATGTTTAATTTCTCGTGTGTGTGTCTCACAAACACAAAGGTTTCAGTGTTGGAGTGGCGTCTCCAAACGACAGCAGATGCAGAGACAGAATCGAACAGAAGTAAACAAAGCAATCAGACATTTGATGCAACACTGAATCTTTTTTTGTACAACCGACAATACAATAAAATAAAACCTTTTGACGAAACAAACCTGGTAAATAGCGTGACCATTTTTTACTTTCAGTGATGTTTTTGTTCAATAAAAAATAGTTTATGTACATTTGCGCGAGGGATGATGCTAGCGTTCATTCCCCGTACTTCAAAAATACAGTAATTGGCACAAAATCTGCACCCATCGATTCAGTTCAGGCTCGCTAATCCAATCTCAAGACCCGCCCCCGGCGATGATGATGGCGTTGTGAGGTCATCATGGTATGCTAATAAGGGAGCCCTTTGATCATGTGACAGATGGCGCGTTAGAAAGATTCACAAATTTAACTATGGACTGATCAATTATTACACAAAGGATTTTTTTTATACTTCAGTAGATTTAAACAATGTACTGATGCACTTCCCATGAGCCTGAGCATTTCTGCCACCTGTAAATGTAAATCTACAATAAGATGAAATTGAATATATTAAAATGTGAACATAAAGGTGAAACTATAAGATAACTATAAACACTAACCTTCTCTAATTCAATGTTCTGGCTCTCAAACAGCATTTATGGCAACATTATGATTTCAAATAAAAAATAACTTTGACTCTTCCCTCATTTTATTTTTATTGCAAAAAAAAATTATATATATATATATATATATATATGCTGAAAAATGGTGACTTAAGCTTTTACTTGTACAGATATAATAATACTATAAATTATTATTTTTTAAATTCTAATTATTATAAATACTGTAACTTTTTGGAAATATTTTTAATATTTGCTTTTTTAAAAAAAATTCAAATGACATCAGACACTACAGACACTTGATTTTTGTTTTTTATCTTGATGAAAATATTCTTTTAGTTCAGTCAGTATTTTGTTGTCATTCATTAATTTTAGTCAATTTCTAGTGTCATTTGTTAATGAAAACATTTTAGTTCCAAATGTGTAAATGTGAAAACTGTCCCTGATATGAAAACATTAACATATATTGCTATTATGTGAGTACTAATTCTTTATGCTTTAGTTACATATTGTATATATTTTAAATACATTTATAAGCTTTATATTTCCGATTTTAGGTCATCTGGAACTTTTAAGTAAATTACTGTAACTGCTATAATTTTAAATGACAATGTTTTTAATAATTTTCTTTTTAAAACAAAAAATAAAACTATAAAAAAAATAATGTAATAAAATAACTTACAGAGGGATTAGTTAAAAAGATTTTCTACGGTAATCAACATAAAAAATAGTTCCAGCTGAAAAATCATTTCAGCTACTTTTAAAAATATAATAATACTATTAATTATTTAAAAAAATAAATAAATAAATAAATAAAACAAAACAAAATAAAGTAATAAAATAAAATGGTAAAAAAAATAGTAAAAAAAACAAAAAAACAATGTCAATTTCTTTTCTACGGTAATCAACATCAAAAATAGTTCTAGCTGAAAAATCATGAGTTACATTTTTACTTTTGAAAATATATTAATACTATAAATATCCTTTTTCTTTTAAATGATTATAAATATAAATAAAAAAGTAATAAAATAAAATAAAATAATAAAATAATATACAGAGGGATGAGTCAAAATGATTTTCTATGGCAATCAAAATCAAAAATTTGTTCCAGCTGAAAAATCACGACTTACATTTTGACTTATATATATAATACTATAAATATATTTTTTTATTTTAAATGATTATAAATATAAATAAAAAAGTAATAAAATAAAGTAATTTAAAAAAAAAATCTAAGAGTCAAAATGATTTTCTATGGTAATCAACATCAAAAATAGTTCCAGCTGAATTTTTTTTGATGTTGATTACCATAAAAAAATCATTTTGACTCATCCATCTGTATTTTATTTTATTTTAATTTATTACTTTTTGTTATATTTTATTTCTTAATTTATATTTACAATAATTTAAAATAAAAAACAATTTATAGTATTATTATATTTGTAAAAGTAAAAATAAACTTTATAAAAATTAATTTAACTTTAAATTTTACTAAAATAAAAAGTAATCCAATAAAATAAAAATAAAACAAAATAAATTAAAGTAATAAAATAATAAAAATAAATAATAAAATAAAATAGAAGGATGAGTCAAAATGATTTTCTATGGCAATATTGAAATATTGAAAATATTTGTAAAAGAAAAAATATTTATAAGCTCATATTTATTATATATATATATATATATATATATATTTTTTTTTTTAAATATAGATTTTCTATGGCAATCAATATCAAAAATAGTTATAAAAGTAATCTGGAACTACAATTAAATAAATAATAAAGATAATAATAATAAATAAAGAGGGATAAGTCAAAATGATTTTGTATGGAAATCAACATCATGCTCTGAATACTGCTGCTAAAACTTATATTGAAGCCGGACCGTTCTTTTAAGCACATCGCTAAACATCCAACAAACAACAACCCAAACCACCAGGAACCAAATGAACCAACAACCACCAGAACAACTACTAATCAACATCTTAAAATTACAGTGGACCTCTGAAACAATCACATGGTCACGTCGTTCAATCACTCAGATCTTCAGTACTTCAGATCAGGCTTTCAATCAGTGTTGACAAGTGAACGCGAGCGTTTAATAATAGAGATTAAGGCATGAACCTGAATATTCTCTCGAAACTCGACATATTTATATTAATATCTGTAAAAGAGTCTGTATAAATTCATAGTCAAAACGTCTGAGCTTAAAAAGGGATTCTCCCCGATTACATTTTGTACTTTAAATTCCATAGAATAAAGCCTGTGTGTGAAAATGCAATGTTTGGTTACGAAGCAGGATAACGCAAGAGCTTTTTTTCAACACAGAAAGACAGGAAGAGAGAGGATGAGCAGGGTGGAGGACAGGAAAAGAGGGAATAGATACATCATCTTATGACCTGCATTTCCATTATTAGTTCTAGATTGTTCTTTGGCTTTATCTCAGTCGGCTCCAAACCCACAATCAAGACTCAAGACTATTGTGCCTTTGTTCAGTCAATACAGAAGTGTGATGGAACGAAATGTAGAATGGAAATTCATTTAGTCTTGCACTACAGGATGTCAAAACCGGCAGTAAAGTACAGCGAAACACTAATATTTAATAAAATTGTCCATAAAAGGGGGCACATTTGTGTTTTCTACCAGGTCGAATGTTGGGACACAGCAACTTGTTCTCTGTTTTTCAAATTTTGGAGTCTTTTTTTAACGTTAGAGTCTCTTCTGCTCATCAAGTCTGCATTTATTTGATTAAAAATACAATAAAAACAGTAATATTATGAAATAGTTTTACAATTTAAAATAAATGCTTTCTATTTGGATATATTTTAAAATGTAATTTATTTTTGTGATGCAAAGCTGAATTTTCAGCATCATTACTCCAGTCTTCAGTGTTACATGATCCTTCAGAAATCATTCTAATATGCTGATTTGCTGTTCAAGAAACATTTTGTTTTATTATTATTATTATTATTATTATTATCATCAATATTTAAAACAGTTGAGTACATTTTTTCAGGATTATCTGATGAATAGAAAGATCCAAAGATCAACATTTATCTGAAATAAAAAGCTTTTGTAACATTACGCACTATACCATTCAAAAACTTTAACTTTACTGTTTTTGCTGTACTTTGGATCAAATAAATGCAGGCTTGGTGAGCAGAAGAGACATCTTTAAAAAAAAAAACATTAAAAATCTTACTATTCAAAAACTTTTGACTGATAGTATATATATATATATATATATATATATATATATATATATATATATATATAAAAAATCATAAACATAAATTCAGTCTAGCGTGTCCAAGCATTTGACTGATAGTGTTATGAGGAGCTGTTTGTTGCACTAACTTTAGGTAAAATTATTATACTACTATGAAAAAGGGAACAAAACAATTTCTCCTAAGAAGCAAACACAAGCTCTGATACTTATTTTATAGTTCAGCATCAATGAAGTTCAATCATATGTGTGCGGATCTCTGTATTTACCACTAGAGGGCGACAAGAGCATCTCTCATAATTTGTACTGCTGCATTCACATCTGTAGACCTTCAAATAATGGGAAAAAGAGGGTTAAAAAGAACTAGTATAATTTCTATTAAGCATGCATATATAGTAAATCATAAAGAAATTCTTAATGCATTTATGTAATAAATCAATAGTACGTTCTTATTCATAATTATAACCACAGTCGCAATACATTACACCCAATTTCAAGTGTGAAACCATCAGTATACTACAAGTCAAAAGTCTTTGGACAGTAAGATTTTTAATGTTTTTTTTTTTTAAAGATGTTTCTTCTGCTCACCAAGCCTGCATTTATTTGATTTAAAATACAGCAAACGCAGTAATATTTTGAAATATTTTTACTATTTAAAATAACTGCTTTCTATTTGAATATATTTTAAAATGTAATTAATTCCTGTGATCAAACCTAAGATTTCAGCATCATTACTCCAGTTTTCAGTGGCACATGATCCTTCAGAAATCATTCTAATATGCTGATTTGCTGCTCAAGAAACATTTATTATTATTACAAATATTTAAAACAGTTGAGTATATATATATATATATATAGAAAGCTTGGAGTCAGTATCATATTTTTTTTTCCTTTTTGAGAAAGAAATTAATACTTTTATTTAGGTTGGATGCTTCAAATTGATCAAAAGTGATGATAAAGACATGTATAATGTTACAAAAGATTTCTACTTTAGTTAAATGCTGTTCTTTGGAATTTTCTATTCATAAAAAAAAAAAAACTAAAAATTTTTGACTCAACATAATGTTTTTTGGAGCATCAAATCAGCATACCAGAATGATTTCTGAAGGACCGTGTGACACGGAAGACTTGAGTAATGATGCTAAAAAAAAATCAGCTTTGGAATAAATAGCATTTTAAAATATATTCAAATAGAATTTAAATAGTAAAAATATTTCAAAATTGTACTGTTTTTGCTGTACTTTGGATTTAAATAAATGCAGGCTTGGTGAGCAGAAGAGACTTCTTTAATATAACATTAAAAATCTTATCGTTAAAAAACTCCTGACTAGTAGCGTAAACCAGTGGTTACACTAACGTATTTCAATAATATACCAAATGAGTCCCTGACAATTTAAAACTGATCATAACTTTATAATGCATTAAGACTACTTTATTTATTAACTAAAGATTCAGTTTTGATCACAGCAACAACTTCAAAAAAAAAAAAAAAAGTTATTTTAAACAGTAAAACAGTAAAAATATTTTACTGTTTTTCCTGTACTTCAGATCAAATAAACGCAGGCTTGGTGAGCAAAAGAGACCTCTCCAAAAAATTTTTACTGTTCAACAACTTTTGACTGGTATTGTACATGCTTCAAAAAGTGCTACCAAAACCGCTGATCTACCCTTGTGACCACATTAAAGAAAAAAGAAAAAAGAAAAAAGGGAGGGAAACAGATAGAATCAGGAAGGATGAGAGAACAGGAAAGAGGAAAAATCAAAACCCTGCGAGCTGCTGAATGTGCACCGCATGCCTCAACCGCACAATGCCGTCCGAAGCGCATAAAAACTGTGATGCACCGCCAACCCTAAGAACAACAAAAAGCCGCTGCCATCTTACAAGGGCATTGTGAAATCATCTGCCAGAACAGCTGATGTCATGATGAAACTCCAACAACGCATTGAGTAAAAGGCTGAACGTCGGCCGAATATAAACATTTAATAGTTCCTACTCAGCTTGTCCGCGAGCCAATGCAATTCAGCTACGTGTCCAAATGCAACCCAGTAAAAATGAGGTGCGCAAATAACAAATGACACCAACGGTGACGTTTAATAAAAACATTTGTGTTTTTTTTAGAAAAAATGTCTGGTGTGACAGATCGAAAACAGCTTCAGCCAAACATCTGTTTAAAACTCATCATCGTGTTTGATTATAAAAGCACCTCTGGCGCTGGTTTTTGGCCTATGAAAGCGTTTGAAGCCTGTCTGCGATGTAAGATTACGACAGCGATATACAGCGGATCGTAGTACGGTGTGCATTTTAGGACATCCTCACACCTCAGCCATACGTCATGCCTCAGATTAAAGGCTTCAGGTCTCAGGAAAAACGACGCAGTGTTGCCAAGTCCGCAGTTTTCCCGCGTACTTGGGCTACTTTAAAGGGGTCATCGGATGCAAAACTAACTTTTACATGTTGTTTGAACATTATTGTGTGTTGGCAATTTGTGTACACAACCACCCTACAATGATAAAGATCCACCCAGTGGTATTTTTTTAAATAGTGAGTATAAGGGTTTTTATGCATCCTTGCAAATTACCTTTCTTAATAATGTGCTTGTTGGCAAGTTTTGCCGATAAACGCACTAAATGCAGCTAAATGCGACTAAAGTAAACATTACAGCTCGTAATCCCTCAGCAGAGAGGGGCAGGGCGAGCAGAGCTCATTTGCATTTAAAGGGCCCATGCGTAAAATGAGCTGATATTTTGCAGAGCTGATTATGACAAGGTAAAAGTTGTTTTTACACTACTATTGAGAATTTTGAACCAAAGTATATTAGAGACTTTTCATTAAGACCCTAAAGAATCATATGAACTTGTGGAAAATGGCCATCCGATGACCCCTTTAACACTGTTGCCGCGGGTGGTTTTTCATGTCCACGGGTTGAAACGATGTTATCTTTATCCCTTAGAATGCGAACTGTGCCAAAAAAAACGTTTATTTTACACCCTCCTCTCAATCGGAACGTGACTTTTACTAGGAGACCCTCCTTAAAATGCCATTGGGCTAGTTTTGGGTTAGTTTTGAGTAACAATTCGGCGAGATTTGTTGTGAAAACCTGGCAACCCTGAAACAACATCAGGTCTCAGAGAAATAGACATCGGATGAATCGGACTCAGATTAAAAGGCATTCGACAAAAAGACATCAGGTGGAACAGACGGACAAAGTTAACCTTACGAAAATTAACCATGGTTTTACTATAGTGAAAGTGTAGAAACATGTTTTTTGTGTGTGTGTGTATTGATTACCATTTGTATAACCACAGTTTTATTTGTAGTAAAACCATGTTTATTTTTCGTAAGGGTACTTTAGTACTATTTGGCAACATACAAGCTAGCTAGCTTAGTTGCAATATTATAAACTTTTTAAACATACACACAATACATTTTCTCCTCTGTATACAGTTTAATTAGTTTAGCATTTAATAAAACAATGAAATAGTTCTTCTTGCTCAACGAAATAGATAATTTTTTAATTCTTGAAAAAACAAACAAACAAGAAACTGCGGTTTGTTGTTGACAAATTTACATTTGTGAATATAAAATTTTAACAAAGTTTATAATAAAACAAGCATTGCTTTTAGTGGAGTCAGAATCACAATGTCCTACAATAATGCCATTGAAAGTTATGGATACATCTTGCTGGATATTATTATTAATAAATGAACCAATATTTTCCCAGAATTGTTCAGTATAGTGACAATTCAGAATAAATGACGTTCCATACCACTTTGCTTGTTCTGAACCGTGTGCGTGACGTGATGTCTTTTAGTCTGATGCCTTTTAAGTCTGTTTCGTCCGATGTCTAATTGTATGACACCTGTCATCGTTTTTCCTGAGACCTGAAGCCTTTCAGTCTGAGGCCTTGTCATTGTATGGCTGAGGTCTGAGGATGTCCTAAAATGTACACCGTACGGACCTCGTTTGTAAATAAATAATACTTAAAAATGGTGTAACACTTAAAATATGTGCAATCCCACCGGTTATGAGGGTGTGCTGGACTTTACGCGCAGTATAACTCTGAAGATAAGGGAATGTCGCATCCATTGCGTGAAGTAGGAATGTTAACCGTCATGTGTAAAATGTAAAAAGTATGCTAATACATTCATCGTAACAAAAACACACCCGCTCTCTTCCACACACACACTTGCTTCGTCAAGCTTCACGTTGTTACAGTATGTGTCTGGATATACAGTGTTTTCTGAGAAATATATTCTTTGTATTATTGGCTATTTATATCAAAATTATTGATTATTACACACCAGTCCTTGGAGTCTGAGAAAGAGTCATTCTGATACAGAAAGTGCCGGAATAATGTCGGCCCGCAGCGGGCTGATCCGTCGCAGTTTTTACATTCTCGCACACTGAATCACATTCAGTGCTGGTCTTCACTTCTTTCATTTTGGCAACTTGACATTTGCTTCTGTCCACAATATTGTGTCAAAATATTCCATCTGTGTTGAATTTTATTTAATCAGAAAGGGGGAAAAACGTGGTGTGCCTCAGGGCTCACTATTGGGTCCTTTTTGGTTTCCGAAGTAGGCCACTTCAGCCCAAATAAAGCCCTTTTGAAATTTTGATCTGTGATCCCACGTCTCTTGATGTTTTGTGTGCTATGTATAGTCACAGACCTCTCTGAGCATACACGTTTCAGTTCCATATTTGAGCATATATAGTATGTGCAGTCCTCTGCTGGACTGAGATCAGTCTTTTCTGTGTCAGACATTACAAAAAAATCACTTTCCAGAACAGAGGGGTTTTAAAAAACAAGAGAAGAAAGTGAAAAGATGCTGGAAGAGGACTGTATGCTGATAAAGTGCATTCGTTTTGTCGTTTTTACCCTTGTTACCGGGGCGATTGTCGCTAGGGGTGGAGCTTCATCGGGGAAACAGGGTCGCTGATCTGTGTTCGGTGGACGGAATCTCGGAGGCCCGGCGGAGATGCTACATTCACAGCGTGACCTCTGACCTTTGACCTCGGGAGGTAAGGGAGTCACGAGGGTCACGGAGGAGGCGGAGGCCGCAGGCTTTTGCATTTCATCTCGTCCAAGTTCTTCCAGTATTTGTAGTTTTCTGCCAAATGCTCCATCAGGCCTGGCAAACTGGCAAAGGCTGAGAGAGAAAGAGAGAGAGAGAGAAAGATTAGCTTTAGAAAATTAAGAATAGTTAATAGCCTGAAAAAAAATTGTTGAGGCTAAGAGAGGGAAAGAGAGAGAGAGTTAAAATTGAAATTAAAGAAATTAAAAACGCTTATAACTAAAATAATAATAATAAAACTAATATATATATATATATATATATATATATATATATATATATAT
>NC_133379.1:35467250-35515598 GCF_049309525.1 Garra rufa
TATCTAAGTTAACCTATTTTAAAGTATATTGCATTCCATTCTATTCCATTTAATAAAATATAAAGATATAAAATAATTCTTGTTTCTATCTATCTATCTATCTATCTATCTATCTATCTATCTATCTATCTATCTATCTATCTATCTATCTATCTATCTATCTATCTATCTATCAGCAAGTGTTGATAATTCTAATGTTGTTCTTTCTCATCTCACCATCTTCAACTGCATTTGGTTTCTGGTAGACGGACTACAGACGGGCGACTGTATGTGTTGTTGTTTGCATGAGTGTAAATATGGCATTTTCAATGTTCACACATATGCGCACACTCTCAGATTTCTGGTACATCCTCTTGAGGATGTTTTCAGTGCCCCCTGCTGAATCTAACACACACACACACACACACACACACACACACACACACACACACACACACACACACACACACACACACACACACACACACACACACACACACACACACACACACACACACGTTGGGTTTACATGTTTTATGGGGACATTCCATAGGCGTAATGGTTTTTATACTGTACAAACCGTACTTTCTATCGCCCTACACCTACCCTACACCTAAACCTAGCCCTCACAGGAGATTGTGCACACTTTTACTTCCTCAAAAAAACTCATTGTGCATGATTTATAAGCCTGTTTCCTCATGGGGACCTGAGAAATGTCCCCACAAGGTCAAAATCTACTGGTATTCCTATCCTTGTGGGGACATTTGGTCCCCACAACGTGATGAATACCAAGTACACACACACACACACACACACACACACACACACACACACACACACACACACACACACACACACACACACACACACACACACACACACACACACACACACACACACACACACACACACACACACACACACACACACACACACACACACACACACACACAGCTCCTCCATGATAAACTGACCTGATTGTGACCTTGGGAACTAAATCTGCGGAGAGCTCAAGAGATTCTGCTTCACTGCATCCTGACCCCAGACTACGGAAATCAAAGACACACACACACAGATGCGCATTCTTTCTCTCTCTCACATACACACACACACTCACCCCCTGCCCCTCTCCACCATTTTTAAAGTTTCCGTGACATCACGCTTGTTGTGTGTTGACAGTAAGCAGGTTTATTCTCTGGGGTTCGGCTCAGTGGGAAACAGAACCGAAAGTTTCCAAATCTCGCCACAGCCAGCTCAACCTCTGGATAACATTATCACAACCTCTCAGCAACCGTCTGATACACCCCCCGTTCTCAACCCCTCTGGTCCAACATCTACTGCCGCTAATGGACCATTTCATCTCTTTTAGGAGAACCAGATGAGTCAAAAGATGCCTGGGAAAGTATTCTCTCTCTGTCTCTCTCTCAAACACAGACACTCATATATAATACTTCCTCATTATTTCGTACCAGAGTGATCATTTTCTACTCAGTGTTTGGTGATACTTCTTTTTTGGACTTGTTATAGAGCTGAGTGAAATATTTCATATTAAACTTCATAGTAAACTTTACAGCGATCTTAAGGCAAGATCTAATAAACCAGTTGAGAACTTGAGAATTATGTATGATCTGCAAATAAACCTTTTGTCTGTGTTGAGTGTTCTTGTTTTCAGTTGGCTGTGAGAAAAGGTTATTTTATTTGAAATAAAATAAATATTAAATATAAATAATAAAATATTATTAAATTAAATTTTATTTATTATTTTATTTAATTTTTATTTTACCTAGTAGCCAAGGAAACATTTCTTATTTATTTTTACTTGATGTATTAAAATAGCTATAACTAAAATAAAAAAAACTAAAATAATAATAATAAAAAAAAATTATATATATATATATATATATATATATATATATATATATATAAATAAACGGTTTAAATAAAAATGTTAAATAGTTTTTAAACTGTGTGTGTGTGTGTATATATATATATATATATATATATATATATATATATATATATACATACAGTTTAAAAACTATTTAAAAAAAAGAAACAACACAACAAAAATACATTTCAATGGCTAAAAATATGTGACCCTGGACCACAAAATCAGTCATAAGCGTCAATTTTTGTACATTGTGATTGATACAAAAATAATTTTTCAGCTGAATTTTTTTAAAGCTAAATAAATAAGCTTTCCATTGATGTATGGTTTGTTAGGATAGAACAATACTTGGTTGAGATCTGAAATCTGAGGGTGCAAAAAAATCACCTTTAAAGTTGTTCAAATGAAGTTCTTATTAATGTGTATTACTAATCAAAAATTAAGTTTTGATATATTTAGAGTAGGAAATTTACAAAATCTCATCATGAAACATGATCTTTACTTAATATCCTAATGATTTTTGGCATAAAAAAAATCTATAATTTTGACCCATACTATTTATTTTTGGCTATTTCTACAAATATACCCGTGCTACTGGTTTTGTGGTCCAGGGTCAAAAATAAGAATAAAAACTAACCAATATTAATAAAAAAACATAACAGTGTCTCAATTATACTAAAATTACAATGCTATAACATAAATATTGAGATATGAAATATTAAAAATATCAAAACTTTGTCAAAATGGCTGCAAAAACATAGATTTTTGAACAACACAACCCTGATTATTAGAAATTACCAATGTATTGTGTTTGTAAGTGTGTGTATATTTACCATCCCAGGCATCAAACATGTCTGTGATGAAATAGTCGATAAACGAGATCTGGGATTTCGGAATGCTGCAGGTATTCCGGTCAAACACTGGCATGACAACCGGCAATCCTTGTCTTTTCTCCTCGTCAGTCTAAGAAAAAAAGGGAGATTGCAAATACAGAAAGCAAATGACTGGAGAGTGGAGACATGTTTTTGTAAAATGACATCTTAAAGGGATAGTTCACCCAAAAAATAAAAATTACCCAATGATTTACTCATCCTCAAGCCATCCAAGGTGTATATGACTTTCTTCATTTGACAAATACAATCAGAGTTTTAATAAAGCTGCAGGGTAGTGTTGAAAGGGCCTGGGCATGTGTTCAGGACAGGAGTCTTATCAAACATGTGACAATTGGGGCACATCGGACATTGTATGCCTGAATTATAACAACTTCCTGTTTCATGGCGAAACAACAAAGTTCAACGAAACCTCTATAAAAACGAATTCAAAATAAATAAAAAAATACACAGTAGCATGTTAATTCTATTAAAATAGCACTGCTATGTGTTTGAAAGCAAAAGTCAAAACATAAATACTGAGACAAAAGAGAAAGTGACAAAATCTGAGATTTTTGAAGGGTTAGCAGAAGCTAAAGATTAGAGTTTATAAAGTTTTAAATATAAATATTTTTGTTACACAAACGCATCGATTCACTTCAGAAGGCCTTTGTTAACACTCCGGACCCGTGTGGAGTACTTTTATGATGGATGATGCTTTTTTTGAATTTCAAAATCTCAGCACCCATTCACTGCCATTATAAAGCTTGGAAGAGCCAGGATATTTTTAATACAACTCCAATTGTATTCGTCTGAAAGAAGAAAGTCATAAACACCTAGGTAAAGTTTTAAACATGTATATTTTTCTTACACAAATGCATCGATTCCACTCAGAAGGCCTTTATTAACCCACCAGAGTCAAGTGGAGTACTTTTATGATGGATAGATGCATTTTATTGGACTTTAAAATCTCAACACCCACTCACTGCCATTATAAAGCTTGGAAGAGCCAGGACATTTTTTAATACAACTCCAATTGTACTAGTCTGAAAGAAGAAAGTCATAAATGCCAAAGTAAAGTGTTAAACGTGTATTTTTCTTACATAAACGCATTGAATCACTTCAGAAGGCCTTTATTAACCCCAAAGAGTAATGTGGAGTACTTTTTATGATAGATTGTGACGAGTCTCTCTGGGCTCATCAGCGTCGCCCTGGCAACCAACGCAGCACACCTGCACGTCCTCATCATGGGCTGATTGGTCCCAGCTGCCGGCGATCATCAAGTGGCTTTAAAAGCCACCACCAAGCACACTTCGACAGACGACTGTCTCATGCTGAACGTACTGGCTCTAATCCTTTGTCTCTCTTCTCCCCGAAGGCAGCGAGTGACCGACAGCCCGATTGAGCACGCCTGGACACCCACCTTCACGAGCACGAGGACTTCACAGGAGCACCAGCCACGACAGCACCACGAACTTTAATTCCCCCTTCACTTCTTCACGTACTTCATTTTTAATAAATCCACCCTCCGGGGCTTTTGTTCACCAGCCAGCCTTGTTGTGTGTTTTCTCCCCCGTGACATCTGGTGGAGAATGCGGGCATTGCAGGAGAATTCACACACAAGTGTTGGCACTGCACCGCATTAATTTGTTTTTTTTCTTTTTGTTCACCCCCTCAGCATCGATCGGCGCCCTCTCTCCCCTTGGAAAATGGACGAGCTGCTGCAACGCCTCACAGAAGTAAGCATCCGTCAGCAGCAAATTGTGGAACATCTGGCCACTCGGCAGGGCAGAGCTGAAGAAGAACACGCTGCCCTTCGTGCCCAAGCTGCCCAGCCAGTTCCACTACCTGACCCCCGGATGCGGGCTGCTCGGCTTTTACCCAAGATGACGGCTCACGACGATGTTGAAGCATTCTTACAAATGTTTGAAACTACAGCCAACTGAGAAGGATGGCTGCTTGAAGATTGGGCTTCGGCGCTGGCACCCCTTCTCACTGGTGACGCTCAGCGAGCGTATTTCTCTCTTCCCCCTGTGATCGCGGAGAACTACACGGAAGTGAAGCGCGAAATCCTCGACAGGCTTGGTCTGTCCCCCATCTGTGCGGCGCAACAGTTCCACGAGTGGGAATTTAAAGCCCGGGTGCCAGCCCGAGCCCAAGCCGCTGATTTCGTCCGCCTAGCGCAGCATTGGCTGCTAGACGGAGACACCGACGCAGCTCAGGTAGTGGAACGAGTGGTCATCGATCGCCTCCTCCGCGCCCTGCCTCTGTCCCATCGTCAGGCGGTGGGGATGAGGAACCCCGCCACCGTCCTCGCCCTTGTGGAGGCGATCGAGCTGGCGGATGCTGTCCACCATCGGGAGGCTGGGGAGAGAGCGCCGCCGTTCCCCTGGAGGGTGGTCCAGGAGCGACGCACGCCGGAGGGTACCTCGCACGCAGTTGGCAGACCGACGGTTCCCTCTCCGATGGACGAGCCCATGCCCACCGCTGGACCCACGATACCTCCACGGGCATGGCTGGCGGGCTGCATTGTCCATCAGCGCGTCCCACCTGCGGCTCCAGAGGCGGAGGTAAAGCTGAACGGCAAGCCCATCCGGGCGCTTCTGGACTCGGGCAGCACAGTCACCCTCGTCCAGGCCCAGCTATGTCCTCCTCACCATGGCCAGAAGAGTTACCTACCGATCACGTGTGTGCACGGGGACACCCAACAAGTTCCAGCTCGCCGCGTGAACGTCACCGCCGCCCATGGCACCTGGTCGGTGGAGGTTGGACTAATGGAAAATTTACCAGTCCCCTTACTGCTTGGAAGAGATTGGCCGGGGTTTGACCGCCTGCTCGCCGCCGCCGCTCAGCCCGCCAGCCCGGGAGGGAACCGTCGCCGCTGCAGCCGGCCAAGAGGACCCCGCCGCCGGCCAGCGCTGCTAGCTTCGGACAGCGGGAGAGATGGTGAGTCCCCCTCTCAAAGCGTTAATCTCTTTTATGATGTCTTCCAACAGGCCAGCCGGGGGGGCTCTTTCGCCAAGGACCAGCGGGAGGACGATCGTTTAAAGCACTGTTGGAACCAGGTCAGAGCCGTCGACGGCAACGACGTCCTCCCACGGCCCCATCCTCTCCCGCATTTCATCGTCCGAAGCGGTCTGCTATACTGCGTGGCCCAGCGACGGGGGGAGGAGAAGGAGCTTTTGGTCATTCCCCGAACGAAGACGGAGACTATCCTGGAGTTGGCCCACTCCCATCCGATGGCAGGTCACCTGGGGGCAGCGAATACCATCCAGTGGATCCGGGACCGCTTCCATTGGCCGGGCCTGGAGGCCGATGTGAAGGGGTTCTGTAGAGCCTGCCCGACCTGCCAGCGCACGGCACCCAGGACTCCTCCCCCCAGCCCGCTGATTCCTTTACCCATCATCGAGGTGCCCTTCGAGCGGATCGGATTGGATCTCGTAGGGCCGTTGCCTAAGTCTGCCCGAGGACACGAACACATCCTCGTCATCGTGGATTACGCCACCCGGTATCCGGAAGCAGTCCCCCTGAGGAAAGCCACAGCGAAAGCCATCGCCCAGGAACTGTTTCTGTTGGCCAGCCGGGTGGGCATACCGACCGAGATCCTGACTGACCAGGGAACACCGTTCATGTCCCGGCTAATGGCTGACCTCTGCAGGCTGCTGCGGGTGAAACAGTTGAGGACAACCGTCTACCACCCGCAGACCGACGGACTCGTTGAGCGCTTTAATCAAACTCTGAAGCAAATGCTCTGAAGGGTGGCAGCCGAAGACAAGCGGGATTGGGACCTCATGATCCCCTACGTCCTCTTCGGCATCCGTGAGGTCCCCCAAGCCTCAACTGGTTTCACCCCCTTTGAGCTCCTGTTCGGCCGCCAGCCAAGGGGGCTGCTGGATGTCGCTCGGGAAGCTTGGGAGCAGCAGCCTGCCCCCCACCGCACGGTCATCGAACACATCAAGCAGATGAGGGAACGGATCGACCGTGTCATGCCATTAGTCCGGGAACATCTCAGCAAGGCACAGCAGGCCCAACAACGCCACTACGATCGGGCAGCCCAACCACGGGAGTTCCAGCCGGGAGACAGGGTGATGGTCTTGGTCCCCACCTCTGCTTGCAAGTTCCTGGCCAACTGGCAAGGCCCGTACACAGTCGTTGAGAAGGTTGGACCCGTTACCTACCGAATACGCCAACCTGGACGGAGACAAGCAGAGCAGTTATATCACATTAACTTACTGAAGAAATGGCAAGGGACCCGGGACCAGCTCGCCGCCATCAGGACGCCCCCTGGAGTGAACGTCAGGCAACGGCCCTACCGAGTCCCAGAAGCTCGTCGGCAGGCTATAGAGGATGAGATCCAGGAAATGCTGAAGTTGGGGGTAATTGAACCATCTCGCAGCCCATGGTCCAGCCCCATTGTAATGGTACCCAAGCCGGATGGCACCCTCCGCTTCTGCAATGACTTCCGCCGCCTCAACGAAGTCTCCGAATTCGACGGCTATCCCATGCCTCGGGTCGACGAGCTGTTGGACCGCCTGGGGAGGGCCCGGTACATCTCCACCCTGGACCTAACAAAGGGATACTGGCAGGTACCCCTTTCATCCTCTGCTAAACCGAAAACTGCTTTTTCTACCCCTAGTGGCCACTGGCAGTACCGGACCCTCCCCTTCGGCCTGCATGGAGCGCCTGCCACGTTTCAGCGCATGATGGACATCGTTCTGAGGCCCCACCAAGCATACGCGGCGGCCTACCTAGATGACGTCGTCATCCATTCCGAGGCATGGGATGAACATCTGGAACGTCTGCGGAGGGTGCTCTCGGAGCTCCGGCGGGCTGGACTGACCGCCAACCCCCGCAAATGCCACCTAGCGCTATCAGAGGCGAAGTACCTGGGCTTCCAGGTCGGTCGTGGGCTCATCCGACCCCAAGATAAGAAAGTGGAGGCGATCCGGTCCGCTCCAAAGCCCCAGACGAAGTCCCAGGTACGAGCCTTTTTGGGGTTGGCGGGGTACTATCGCTGTTTTATCCCCAACTTCTCCTCTTTAGCCGCCCCCCTGACAGACCTGACCAGGAAGGGGCAGCCAGAGAAGATCTGTTGGACAACAGCCACGGAGGAGGCCTTTGCTCGGCTCAAGACGGCCCTCTCCTCGTCGCCGGTGCTCCGCGCTCCCGACTTCGGCTGCCCCTTCCTGCTGCAGACGGATGCCTCCGATACCGGACTAGGAGCCGTCCTGTCACAGATCCAGGAAGGTGAGGAGCATCCCATCATTTATATCAGCAGGAAGCTGTCCAAGGCAGAAAAGAACTACGCCGCCGTCGAGAAGGAGGCCCTGGCCATCAAGTGGGCAGTCCTGGAGCTGCGTTACTACCTTCTCGGCCGTAAGTTCACCCTGGTGACCGACCATGCCCCCTACAGTGGATGGCCCGGGCCAAGGACACCAACGCCAGGGTGACCCGCTGGTTCCTCGCGCTCCAAGGACTTCCACTTCGAAGTGCGACATCGGGCCGGGGCCGCCAACGCCAACGCCGATGGACTCTCGCGGATGTGGACAGCTTTTGCAGGTCTGTCAGGGGTCATTCCCCACCCACCCCTTATTTCACCCCTACTGTCTGCTCTCGTTCCCAGGACTAGGACGACGCTTAGGGGGGGGGATGTGACTAGTCTCTCTGGGCTCATCAGCGTCGCCCTGGCAACCAACGCAGCACACCTGCACGTCCTCATCATGGGCTGATCGGTCCCAGTTGCCGGCGATCATCAAGTGGCTTTAAAAGCCACCACCAAGCACACTTCGACAGACGACTGTCTCATGCTGAACGTACTGGCTCTAATCCTTTGTCTCTCTTCTCCCCGAAGGCAGCGAGTGACCGACAGCCCGATTGAGCACGCCTGGACACCCACCTTCACGAGCACGAGGACTTCACAGGAGCACCAGCCACGACAACACCACGAACTTTAATTCCCCCTTCACTTCTTCACGTACTTCATTTTTAATAAATCCACCCTCCGGGGCTTTTGTTCACCAGCCAGCCTTGTTGTGTGTTTTCTCCCCCGTGACATAGATAAATGCACTTTATTGGATTTCAAAATCTCAACAGCCATTCACTGCCATTATAAAGCTTGGAAGAGCCAGGACATGACATTTTTCCTAATATAACTCAGATTGCATTTATCTGAAAGAAGAAAGTCATATATACCGAGGTAAAGTTTTAAACATGTATATTTTTCTTACACAAATGCATCGAGTCCACTCGGAAGGCCTTTATTAACCCACCAGAGTCATGTGGATTACCTTTTATGATGGATAGATGCACTTTATTGGACTTCAAAACCTCAACACCCATTCACTGCCATTATAAAGCTTGGAAGAGCCAGGACATGACATTTGTCTTAATATAACTCCGATTGCATTCATCTAAAAGAAGAAAGTCATATACACCTAGGATGGCTTGAGGGTGAGTAAACCATGCTGTCATTTTTATTTTAGTGTGAACTATCCCTTTGATCAAATCTTGAAGTATATAAATCTAAATTAAGTACTACACACTATACTTAAGAAATACTACATTTCACTTGAAATCTTCCGAAAGATAAATGACAATAAAAATTCAAAAGACACTGTATGTATATGCATAAGGGAACGTGGTTGAAAATATGATTGAATGTGTTTACCTGAGCAAAGTACTCCTCTGAAATGCGACCAGCCCATTCGATGCAGAGCTCCAAAGGTCTGCAGGGATTGGCCACGTCGGCGCATTTAATCAGCATCCGTTTAATTAACAGACGATTCTCAGGAGAGTTGCGAATACTGGCCTGCCCCTCACAATCACTGCCTTCACTCTGTAATGCATGCAGATTGCCATTAGTTGGACTGTACTCACACAGTATGGAAACACAGTGACGTGTGTCTTACATTGGAGCTGGTCTCCTCAATGGCACTCATTGGTTTGTTGATGCTGTTTACGAACTTGTTGACGTGTTCGAAATGTCGTGTCATTTCCGTCGCCAGCACCATGTCTATTATGGCCTGCCGTAGGGTTCGAAACTGAGTCCTGCATATATTGAGAGGTTGAGAGTTTAGTTTGTTGATCATATGTTGAGACATATGAAATATATGATTAAGCTGATGATACCTTTCCATGTTTTTGAAGATGTTGCACTTGCTGTCTCGTACAGTAAGCTGGAACGCTAGAGCGGCGTGGTGACTTTCTAGGACGGCCGTGTCGTTGTACAGAATGGCTAGTTCACTGCCTGCGTTGCACAAGAATGAGTTTGTTCGGCCCGGATGATCTACGTCATGGACTGTGGCTGCCAACAGTGCTGCTACTTCATCCAGCTGGTCAAGACTGCCCTGTAAACACAGCATAGATGCCGTAGGTTTTAAAAGTTAGGCCAACATTGTTTAGATCAGCTCAATATTACTGATTGACTGATTTATCTGCTAATATTAAGCCATTTTCAGATGAACGGCATTATTTAATAACTCTGGCTTTGTCAACAGATACAATTTCTGTTTTAAATATATTGAACATTCAAATATAGTGATTTTTTACATTACTGTTAAAGATTACAAATTAATGTTAAAAATATTTGGTGGCTTTACTTTAAGATTTGATATGCATTATCAAAAATGTATTCGATGTATAAAAATGTTACATTTCTTGAGTAAAATATCTAACATCAATGTTAAACATTTAATAGAAATATCTTAATAATTATTAGAAATTCATTTAAAATATATATTTTAAATAACATATTTTAAAGTGATTTTTAATACATATTAGGATAGTACTATTAAATATTATATTTTATGTTAAAATCGAATTTTGAATGTATAATTAAAATTTCTAAACGTTATATACTTTGAATTTGAACAGTCATTGAAAATTAATTTTTATATAATATAATACAGTATAATACAATATAATAATATAGTAATTATTAATATAAATATTATTTATAAAATGCATATTAAGTTAACTTAGTTTAGAAATATGAGCCAACCACTATTCAATACAAATCATTATATTATATTAAATAAATCATGTAAAATATGAATATTAAATGTATAATTTAAAATCCATTTGTTTTGTATTTTGAACTTGAATAATCATTGAATATTATTTTTTGTAATGTAATATATAATATAATATAAAATTCAGAATATTTAAGAAAAAACTAAATGTTAAATTATATTAAATTCATGTTAAATATTAATATTAAATGTATAATTAGATTATGTATTTTGAATTTGAATAATCATTAAATATAATTTTGTATAATATAATATAATATAATATAATATCTATACAAAAATATATTCATAACATGTATATATTTGTTAATTTAGTTATTGAGAAATATGAGTGAACCACTATTCAATATAAATCATTACAATACATTATAAACTCATGTTAAATTATTTTTTATAATATAACATTTGGAATATTTATAAAATGCATATTATTTAGTTATGGAGTAATATGAGTCAACCACTACTCAATATAAAACATTACATTATATTACATTATTATATTCTAAATTCATGTTAAGTATTAATAATAAATGTATAATTTCATTTTCAGTTGTTTTTTATTTTGAATCTGAATAATCATAAAATATTATTTTTTATAATATAATATAATGTAATATAATATTTATAATTTTTTTTAGTTAATTTAGTTATTGAGAAATATGAGTGAAGCACTATTCAATATAAATCATTATATTACATTATAAATTCTTGTTCAATATTAATATTAAATATATAAGTTCAATATCCATTTTTTTGTATTTTAAAATTGAATAATAATTGAAAATATTTTTTTATAATATAATATAACACAATATAATATTTAGAATATTTATAATTATATATATTCATGAAATGTATATTATTTAGTTATTAAGAAATATAAGTCAACCACTATTTAATATAAATCAATATGGATCATTTTGATTTAATCCAGTATATATTTATTTTTGATTTGGCTAAGGTCATCTATAACAGTACGGCATTTTATTAAATTCAAATTCAAATTTTATTTGTCACATACACAGTCATACACGGTATGATATGAAGTGAAATGCTTATACGACTGCTGATAAGCAACAATATCAAATTTAGAGAAGGAATTTCCAGTATAGAAGAGAATTTTACAAATTAGAAATATAGAGAAATATGGATTAATTTACATTATGTACAAATAATAAAATAAAAATAAAATAACAATAACAACAATAACAATAAACTAGAAAAAAGTAGCAAAATTACATTTTATTACAACGCATAATTTACACTGCATTAATTTATTTGAAATGTATTAAAAAATCTCTTGAATAATAAATCAGGTATTAAAACTCAGGTCTGATGAATGGTGTGAGTAAATGCCAACACACATTTATGTTCAAACAACATGCAAAAGTGAACTTTGCATCCGATGACCCATTTAAGACATTTGTATTCGTGTGTTGTGATTGGTTGTCAGGGTTACCTTGACTCTGTCCTTGCGCAGGAAGTATGCTGTGGCGTGCAGAACATCTGCAGCGTGTGTGGAGTTGTGGTAGGAGTTGGATGCGTGATAATTCGCCTCGATCACCTGCAGCCACGAGCGCAACGTGGCCTCTGTGCAGTTTAGGAACTCACACACGCCAAACGCAGAGAAGATCTTCAGCCCCAGGTTTGAGAGTGGCCTACACACACATATTATGGCAATCAGAACTTTTCCCATTCAAAATAAGTTTTACACAAAGAAAAGTTTAACTTTCTGGTACCTCTTGTGAGTAGCTGCTTCCAGCTCTAGGATATTGAATTCCCAGCGTTCCTCCTCGTTGAGCAGCTCTGCGATGGAGGACGGGATGTCGTTTAACGGGACAGGCACTGCCAGCTGACTCTGACTCATATCTGACGGGTCAAATGGGTGATGGTCAAAGATGGAACATGGCAGAAAGGCACAAAAACATTTCACATACTTTCAACTAGAGTTCATTACATACTATTATAGTTTTTATTAACATTTTAATTTTGCTTTAATTTTTATATTTTCAGTTTTAATTTTATATATATAAGTTTTAGTACATTTTTTAGTTATTTACGTTTGTCATTTTTTCTTTTTTTATTATTTAGGTCTAATTTATTTTTGTTTCCGTTTTAGATTGTTCAGTTTAATTCCGTTTTCATTTTAATTTTACTTTAATATTTATATTTTGTTTTTTTTAATTGTATTTCAGTCTTATTTCAATTTAATTTCAGTAATTAATAATGTTATTTACTTTTGTTATTTCCCCCCCCCCCCCCATTTTTTACATTATTTAGGTTTCATTTATTTTTATTTCATTTTTAGATTGTTCAATTTAATATCAGTTTTTTTTTATTTTACTAATTTTGCTATGTATTTTTTAATTTATAATTTTTTATATAAAACTTAGGTTTAATTCATTTTTATTTTTATTTTAGTTTTCATTTTAATTTTGCTTTATTTTTTTTACATTTTCAGTTTTCATTTTAAAAGTTTAGTTTTGTCATTTACTTTTGTCATTTATTAGTTTTTTAAATATATAATTTAGGTTTCATTTTATTTCAGTTTTAGTTTTATTTCAGTAATTTAGTTCAGTTTTAATTTCAGCTTTAATTTGTAGTTTTATTTAAATTTTGTATATGTAAATGTATTTTGTAATGCATACATTTTCCTTTTTTATATATTATTTAGGTTGTATTTTATTTTATTTCAGATGGTTCAGTTCAGTTTAATGTAAATTTTTATTTTAATTTTAGTAATTTTGCAATGTATTTTGTCATCTATTTTTTTATCTTATTTAGGACAAATTTATTTTTATTTCAGTTTTACATGGTTCAGCGTAATTTCAGTTTTCATTTTAATTTTGCTTTAATTTTTAAATATTACATTAATTTCTGTGATTTTATTATTTACTTTTTGTCATTTTTTTGCTTTATTTATTTTTATTTCAGTTTTAAGTTGTTCAGTTTAATTTCAGCTTTTAGTTTAATTTGACACATTTTGTCATGTATTTTGTAATGTATTAATTTTTCTTTTTATATATTATTTAGGTTGCATTTGAATTTATTTTAGATAGTTCAGTTCAGTTTAATTTCAGTTGTCATTTTCATTTTAATAGCTTTGCCATGTATTTTGTCATTTATTAGTTCTTCTTTTTTAGGACTACATTTACTGGTTTTATATATTATTTAGTTTTCCTTTATTTTTATTTCAGTTTTAGATGATTAAGTTTAAAATGAGTTTTTATTTAAATTTAATTTGAGTAATAAGCCATGTATTTTTTTTATTTATTAGGTTTTTTTTTTAGATAGTTCAGTTTTTTATTATAGTTTAATTTTGAATAATTTTTAGGTTTCATTTATTTTTTATTTTATTTTATTTCTTTTTATTATGTTTTACTTTATTTGCAGTTGATCATTTTAGTGCTTTAACCCAAACTTATTTTAGTTTTCCCATATAATATTTATATTATATTTTAGCTTTATTTATAATATTTTTTTTATTTTTACAAACAATAACCCTGCTTTAAACAGCTTAGAAAACCTTTTAACTCTCAATCCCTCACAATTAAGTGCCTTTTATATTTTATATTATATCCTTTTAAACTAAATAATACATAAATGGTATACCCAAGAAGGTAAACAGAATTTTTTATTCTTCCTGTCTTTAATAATAGTTAAGTTTACAACTTCCAGCCTTTCATCTACATTATATAAATAATCATTTTAAGTTCAAGAACTTACTGTGTAATGCACTTTTGGAGAAGACATACTCATTCCCAGAGAGCCTTCTGAGTCCATCCTGAAATGAAGAAAAACACACATCAGTATATCTGACCGAAATGAAAGAGAAAAAGACTTGAGGAAGCCAAAATATAGTTTCCAGCCAACATAATCATAACAACACACTTAAGCACAGCACTACCACGCTACCCATAACTCACTCGCGCTTGCATGCTCTCATGAGAAAAGCCATTTATCAGGCCTACAGGATATTAAACACACACAAAACAGACCCAGATTCAAAGAGACTCATCCAGTACTTAAAACAAACTCCGTCTGAGATGTTGCAGGCGTAGGATAATAGAAGCGTACACGCATAAATATGACACACGCACATCCCGTCTGTAATGATCACAGGTCACAGCTGCACTATCTCAACTCGGATATTTCACTGTGCGATTGACCTCTGACCTCTCCCTCCAAAGGTCACCCACCAAAAAGGTCATCTGAATTTTGAACTCTTGAGATTTGCGCATCGCATCCGCTTGACCTTTATGTAACAGAGATAAATGACATTGTGAAAGGAAGAGGCCCAATTCTGGCTTGTAGTTATTTTGCATGATCAAAAGTATTAAAAAAAAACTGTAAAATTGTGAAATTTTATTACGCTTTAAAATAACATTAAAACAACAATTACAATAATTTTCTATTAGAAAATATTTTAAAATGTAATTTATTCTTGTGATGCAAAGCTGAACTTTTAGCATCATTACTACAGTCTTCAGTGTCACATGATTCTTCAAAAATCATTCTGATATTCTGATTTGCTGCTCCAAAAACATTTATTATTATTATTATTAAAATTCTTGTTGTAAATGACTTTACTGTCACATTTAAAAGCATTTAATGCATCCTTTCTGAATAAAAGTATCAATTAGTTTATTTAAAAAACCCAAAGGACCCGAAACTTAATTGATTCAAATAAATATTCAAGATTATCAAAGAAAAAAATCAAATCAAATCAAATATACGTTATTAATAAAGTCAATAAAATGATGGTTAAAAATAAAAACTAACCCCACACCAGGTCATTAAAATAAAAAAAAGGGTTATTAATAAAATAAAATGAATATGAATAATACTTAAATTAAATAAAACAAACTAATTAATATATAAATAGATATGGAAAAAAGAATTGGGGTTAGCAATAAAAATAAATAAAAATGCATTTTCAAATGGCATCAAATACATTGAATTAAATTACATTAAACTAAGGGTTAGTAATAAAGTAAAATGAATAGGTTAAGGGTTTAATAAATAAAATAAAATAAAATAAAATTGTTATTAGTCAAATAAAATGAATAGGGTTATGGTTGGCAGCCAAATAAAATATATAAATAAATAATAAAGTTAATAAAATCATGGTCAAAAATAAAAATTAATAAAAATGAAATAAAATAAAATAAAATAAATATGGAAAGAAGATTAGGGTTAGCAATAAGAAATAAATAAAAATTTCATTAAATTAAGGATTAGTAATAAAGTAAAATGAACAGGATTAGGTTTTTAAAAAACAAAAATAAAATGAATAGGGTTAGCAGCAATAACATATATAAATGGTTATTAATCAAATAAAATGCATATTAATAATAATAAATATGAATGAAAATAAAATTATAAAACAAACAAACTAATAAATAAATAAATAACTATAAAAAAAATAAAGAAAATGGGTTAAGGGTCAGTAATACAGTAAAATGATTAGGATTAGGGTTAAAAAAATAAAATACAATGAAATAAAACTAATAGGGTTAGTGATAATAATGAATATAAATGAAAATAAAATAATAAAACAATAAATATGGAAAAAAGGATTAGGGTTAGCAATAAAAGTAAATTAAATTAAATTACATTAAAGAGAGTTATAAGATATAAGAGTTAAAAATAAAGTAAAGTGAATAGGATTAGGGTTTAAAAAATAAATAAATAAATAAATAAAACTGTAATCAGTCAAATAAAATAAATAGTGGTTAAAAATAAAAAGAGGTATTAATCAATATAAAATTAAATTAATGAGAATAAAATAAAGAAATAAATACAAAAAAGGACTAGGGTTAGCAATAGAAAATTATTATAAAAAAATTAAATTACATTAAATTAAGGGTTAGTAATAAAGTAAAATAAACAGAATTAGGGTTTAAAATAAAATTAAATAAAACAGTTTTAAGTCAAATAAAATAAATAGGGTTAGGGTTATCAGCAAAATAAAATAAATGTTTAAAATGTACAGGATGTCAACTTTCCATACTTTTGACTATTGAATTTTCATTTTTCCGTGACTTTTACAGGTGTTTGTGATAAGGTTTTTTCTTCTTCGCATGATTTCTAAAAAGAAATGCTGAGAATAACTAAAAATGTTAACACTTTATTCATTTCTGTGATTTTCCTGGCATGAAATGTTTGAGATTCCCTGATATTCCCAAGTTCTTCAGCTCGGTGGGAACCCTGCCAACTAATAATCTCCCAAGTCGTGTCTGCAGCCAAGAAGTAAACCCTGCTAAAACTTCTCGGTATTTGTATCCAGCTATATCAGGAAGCAGATCATTTGAGCTTCACTGTCCAGTAACCACTGCATCGCTGCGTATTGGCAAACTTCTCAACTACATTGCATCACCGAAAGTCTCTGTGACTCCCAAACGAATGACTTCTGTGTTTTGTGTGTCCCTGCAAAGCTCTGTCAGTGTGAACCCTCTTTTAGTCAAGCAACTATTTTCTTGTCTAAAACATTTTAAGTCTGGTTTAAAAGTGGGCCGCTTTCAAAGTGGAGATGGCAGACAGCGAGACTGCTGTGTAAACAAGCGCGGCACTGTCGTCACAGACTGCTGGCTAACTGTGAAACAGTCTGTGCCAGGCAGCATGGAGCTCAATGTATCTGTGCCACGAAAACAAGAGCATTCACATCTACCGACTGCCACTGACATGCAGTCACACGCTGTATATAAGACCAGTTTCCTGGCAGAGCACGTCTGCATTTCTCCAGTAAGGATGATTCTCTGCTGAAAAATTCTGGTCGAGGTTTGTTTGTGTACAGGAAATCGCTTTGTGAAATTTACTGTTTATGATGTTTTTGACTGCGTGTGTTTGAGGAGTATTTTAGGGCTATTCCTGTGTATCACGTGGGTGTAAGATGACTTGTAGTACTTTGTGACATTTTGTTCCAAACAGGAGTCATATGATGGATTTTCTCGCTCTTTTGCAAAACAAATATAAAATAAAACAAACAAAGCAATAGGGAAAAATAATTAGGGTTAGCAATACATTTAAAAAAAAATAAATAAATAAATAAACAAATTAAATAAAATATAGGGTTAGTAATAAAGTAAAACAAATAGGATTAGGGTTAGGAATAAAATAAAATAAAAAAAGGGTTATAATAGAGTAAAATTACCAGGATTGGGGAAAATTAATAATAAAATAAATTCAAATAAAATAAAAGAAAATGAATAGGGTTAGCAATAAAATAAAATAAATACAATTATAGCTAAAAATAAAATAAAATTAATAGGGCTAGCAATAAGTTAAAATAACTAATATAAAATAAAATAAAAAAGGGTTATTAGAATACAACGAATAGGGTTAGAAATAAATAAAATAAATAAAATAAAATAAAATAAAGGGTTATTAATCAAATAAAATGAATTGGGTTACCGAAAACAATTACATAAAGTCAAATATAGGGCTAGCAATAAAATAAAATACTAAAATAAAATGAAATAAAATTTAATTAATTAAAATAAAATAAAAAAGGCTTATTAAAATACAATGAATAGGGTTAGAAATACGAAACATAATAAACTAAAATAAAATGAATAGGGTTACCAATAAAATGAATTTTTCAAAAATTTTATCAACTCAAATATAGGGCTATTAATAAAATCAAGTTGATTTTGATATGATTATAGTTAAAAATAATATAAAATGAATAGGTCTAGCAATAAAATAAAATAAAATAATAAAATAAAATAAAAAAGGGTTATTAATAAAATAAAATAAAAATGGTTATTAAAATACAATAAATATGGTTAGAAAAATAAATAAATAAATAAATAAATAAGTAAAATAAAAGGAATAGGGTTACCAATAAAAATAATTGTTAAAAAATTACATCAAGTTAAATATAGGGCTATTATTAAAATAAAATTTATTTGATTATAGTTACAAACAAAATAAAATGAATAGGGCTAGCAATGAAATAAAATGACTGAAAGAAAAAATAACTAAAAGAAAATAAGATAAAAAGGGTTATTAAAATACAATGAATAGGGTTAGAAATAAAATTAAATTAAATTAAATACAAGGTTATGAATAAAAATAAAATCAATAACTTTACCAATAAAATAAAATAAAAACAAAAGAAAATCTAATCAAATCAAATATAGGATTAATAATAAAATACAATTAATATAATTATAGTTAAAATACAAAACACCTTTAAAGAATATAAGGTGAATGCTTGACTTACACTCATGAGGCCTCCCACAAGGTCATTGGTGTGGGGATCGTCCTCTTTTGAGGCCAGCTGGGGTGAGTAGAGTTCGGTGGTCCTCAGAATCTCCAGAACACGATCCAGAGCTTCCGCTACTGTCACAGGACTGCTCTCCTGTGCTGCGTTAATGATATTTATCACCTATAAAGACAATGAAATACATCAAGAACAAAAACAGAGGGTGAGAGAATACAACAAACCACCACTCAAAGGTTTAGATCCATAAAATATATATGTAGTGAAGAATTTTCCCCTCTGATGTCTGTTTTGCCTCCACTGTCACCAACAAATCCTCAGTCATGACCGAGTAATCATAAATACACAGAGACAAAGGTGTTCAGCGCGTGTCTCAGGATTGTGTGCTATTCAGAACTGAATTGAGAACACCTTTTATACTCCAATTCAATTCTCAAATTTGAACCGAATTAGAATTGAGGACGCAGACAGAATCCAAAATTTGGATTTGAATACAAGGATGTAAAATTTGAACTGAATTAAAATTCTAAAACATTTCTACAACTGCCATTTTTAACTAGAGAGGTGAAGTCTGTAAAAACTGAATGTTAGTTTTGTTAGAATGACAGAATGATAGAGCGATAGATGGATGGATAGAAGGATCGAAAGGATAGACAGAACGATAGAATGATAGAGCGATAGACAGATGGATGCATGGAAGGATAGGCAGAATGATAGAATAAAAGAGTGATGGATGGATAAAGGATGGGCAGAATGATAGAGTGACAGATGCATGGATGGATGGAAGGATAGACAGAATGAAAGAATGATAAAGCGATAGATTCATGGATGGTTGAAAGGATAGACAGAACAATAGAATTATAGAGCGATAGATGAATGGATGGATGGATGGATAGATAAACAGAATGATAGAGCGATAGATGCATGGATGGATGGAAGGATAGACAGAACGAAAGAATTATAGAGCGATAGATGGATGATGGATGGATGGATGGAAGGATCGAAAGGATAGACAGAACGATAGAATGACAGAGCGATAGATGGATGGATGGAAGGATCAAAAGGATAGACAGAACGATAGAATGATAGAGCGATAGATGGATGGATGGATGGAAGGATCAAAAGGATAGACAGAACGATAGAATGATAGAGCGATAGACATGGATGCATGGAAGGATAGGCAGAATGATAGAATAAAAGAGTGATGGATGGATAAAGGATGGGCAGAATGATAGAGTGATAGATGCATGGATGGATGGAAGGATAGACAGAATGAAAGAATGATAAAGCGATAGATTCATGGATGGTTGAAAGGATAGACAGAACAATAGAATTATAGAGCGATAGATGAATGGATGGATGGATGGATAGATAAACAGAATGATAGAGCGATAGATGCATGGATGGATGGAAGGAGAGACAGAACGAAAGAATTATAGAGCGATAGATGGATGATGGATGGATGGATGGAAGGATCGAAAGGATAGACAGAACGATAGAATGATAGAGCGATAGATGGATGGATGGATGGAAGGATCAAAAGGATAGACAGAACGATAGAATGATAGAGCGATAGATAGATGGATGCATGGAAGGATAGGCAGAATGATAGAATAAAAGAGTGATGGATGGATAAAGGATGGGCAGAATGATAGAGTGATAGATGCATGGATGGATGGAAGGATAGACAGAACGAAAGAATGATAAAGCGATAGATTCATGGATGGTTGAAAGGATAGACAGAACAATAGAATTATAGAGCGATAGATGAATGGATGATGGATGGATAGATAAACAGAATGATAGAGCGATAGATGCATGGATGGATGGAAGGATCAAAAGGATAGACAGAACGATAGAATGATAGAGCGATAGACAGATGGATGCATGGAAGGATAGGCAGAATGATAGAATAAAAGAGTGATGGATGGATAAAGGATGGGCAGAATGATAGAGTGATAGATGCATGATGGATGGAAGGATAGACAGAACGAAAGAATGATAAAGCGATAGATTCATGGATGGTTGAAAGGATAGACAGAACAATAGAATTATAGAGCGATAGATGAATGGATGGATGGATGGATAGATAAACAGAATGATAGAGCGATAGATTCATGGATGGTTGAGAGGATCAAAAGGATAGACAGAACGATAGAATGATAGAGCGATAGACAGATGGATGCATGGAAGGATAGGCAGAATGACAGAATAAAAGAGTGATGGATGGATAAAGGATGGGCAGAATGATAGAGTGATAGATGCATGGATGGATGGAAGGATAGACAGAACGAAAGAATGATAAAGCGATAGATTCATGTATGGTTGAAAGGATAGACAGAACAATAGAATTATAGAGCGATAGATGAATGGATGGATGGATGGATAGATAAACAGAATGATAGAGCGATAGATTCATGGATGGTTGAGAGGATAGACAGAACAATAGAATTATAGAACGATAGATGGATGGATGGATGGATAGATAGACAGAATGATAGAGCGATAGATGCATGGATGGATGGATAGACAGAACGAAAGAATGATAAAGCGATAGATTCATGGATGGTTGAAAGGATAGACAGAACAATAGAATTATAGAACGATAGATGGATGGATGGATGGATAGATAGACAGAATGATAGAGCGATAGATGCATGGATGGATGGAAGGATAGACAGAACGAAAGAATGATAAAGTGATAGATTCATGGATGGTTGAGAGGATAGACAGAACAATAGAATTATAGAGCGATAGATGAATGGATGGATGGATAGACAGACAGAATGATAGAGCGATAGATGCATGGATGGATGGAAGGATAGACAGAACAAAAGAATGATAGAGCGATAGATGGATGATGGATGGATAGACAGAACGATAGAATGATGGAGTGATAGGTAGATGGATAGACAAAACAATAGAATGACAGACAGCTAGCTATCTGTTGATAGATAGATAGCCAGATAGATGGATGAATGATAGAATGATAGAGCTAGAGATGGATGGATGGATAGAACAATAGATAGATAGATATAAAGATAGTTTCCACTTCCTGTTAGAGCGTGTCAGAGAGTGTGTGTGGGTAGATAGATTGATCAATAGATAGATATATAGATAGATAGATTCCACTCCCTGTCATTCAAACTCCAATTTCCTGTAGTTGGTTGTCCTGTTGTTTGTTTACTGTGGTTTTTGATGTACTGCTGTATTGATCTGTATTGAATCAGGTGGTTATAATACAGGTTTGTTTGTTTTTTGTCTTCAGGTGTGTATAATACTGCAGGTGTACCTTAGTGATCGGAGCCTCAATAGTCATGGAGTGGATTCTGGCCATAGAGGAATATCTGCGGTTCTGTAGACTGGGAGCTGAAAGAGAGAGAGGAGAAGAGCTCTTTAAATAGCTCCATCTGCGTCAGAGTGCATTGAGACTGAGGGTGTGCTGATGTCATCAACGCTGGCCACGTCACAAAAAGCCCACACACACACACACACACACACACACACACACACACACACACACACACACACACACACACACACACACACACACACACACACACACACACACACACACACACACACACACACACACACACACACACGCTTTGACTCACATAACACACAAAATGCATTATAAACACACATACCAAAAACACCAATTTCTTTCCTGCTCTGTTTCTCTTCATAATTACTTCTGAACTGTTAAGGGATTCTCTTTGGCTCGTTTCTATGGGTGTGTTGTGATTAAATGCTTCCTCTCTCTTCCTCTTACCATCGCTGCTGTGAGAGCTGATGGATCTGACGTCCACAGACTCTTTCCTCCGGTCCTTGTGACGCAAGGAATTGCATTCTGGATAAGGACAAAAGAGGAATGAGTGCAGCGAATGCGCACATGCGCAAACACACACATAAAGACGTAACTATATTCATCATCTCTTATCTGAACACAGCCAAACAGCGCCACTTTTTTTCACCTGCATCATCATCATCATTATTATGATCTTCACAAGCACAGCAGTGATTTCATGAAGCAGACAAAAGTGAGCAAGTCAAAATAGTACACTTTCCTTTCCCTTTTCACAATAATAAAATAGACCAGATGCACATATTTGTTAATTAAAATAAATATAATTAATTTTGTCATTAACTACAATATTTTATAGCTATTTATTTATAAACTGATTTTATATTAATTAATTATTTAAATCATTGATATAATAAAATATTACATATATTAAATATAACACGTAAATACAATAATTAAATTATTAAATGCAATTAAATGTAATATTTCTAGTTAAAATAATTTACATTTAATTTATTATTAACTATAATTGTTTATAGTTATTTATTTATAAATTGATTTATATTAATGTTATATTAATGTTGCATAAACATATTATTAAACACTGAATTTTTTGCATTTAAAACATTTAAAATGTCAATTATTTAAAAAAATAAATATAAATATACATAAAATATTACAAATAATAAATATAACATGCAAATACAATAAGTATTAAATGTAATAAAATGTAATATTTCTAGTAAATATTTTATGCTAATTTTAATACGTAGCCAAAACAAAAACGCTACTGGACAAATTCTTTGATTTCAAACTTTTAATATTAAAATAATATTAATACATTAAATAATATAAATTTTAAATATAATGTTTAATTGAACACAATCATTAAATTATTAAATGTAATTAAATACAAATATAATATTTATATATGTATACTAAAGGGTTAATGGTTGCACAAACCATTAGTTAAGTATATTAATTATTACTAATTAAAATGTGATATAATTAATATATAATATAATTTCCATACATTTAAATTTGATTAAACATTAAATTATTAACATATCATTGTTACTTAAATTTACGTTCAACATATTTAAAAATTTAATTAGTTAAAAAAGGAATTATTTATAAAAATATTAATACATAAAATATTATAAAAATTAAATATAACAAGTAAATGAAATATTTCTACTAATACATTTGATGCTAATTTCAGTACATAGCAAAAACAAAAATTCTATTGAACAAATTTTTTTATTTAAAAAGTGAAATATGAAAATAATATAAATATATATTTAATGTTCTAAATATAAAAAGTAACAATTAATTATACACAATCATCAAAGAACATGTAATTAAATATTATATTAATATAAATTAATATTAATATATATATATATATATATATATATATATATATATATATATAACAATATTAATACCTCAAATATTAAATACAACATGTAAATATAATAATAAAATTATTAATGGCAATTGAATGTAATATTTCTACTAAAACAAGCTGTACTTGATAATTACTTGAAAATATTTTTGAACAAATTATTTTATTTAAAAGTGAAATATTAAAATTATATATATGTATGTATTAAAAATGATAAAATATGTTTAGTGGTTGCACAAAGTATATTAATTATTATTAATTTAAATAAATATAATTTAATGTAATACTATCACCTTTTATAATTATTTACCTATTAATTGATTTACACTATTTTAATACATTTCCATTTCTTTTAAAAATATATATTATTTAAATAAGGCCCATATATTAGGAGCGCTACTATTTCTTGGATAGACTTATTTTATTTTTGTTTATTTATGTTTTTTTATGAAATATGAAACACAGACAGATGAATGAATAACTACAGTCCTTTATATTTATTTTTTTATATTTTAATTAATTTTTCTCTTTTCATTTTATATATTTATTAAAAAAACTGTGATTTTTGCCCTAGAAAGCAGCACAACTGAAATGGTAAACACTGTTACTTACTGGGTCGTGTAACATATGCACACGCACGCAAATATATTGGCAAGCAAATTATTATGGCTAATTTTAACAGTCTGACACTCAACTGTCCCAGGGTGCATTGCAGCCATCTGTCTGTTCTGCACCACGATCAATCTCTCTATTTTCCCCTCTACTTCTCAATGCAGCACTGACCTGTGCATTTTTATCCATGCTTTTGTTTGCTTCACTGCATGTTACAAAAACCAAATCGATACGGAGTTATTATGGGTTACAGTGTGCTAATTAGCAATAATGCAACACAGACAGCAAACAAACAAAGCGTTAAGGACAGACGGTGTGGTTTGTACCTGATTGTGAGTGTTCACCACAGCCTTTCTCTTCTTTGCTCAACTTATGAACCTGCAAAAGAAAGATTTTTAATCAGCTCTCTCTCTCTCACACACACACACTGATATCTAATCGCTTAAGCCTCTCACTGATCTCAGTGTAAACGTTCTGGCAGCAATACAACAGTGACAAATGTACCAATAGACAGATATCAGGTGTCAGATTAATTAGACGATGATTGTCTTTTGTGTGGAATAGAGCTGAAAAGTTTAGTTCCAGACCTGATTGTTGAAATATCAGTCAGATGTCACTTACTTTCCATGGATTTGTTACAATTAAAAAAAAAAGGTCAATACTTAATAAAAATACAATTCTATTTAGCAAAATCCTTTATTTAAAAAGCCAAATAATAATATAAATATGAATGCATTTAAAAGTAAAAATATTAAATATAATGTTCAATTAAATACAATAATTAAATATAACATTTAACATTTATACTAATGCCATTGGAAAAATAAAAATGAAATCGAACAAAAATCCTTAATTAAAAAAAGTAAAATGATAATATAAATGTTAAACATTATAAATATTAAATATAATATTTAATTAAATATAGTAATATTAATAATACATTTAAATGATATTATATTACAATTTAAAATAACTGTTTTCTATTTGAATATATTTTAAAATATAATTTATTCCTCACAAGCAAAGCTGAATTATTAGCATCATATACAGTCTTCAGTGTCACATGATCCTTAAAAATATCAGTCTGATATGCTGACTTTCTTATTATTTTTCTCAATTTTCATGTGGAAACCTTTTTTTTTTCAGAATTCTTTAATGAATATAAATTTCTACCTAAAATCTTGTGCAATATTATAAATGTCTTTACCGTTACTTTTAATCAATTTCAGTTTCATTGTGGAATAAACGTAGCCTATTAATTTCTTTAAAATAAAAAAAATTATTGTTTCATATAATATTTTAGATAAGTCTAATTTAATAAGTGTGATAAGTGTTACTTAATAATGCAATTAATAAAATTAAATATTATTTTTAATATTTATATAATATTGAATGTATTCATATTTATATTTAATGTTTTAAATAAAGGAATTTGCTCAATACCAGTATATACACCATTCAATCGTCTGGGGTGAGTTTTTTTTTTATTAAAATTAAGAAATATTTTTAAAAATAAATATAAATATGTATAAAATATAACATTTTTTTTAATATAAAAAATCAAGGGTGGATTAAATTGATAAAGGTGGCAGTAAAGACATAATAATGTTACAGAAGATTTCTATTCAGATAAACGCTGTTCTTTTAAACTTTGCATTCATCAGAAATACTAATCAGAAATATTAATTATTTCTTGATCAGCAAATTAGCATATTAGAATGATTTCTTAAGGATCATAAAGAATAAAGTAATGATGCTGAAAATTCAGCATTGCATTACAGGAATTAACAACAATTTAAAATATAAAACAATAGAAAACATTTCTTTTAAATTGTAATAATATTTTACAATATTACTGTTTTTACTGATTAAATAAACGCAGCCTAGTGAGCATAAAAGCCCTATGTTTTTGAAAGCTATTGCCTGAAAACAAACGATTATATCAGCATTTTTTCATTTTTCATTTTCATTGGAGAAATTAAATGCACTTTACAAATTCTGCTGGCTTAAACAAGATAAAGATAACACTAATTATCAGTGGCTGTGTAGTAAATCTTCTCCTGTAAAGTAGTGGTTGTTTTTGTCATGAAGCATTATTCAATGTCATGCATCGTCTCACTTAATCAGATTTCCTGACATTATCCTTCAGGACAGTGTAACTAGACTCTTTTATCCTCTTTCCTACATTTCATTTATTTTTGACTGTGTTCATGTGTTTGTGCACATGAAAGTGCATGCAAAATATCCGTATTCTGGTTCTGTCAGTACCTTATAACTTTTACTTTCTGCTAAAATGCAAACCTCACTCCACATAGATTAGATTTTGGCAGTGCTCTTTAATCTCTAGCCTAAAACTGAAATCCTGTTTCATTCATTCAAAACTTGATCATGTTAAAAGGATTAAATGGATTGCAGCGGACAGGATTTCCACCCAGGTGAATTCAACAAGTGCTTAAACCGTGTTCTGAGTGACGAGAGATAAATCCTGTCTATTCAATGTTAATCTGAGTCTCAATCCTAACCAGTCGCAACAAACACCAGGCAACAAGACATTGTGTAAATTGCTTGGTTTTCAGTCACACTGTGTGATTTAACATCAAAAATGTTATGAATTGCAGTGATTTTTTTTTATCCTGAAGTGAAAGTATTTACTATAGTACTTAACCCTTGTGCGACCTTATGGAGATTTTTGTCCATTTCAGTTTTGTTTTTTGTTATAAGCGTGCCTGTGTTAATGCCAACTGCATACATTTTGGCTCAGGTGTTTATTTTTATTGAAATTTTAATATTTCACCATCATTTCCTTCAAAAAAAAAACAAAAAAAAAAACACGTTTACCCTCCGTACAAAAAATACTCACACTCAGGACCTTAAAGACAAAAATGTCCACATTTGACTATAGAAGGATGCAATATTTGCTAATAGGGATTCATTTTTTTTGGCAAGGCTTAAATTTATTTATTTATTTTACAAATTGTTTAATAGATTATGCCATTTTTTTTTCAAAGTTGGCATATACATTTAAAAAAAAAAAAAAATCTAACAATACATAAACATATAAATGCCTAAAAATAATTTTGTTGTTCTTCACTGACATACCCAAGAATCTAATAAGCAAATAAAAAAAATATGCTCAGAATTTAGTATATGGAAATAATTTTTCATTTTTTCATAAAGAAAAAAACACCTGTGGCATTATGCAAACAAATAAGAATTTTAAGGGTTACAATTCTGAAAATCAATGAATGTTTGGGATCTATGGATAGAACAGATGCTGCTGGTTAAAAAATTCTGAAAGACCGAAACCAATATACTTTTATATTTGTGATTTAACGTCAAAAATGTTATGAATTGCAGTGATTTTTTTTATCTTGAAGTGAAAGTATTTATTAGTACTTAACCCTTGTGCGACCTTATGGAGATTTTTGTCCATTTCAGTTTTGTTTTTGTTATAAGCGTGCCTGTGTTAATGCCAACTGCATACATTTTGGCTCAGGTGTTTATTTTTATTGAAATTTTAATATTTCACCATCATTTCCTTCAAAAAAAAAAAAAAAAAATTTTACCCTCTGTACAAAAAATACTCACACTCAGGACCTTAAGGACAAAAATGTCCACATTTGACCATAGAAGGACGCAATATTTGCTAATAGGCATTCATTTTTTTTGCCAAGGCTTAAATTTTTTTTTTTTACAAATTGTTTAATAGATTATGCCATTTTTTTTTTTCAAATTTGGCATATACATTTTAAAAAAATCTAACAATACATAAACATATAAATGCCTAAAATTAATGTTGTTGTTCTTCACTGACATACCCAAGAATCTAATAAGCAAAGAAAAAAAATTATGCTTAGCATTTAGTATATGGAAATTATTTTTCATTTTTTCATAAAAAAACACCTGTGGCATTATGCAAACAAATAAGAATTTAAAGGGTTACAATTCTGAAAATGAATGAATGTTTGGGATCTATGGATAGAACAGATGCTGCTGGTTAAAAAATTCTGAAAGACCGAAACCAATATATTTTTACATTTTTGAGGGGAAATAAAATGTTGTATACAATCAAGCAAATTATATATTAACAAATCCCCCTGTAAAAAACTTCAGGATATAGACAGGAATAAAAATGTAATGGTTTATGCTTAAAATTATTAAAAAATTATATGCTTAAAATAAAAAAATTAAATAAAAAAATGGCTAATAAGGTAATAAAAAGCATTTAAATTGCATTCTCAGAAAACAAGCTTTGCTTTTGAAATAGAAGTATCTACTTGTATTATTAAATATATTATTCAATTAAATACAATAATTCTTTTGTTGAATGTAATTACAAAAAATCCAAAAAATACTCACACTCAGGACCTTAAGGACAAAAATGTCCACATCTGACTATAGAAAGATGCAATATTTGCTAATAGGCATTCATTCTTTTGGCAAGGCTTAAAATTTTTTATTTTTATAATTTTTTAATAGATTGTGCCATTTTTTCAAATTTGCCAAATTTTTTTTTTTAAATCTAACACTACATAAACATATAAATGCCTCAAAATTAATGTTATTGTTCTTCACTGACAGACCCAAGAATCTAATAAGCAAAGAAACAAATTCTGCTCAGCATTTAGTATATGGAAATTACTACTATTTTTATTTTTTCATAAAAAAAACACACATGTGGCATTATGCAAACAAACCAGCATTTAATGGGCTACAATTCTGAAAATTAATTAATGTTTGGTATCTATGGATAGAACAGATGCTGGTTAAAAAAAAATCAACATCAGTGAAAGTGGAAAAAAAATATTAATAAATCTTTTTTTAATTGAATGCTTAATTATGTGTAACTTTTTTTTTGAATGCACAAGGGTTAAATTTACACTAGCATTCAAAAGTCTCATCTGATCACCAAGCCTGCATTTATTAAATTCAAAAATACAGTAAAAACAGTAATATAGTGAAATATTTTAAACAGTTTTTTGTTTTAAAATGTAACTTATTCCTGTGATGCGAAGATGAATTTTCAGCATCATTAGTGTCACATGATCCTTCAGAAATTATTTTAATATGCGGATTTGCTTATAATCTTTTGATTAATATTTTTGTGAAAACCTTTTTCAAGATTCTTTTATAAATAGAAAGTTCAGAAGAAACGCATTTGAAATAAAAAAAATGATTCAGCATGGCACATTTTGGTAAGACTCATAAAAGAGTGTGTGAACGGTAATACTAACACCAGTGAGTAAAGCAACAGCTATTTCACACACGCGTCAGTATGTCTGTTTCTCACAGGCCTTTCTGATCAGCAGCTCCAGCTAATGCTAGAACTAACAGCAGGGTTTAGACCTGAGCGTGTGGAGAGTTATTAATAACCCTGACGCCCGCCTGGCTCTCTGACACTGGCCTGTCAGGATGGATGGAGCTAACATTTCTGCCCACTGCTGTCCCCGTGAGCCCTGCACACTTCAAGTTTTGGTGCTAATTTGGGAGCTCTATTAATAGCTGAGCATTAAACTTGGTCAACATTTAATGAATACTCACTGATTAAAAGTTAAGCCTCGCATGACAATATCACCTGGACGAGCAAATAAGAAACATACCTGTCTGTGGTTGTCACTGTAAGGCCTCTTGATGGACACAAAATGGCGGATTTTTCTGGAAAGTAAGAAAAGAATGGTCTGATTTGATTGTTTTCTAGCTGATTTGTACATATTTGAATAACTGGTCAATTACCATTACTTCTGGCACCCACGATGTATTCAGGTGAATAGGGTAAAGAAGTTAACTAATATTTATCGCCTTACCCAGTTGATTGATTACTTTGATAATTGCAAAAAAAAATTTGTATTACAAGTTTGATAAAATGTTATGTCTAAATATGCAAATGAGGCATTATTTGATTAAATTAGCATATATTTCTAGTAGAAAAATCCAAAGACTGGATGAAGTCAGTTTCAAAATTCTTGTTTCATTTTTTTTTTTGACATATTAGAGTATAAAGTTTTCACAGAGAGATTTTTGGGTATTTCATTTTTGTCACTCTACAATTCTGAAAGACCGAAACCAATTATTTTTTTTTTTTTTTTTTTTGGGAAAATAAAATGTATATAATCAAGCAAATTATATATTAAAAGGATATAGACAGGAATAAAAATGTAATGGTTTATGCTTAAAATTATTAAAAAATGATATGCTTACAATAAATACATTTGCTAATAAGGTAATAAAAAATCATTCATTTTTTTTTTTTTGCTTTTGAAATAAAATTACCTACTTGTATTATTAAATGTAATATTCAATTAAATAAAATAATTCATTTGTTAAATGTAACTAAATTTGGGGGAAATTTGGGGGGAATACAATGTTATATATAATCAAAAAAATTATAAATTAACAAATCCTTATGTAAAAAAAAACTTCAAGATATAGAAAATAATAAAAATGTCAAGTCTGGTGTATGTATATGGTGCTGAAGTGGAGATTTATGGCTCAGTTTAGGAGAAAAAACTCATTTTGAGAAAAAGGCCTTTAAAAACATGTATTGTAATTGAAATCTATTGACGTCTTTTGGATGTTTTCTTTCCAGTAGTCTGAAGAAACACTTTATGAAAAAGCAAAAATCCCAAAATCTCAAACTTGACAGGTGCATGAAAAACACTGCAGTGTCTCCCCTTAATAAATAATTAGGGCTTTCAAACGATTAATCACATCCAAAACAAAAGTTTATGATTACATACTATATGCATGTGTACTGTGTGTATATATTATGTATAAAAACACACACACACACACACACACACACACACACACACACACACACACACACACACACACACACACACACACACACACACACATACATGTTTATTAAAGAAATTTTTTTTAGATTTAAATATAAAATATTTAAAAATAAAACAAAATATTTAACTTTTTAATATTAAAATAATTATAATATTAAATTATGACTAAAACTTAATTTATAATTAAATAATTAAATATAATATTCTAAAAATGAATACTGTTTTTCTTTGTTTTCTTTGTTTAATAATTGTACAATTTAAATACATTTTAAGAAATTTAAAAGAACTGTGTTAGGTTTATGGTTAAAATTATTTCAAAAAAATATATGCTTAAAAAAATTATTTGCTAATAAGGTAATAAAAACATTCAAACTGCATTCTCAGAAAACAAGCCATATTATTTTTGCTTTTGAAATAAAAGTATCTACTTGTATTATTAAATATAATATTCAATTAAATACAATAATGAATAATGAATTTGTTAAATGTAGTTAAAAAAACATTTATACTAATACCATTGAAAAAAATATTATCGAACTAAATCCTTCATAATAAATTCATGAATAAACAATATATGATTTATTATATTATTATATTATTTAATATATACTAAATATTTTTAATATTAAAATAATTATAATATTAAATTATTACTAAATATGAATTTATAATAAAATAATAAAATGTAACATTCTAAAAATAAATATGATAAATTATAATTTTTGTATGGTCATGTGACTCACCCTCCCTGGCCAATCACAGGAGTGATTCTGACATATTGCTGAATACTGTCCCCTGACTTCCTCCTTGAGAAATAGATCCCCTGCCATTCCTAAGCAAACAAACACACACATATTGAAAATATTAGTTAAGAATTATGTTAATGACAAGTATAGGTATTGTATTGCAGTCAAACATAATTTACTATTACACCTTAATAAATAAGCAATGTGCTACAGCCGACTAACCTTTCCTTTCTTGATGCAGTTGTTAATGGTGTCCAGCAGGTCGGCGCTGTTCTTTTCACTTTTGGGCAGTTCGGTCAACTCTTTACCGATTATTTCGCCTCTATGATAGCCCATCATCTTTTCAAATGCTGGATTTACATACTAAAAACACACAGAGAAAGACATATATCTGAACATGATCAAAAATGCTATTTCAACTCTGTGACCCTGGACCACAAAACTTAAGTAGCATGGGTATATTTGTAGCAATAGCCAAAAATACATTGTAATGGTCAAAATGATAAATTTTACTTTTATGCCTGCAATCATTAGGATACTAAGTAAAGATCATGTACCATGAAGAGATTTTGTTAATTTCCTACCGTAAATATATCGAAACTTATTTTTTTATTAATAATATGCATTGCTAAAAACTTAATTTGGACAACTTTAAAGGTGACTTTCTCAATATTTAGATTTTTTGGCATCCTCAGATTGCAGATTTTCAAATAGTTATATCTCGGCCAAATATTGTCCTGTCCTAACAAACCAGACAATCAATAGAAAGCATATTTATTCAGCTTTCAGATGATGTACAAATCTCAATTTCCAAAAAATTGACCCAAAGGACTGGTTTTGTGGTCCAAGGTCACATTTCTTGTTCTCTATTTTGTGTGTGGTACCTGTGAGCTGTCCTAGTGTGTTTCTCATCTGGTATTTGACCACCTTAACTCTACTGCATTGCATCCAAGCAGTAGTCCTTGTAAGGATGTTGTTTTGAATAAAAATGACCTTTCTAAATGTGACCAAATCCCAGTGGGACGATCCATTTGGATCCCAAAACTCACTTGTATGACGTGATCTTCGCTGCTGATCTCCACGGCTTCCTGACACTGTTCTATTGCGGTAAACACAGAGTTACAAGCCCTGCAATGACAGAAGCACAAACAAACACTGAAGCTTTCTGTGACCGTCTCACAGCAGCGTCTTCGTTGAACTTCTCATTAGCTAAGGCTTTAGACTTACCTCAGTTTGAACTGAGCTCGAACCTCTCCGTGTTCTAACTGGATTAACTCATTATAGCAGGCTGACACACTGCTGTTCTCCAGGTACCTCTGATAGACAAAAAGACATAATACAGCACTGTATATACAGTATGTACATATACAGTTGAGGTCAATGGTTGCATGGTTTTTCCTTCTTGAGCATCAGTGAGCGTTTTAACCTTCTGTAAAATTAGCTTATGAGTCCCTCAGTTGTTGTCAGTTTGAAAAAAGATTAAAATAATACAGTCATTGTTGGAAAGGGTTCAAATACACAAAAATGCTGAAAAACAAACAAAAAGAATCTGTGGGATCTAAAGAATGTTTCTATTCAGGACAAACAGGGGACTCATTAACAACTATCATCATCAGGTAACAATACAGTTTTAAGAATCATGGGGATGTAAACTTTTGAGCTGGGTCATTTTTATAAATTCAACTATTATTTTCTCTTGTGGACTATATGTAAACATATTTTAAGTGAACTATCTTATTTAGGACAATACTAAATAAACACATGCATTTTGTATGATCCCTCTTATTTTGGCAAAATAATTTACATTTTTTAATAATCCTGAAAGGGGGGTGTAAACTTTTGACCTCAACTGTTTGTGTTTGAGAGTGTGTGTTTGTGTAAATATGACTATAAATGAGTAAGTTATATATATTTAAAGTATATTTAAATATAAATAAAAAATAAAAATGTATATACATTTATACATTTTTGAATTTTAAAAAATATATAATTTAGAAACACATAAAATGTTTAAATTTAAAATTAATACAACATTTAAAAGCACAAAAAGTACAAAAAGACCTTTATATTTCTTTTAAACTTCTGCACTACTTTAAATGAATTACTTTTAAGTTTCATTATTTTTTTGGGATTTAATAAAACCTGACAGAACTTTAAGAACTGATAATCTTAATTTGTACAGACCACGCCCACACGCATGTTCAGCCACGCCCCATTGCCCCACCCATGTAGTCTAGCAAATATTCCTGTTTTAGTGTAAAATACTCACTCTGGAGAAGCCAGCAGAGAGAAGAGGAAGAACAGATGGTTCCTCCTGATCTGAGGGACTGCGAGAGAGAGAAAGATCAGTAGGAGAAACATGACGGACATCCGTAACACATGGAAAATAAATAAAAGTGTTCTAAGGCCTTACGTTTGTGGCATCACTGCTAAAATAACAGTGTGTTCAGAAGGCTTGGTTGCTCGAATCATCCTGTTTTAAAACATAAAATAACAAAAAAGTACGTTTTTGCATTTTCTGATTTCATCACGGCAGTGAAATCGAGTATCTTGTGCACATTTCTCTGCAACAGACTCTCTTTCCATTATAGACACTGGGAAAACGGTGATTTGGCAGAAAGTTGCCAGCTTTGAGTATGGGTGTGCACAAAAGGATTTAAGCCTCTGTGCAGGATGGGAAATGAACACCCACAACCAGCCAAATGCAGGCCACTTCCTTCGCAGTGGAGAGTAATTTTGCTTTATTTTACCTGCCAGCCACTGTGGTAGGGAACCTGGTCTTAAAGGGGTCATCGGATGCAAAACTCACTTTTACATGTTGTTTAAACATTAATGCGTGTTGGCAGTTTGTGTAAACCACCCTACCACCCTGAAATGATAAAAATCTACCCAGTGGTATTTTTTTAATCTTTAAAAGTAATATCCCCTTTTGAAAATCAGGTCGTGACGGCACACCGACAGAGGTCGCTCCCACAATAGTTGATTGACATGAGCACCTTCCCTTAAACCCACCCTCACCGAGATGAAACAGTCCGACTCAGGTGCAAGGGAAGACAAGAATGTCTCAGATTGAGCAATTGAGGTGTTCTGTTGTTGGATGTAATAATGAACATAGCAGTCGTCATTTACTCCCGACATCTGAGCTGCTGAAGACGCAGAGGTTTAATGTTACTTTCCTTTTTGGAAGGAAAGCGGCGATCTACATATGCTTCTATGCTCCTGCGAATCATTTGTGATGCAGCTTCATCCACAGCAGAAGTGAGTAGAAGGGTTTTTATGCATGTTTGCAAATGGCCTTTCTCAATAATGTGCTTCTTAGCAAGTTTTGCTGCTAAATGTTTCTAAAGTAAACATTATGGCTCATCATCTCACAGCAGAGAGGGGCGGGGCAAGCAGAGCTCATTAGCATTTAAAGAAACATGCAACAAAACACCTCACTCTAAAAAGGGCTGATTTTGACAAGGTAAAGAGTGTTTTTTACACTACCATTGAGAAATTTTGAACCAAAGTATGTTATAGACTTCTCATTAAGACCCTAAAGAATCGTATTCAACTTGGAAAATAGGCATCCGATGACCCCTTTAAAGATTCACATACAAATGATTCTTACGAACAATTCTTTTTAGAGAATACAATTTTTTTCGCTTTGCAAATGTTTCATGACTACATCTTACGAGTCAGATCTTTTAATAAATGGTTAAAAAAAAACAAGTATAATGTATAATCTTTCATGAAATGCACATTAGAACTGGAATATTTGCAAATGAATCAGAATCAAATCCAACTGAATCAGAATCAACATAAACATTAAACATTTTAACAATTTTATTTAAAGGTGAAGTTTATTTTCAGAACAAACATTTTCAGACAAGTAACTCACCCCTTGTCATCCAATATGTTCATGTTTTTCTTTCTTTGGTTGTATAGAATTTTTTTTTTGAGGAAAACACTTCTATGGACTTCTATGGTGCCCCCGAGTTTGAACTTCCAAAATGAAGTTTAAATGCAGCTTCAAGGGGCTCTAAACGATCCCAGCCAAGGAAGAAGGGTCTTCTCTAGCAAAAAGGTCAGTTATTTAAAAAGAAAATGGACAATTTATATACATTTTAACTCCATTTCAAGACAGTTAGGTTAGGTTGAGAAACTCCCATCTCATTTTTTCCTTTGACTTCAAAATCACAGCAGAAGTACCAACTTAGTGTTTACAAATAAAAAATTAAATTCCTGATTGTTTCACTAGATACGACCCTTCCTCCTCAACTGGGATCACTTAGAGCCCTTTGAACCTGCATTTAAACTGCATTTTGGAAGTTCAAACTTGGGGGCACCATAGAAGTCCACTATATAGAGAGAAATCCTGAAATGTTTTCCTCAAAAACACAATTTCTTTAGGACTGAAGACAGATAGACATGAACATCTTGGATGACAAGGGAATGAGAACATTATCTGAAAAATGTTGCTCTGGAAGTGAACTTCTTTAAAAGTGAGTTAATGTATATAAACAAATAGTAAAAAGCAGGCACTTGTTGACAAAAAAGTTAATTTCCCTTCCTGCCTCTGTGAGAGTGCTAAAATGTCCATCAAACCGTGTTTAAGAGATGAAAGAAACGAGCAAGAGACAGATGATGGATGGTTTAGTTGTACCCACCGGCAGACAGCATCAGCCTCAAAGTACCGTGAGTGCCGGCCATCAATGATGACGATCTCGTGGTGTTTATCCAAGAAACACTCCACCGCAGACTCAGGTGTTCGCGCGATGTTACACCTGAACCCCGCCCGCTCACACGCCCACCAGAACGCATCGCTCTGACTGTCTTCTTTAGCGAAGACCAGTAACACCTGAGCGAGAGAGAGACGGAGAAAGAGAGAGGTGCTGTTGGTGGGTGCGTGTGAAAGGTCAACAGTCTTTCATCCTGTTCAGCGTTGTGTAACCATGGAGTTTAGATGTGAAATTCCACACGGTCCAGGTCGTTCAGGACGCCTCTGTCACTGCTACCTCGCTCAGGAGGCCCAAAGTGCAGCACCACACGTCCACCTACAGGGGGCAGAGTGACCTCACCCGCTCACACACAAACCTTCAAACACATTTCTACTTGTTGTCAGAACAGGCCTTTTTCACAAGCATCAGATATGTGAAAACTGCAGATAAATAGCAGGGTCACCAAATACAACAATGCACTGTAAGGGGTATGTTACCCCTCTATTTCAGATAGAATGACTTTATGTTACCCAAATTCACTCTGGTGATGTGTAACATCTTCTATTTTATATCTTAGAAAGCATAGTGCTCTGATTTGAACAAACAGAGATACAGCAGGGTTAGCAAATCTAAGCAACTGATTTTGGTAACCTGGAATGCTGTGTTGTCAGAATTGGTGAATATTTGCAGATGTTTACATCAGATCAATATGCTTTCTAGATTATTAAAAACAAAGGAGATTAGACATCATCAGAGTCAATCTGGGTAACATTTAAGCACTTCTGTGTAAAACAGAGGGAAGGGTAACATTGTTGGTAAACTGCAACAATTTGGTGAAGTATATGTGCAACTGTTCACATAAAATCATAATGCTTTCTGAGTATGAAATAGAGATGTTTGGACATCACTAGAGTGAATTTGGACATTTAGCCATTCTGTGTGAAACAGAGGTGGGTAACAGCTTTCGGTAACATAATGTCATATTGCCCGGTCGGATTTGGTGACCCTGCTGTATGTATTACACCAGAGCTTTCTGGGATATAAAATAGAGGAGATATAGGAGATTAGACATCACTAGAGTGAATTTGGCTAGTCATTGTACAGTATGTAAATATAGGGGGGAACTAAACGTAGTAACCTGTAAGGATGTGTTGTCAGATTTGGTGAAGCAGAGGACATTAGACAAAAGAAAATTTGTGTAACAAAGCAATTCTGTAATAAAATACAAGGTGGTAACAAATTTTGGTAACATGTAACGGTGTGTTGTCAGATTTGGTGACCCTGCTGTATATGTGCAAGAGCTTACATCAAATCAAAATGTGTTCTAGAGTGTGAAATAGAGAAGTTTACACATCACCAGAGTGAATTTGGGTCACATTAAAGTCATTTTGTGTGAAATAGAGGGGGTAACAGATTTTGGTAACCTGTTACACTGCCTTGTCAGAATTAGTGACCTTGCTCTATATGAACAGCTGTTCATATTGAATCAAAATGCTTTCTAGAGTATGAAAAAGAGAAGTATAGATATCACTAGAGTGAATTTGCGTAACAAAGCAATTCTGTAATAAAATACAAGGTGGTAACAGATTTTTGTAACCTGTAAGGGTGTGTTGTCAGATTTGGTGACCCTGCGGTATATGTGCAAGTACTCACATCAAGTCAAAATGCTTTCTAGAGTGTGAAATAGAGAAGTTTAGACATCACCAGAATAAATTTGGGTAACTTTAAAGTCATTTTGTGTGAAATAGAGGGGGTAACAGATTTTGGTAACATGTTACACTGCCTTTTAGGAATTAATGACCCTGCTGTATATGTGGAACTGTTCAAATTAGAGCAATATGCTTTCTAGAGTATAAAATAAAGTTTAACTCTCATCAGCGTGAATTAAGGTAACATTAAAGACATTCGGTGCGAAACAGAGAGGGGTGACGGATTTCCGTAACCTGTAACAGTGTGTTGTCAGAATCGGTAACCGGTAACCTGTTTCACCAAATCTGCTCTATAAGAACAGCAGTTCACATCAAATCAAAATGCTTTCTAGAGTATGAAACAGAGGACATAAGACATCACCGGAGTGAATTTGGGTAACATCAAAGCAATTCTGTGTAAAATACAAGGTGTTAATGGATTTTGGTAAATCTGTATATGTGCAAGTGCTCACATCAAATCAAAATGCTTTTTTGAGTGTGAAATAGAAGTTTAGACATGGCCAGAATAATTTTGGGTAACATTATAGTCATTCTGTGTGAAATAGAGAGGGTTACAGATTTTGGTAACCTGTTACACTGCCTTGTCAGAATTAGTGACCTTGCTCTATATGAACAGCTGTTCAATTTGAATCAAAATGCTTTCTAGAGTATGAAATAGAGAAGTATAGATATCACTAGAGTGAATTTGTGTAACATCAAAGCAATTCTGTAATAAAATACAAGGTGGTAACGGATTTTTGTAACTTGTAAGGGTGTGTTGTCAGAACTTTAGACATCACCAGAATAAATTTGTGTAACATTTAAGTCATTTTGTGTGAAATAGCCTTTTAGGAATTGCACTGCCTTTTAGGAATTAATGACCTATATGTATATGCTCTATATGTGCAACTGTTCACATCAGAGCAATATGCTTTCTAGAGTATAAAATAAAGTTTTACTATCATCAGAGTGGATTTGGGTAACATTAAAGACATTCTGTGCGAAACAGAGAGGGGTAACAGATTTCTGTAACCTGTAACAGTGTGTTGTCAGAATTGGTAACCTTGCTCTAGATAAGAACAGCAGTTCACATCAAATCAAAATGCTTTCTAGAGTACGAAACAGAGGACATTAGACATCACCAGAGTGAATTTGGGTAACATCAAAGCAATCCTATGTAGAATACAAGGTGGTAACGGATTTTGGTACACTGTAACGGTGTGTTGTCAGATTTGGTGACCCTGATCAAATCAAAATGCTTGTAATAGAGAAGTATAGATATCACCAGTGTGAATTTGGATAACGTTAAAGTCATTCTGTGTGAAATAAAGGGGGAGAACAGATTTTGGTAACCTGTTCCACTGCCTTGTTGGAATTAGTGACACTGGTGTAAATCTGCATCTGTTCATACCAGAGCAATATGCATTCTAGAGTATAAACTAGAGAAGTTTATCCATCACCAGAGTGAATCTGGGTAACATTAAAGTAATTCTGTGTAAAATAGAGAGGGATAATGGATTTCGGTAACCTGTTATACAGCCTTGTCGAATCTGGCGATGTCTGCAGCTATTCAAACAAGAGAAATATGCTTTCTAGCATATAAAATAGAGCAGACAGAGGAGATTAGACATAAGCAAAAGTGACCTATAAAAAAAAAAAAAGTTCATTCAATTTCAAAAGCCCCTAGAAATGATAGGTGATTCATTTGTAAAATCAATCTTGTCTCTTAGCGAGTCGGAGATAACATAAGCGGCCTCAATTTACAATGGCAGTCAGTCATTAGGTTAACATCATGCACACTTTCTGTTTCACAATTCCACTTTTATTGAACCTTAATTCCCACTAATACCACACACTCATACACACACACATGCAAATGCACGCGCACACACATACACACACGCGCACACACACAAGCACTCAGGATAATCTCTGTGTCAATCCTTTGAGACATCTCAAGATTATCCCTGGGGTCATGAGTCCATGTTAAGAGGTCTTTAGGTGCCCTCACTCATTTGCCATACTGCCGCAATGACAGTAATGCATTATGATGTCACAGTGACATTCTATTACTGCACAGCCTATGTGAGATCAAAACATGAGTAAAAAGAGTCCTGTAGTGATAATCTATGATGTCTCAGTGACATTCCACAATGCATTACTGCAGGGACTGTGAGAGATCATAATGCATCACTAGCCTACATGGTTTCATAATGACCTGAAATGATGTATTAAATCCTATAAATTCAAGAGATGGTGCTTTAAAATGTTTGAAACGTCACTGCACAACTACGATATCCTGGAAAAGTGAAATAAATTGCTAAGAGCTGGTTATGTTATTGTGGTTGACCAATTTGTTGTTTGTGGTGTAGGCATTTAGAAAGCAAGAAAAAGAAACAGTTCACTCAAAAATGAAAATGATGTTGTCATTTGCTTACCATCATGCCATTCCAAACACATTGTTAAAGGGGTCCTGTTATGCTCTTTTATAAAGTTTTTATTTTGTTTTGAGGGTGCAGTGGAACATGCTCTCATGCTGGGTGGTTCGAGAAACGCATTATTTTTCACATAATTTACATTGTTACAATAGCTTTCTCCCCAGGCTGGCACATATGACTCGATTAGTTCCGGGTTTGATAAAGGCCTGCCTTCCGAAAAAAACCAAATGTGTTGTGATTGGTTAGCAATCTCGCTGTGCTGCAATTGGCGAACAGCTTAGACGGCGTTTCAGTAATGCCACTCATTGGTTTGATACAGGAAGCTTTTATTGATATATTTCCCCCTTTTGCAGTTTGTAAAGAGATACAAACACTACAAATGATCTTGTAAATGTTTAGTTATATTGAGTTTCAATGTGTTTTGAAGATAAACCAAGTTTAGTGGCCAATGCTGAATCTCAAATTGGTCCAGATTTGGTAGATTAATTAAAATAAAGACGTACAACAGATTCTTCTCATTTAAAGCAATTTCTACACACTAATCATTCACTTAAAGCAACCTGTGGTTTAGTGGCTCGCACAATGATAACATGGAGACAATCTCAGTAATTAGCTAATTAAACATGCACCTTTTGTTTACCTGGCCCAGATCATTAACCAGATCGAAGTTAACTAGCCAAACACTTAAAAAGCCAGTAAACACACTAGCATTCAAAAGTTTGGATTTTATCAAATAAATTAATACTTTTAATCAGCAAGTACACATTAAACTGAATATAAGTGACAGCGAGGACATTTCTGACAGTTATTAAAATAAATAGTTATATTTCAATGTTTCCACAAAAATATTAAGCGAAAGAACTGTTTCCAACACTTATAATAAAAATAAACGTTTAAAAAACAGCAAATCAGCAATGAAAATGTAGCTTTGCATTACTGAAATAAATTAAGTTTTAAAATATATTCAAATAGAAAACATTTATTTTAAATAGCAATATTATTTTGCACCTTTACAGTTTTTACTGTATTTTTGATTAATTAAATGCAGCCTTGGCGAGACGTCAAAATCCAAAATATAAAAAATCATACCGACTCCAAAATTTCAAAGCCACAAATTCAAACATACACAGAATGACCAAACAGTACTTTACCTGAATGGGCTCCTGGGTCAGTCGCATCGGCCCCAAACGCTCTTCTGCTGCAGACACCTGGAAGAGATCAAGAGAAACAGGTATATTTGAAATGAGGTTAAAAAAGCCAAAAACTAAAGCAAGAATGCATCTGGTTTTACCATCTCAGAGCCCTGAAGCAACATTCTGACATGCCTGTCCTGTTTCTAATCACATATTGTTTGTACATGTGCTCGAATGTCCACGAATACAATCATTTAAGCAAACTACACACGACAAACAAAATCGGTCCAATGAAGAAATAATGTTTCACAGGTTGAATTAATGATGGTAGGTACTCCAATCCAAGAGTGTTAGTTAACTGATCCTAACACGATTATCCATATTTCTATAGTTAAACTGTTTTAAACAATCTTTTAGCTGTTCTAACGCTTTGTCGGATATGAGATATGCTGTCTTTTACGGCGTTGTCCAAATGGTACGGCGACATTGTTGCAATGGCAGAGAGCAGGTGGCTCAAAGCTTCCTGCGTCATCCACTTTAACACTACACATAAGCCTCTCAGCAGGAATCACACGCTCACACACACAAACACACATGTACAAAAAGCCTTCAGGCTAAATACGGACCATAATCACTATAAAAGCAGCATATGTAATGCACATTTAATTTCGCCAGGACAAACGGGATGAGTAAAGATATTTTGTCTTGTTTTGCAATAAAAAGATATAAAGATTCAAATAAAATCAGTGTACTTGCAATGCAACTCTCTCTCGCTCTTGTGTAAATGGCACAGCATGAATTTGCTTGGGTTATCTGCCTGTTTTATGTTCATTTTAACTGTTGAGGGGCCATCTAGAGTCAAGAGCTTCCATTCCTGTTACTACACACACACTCAGATCTGGGATCTGTTTAATTTGACAGTCCAACAGTCATAATACAATCACAATCTGCAGAGATGCAATTACAGTTTCAACAAATGCTATTAACAATAATCCACAATTGTCACTTGTAGTAAAATGAACTGAATCTCAGCATGTTCTTCCAGCAGAACGTAGTTTTTTTTAATTGGTTTGTGTCGAAAATGTGCTTGTTTTGTTTCATACGTATATCAGCTCTAATCAGCTGCTTGAAATTTACTGAGACTAATGTGAAATTACTGTAAAAAGGACAAAGCAAAGCAAAAGGTCGCACTATCAATGTAAAATAGTGCAACCATTAACATAAAAACAGTTGAAGTCAAAAGTTTTCATACACCTTGCAGAATCTGCAATGTTCATTATTTGACCAAAATAAGAGATCATACAAAATGCATGTTATATTTTTATTTAGTACTGACCTGATTAAGATATTTCACATACAAGACGTTTACATATAGTCCATAAGAAAAATAATAGCTGAATTTATAAAAATGACCCTGTTCAAAAGTTTACATACACTTGATTCTTAATACTGTGTTGTTACCTGAATGATCCACAGCTGTGTTTTTGTTTTTTAGTTGTTCATGAGCCCCTTGTTTGTCCTGAATAGTTAAACGTCCTGCTGTTCTTCAGAAAAGTCCTTCAGGTCCCATAGATTCTTTAGTTTTTCAGCATTTTTGTGTATTTTAACCCTTTCCATGTGCAACTATTACAGAAGGCTTAAACGCTCACTGATCAGGGTAAATGTAGCTTATTTTGTCTTCTGGGGAACATGTACATACCTTCTTTATCTTCTGAAGGGCAGTGCTAAATTAAAAAAAAAAATGATATTTAGGCAAAATAAGAAAAATATACACATCCTCATTCCGTTCAAAAGTTTTCAACCCCCAGCTGTTAATGTTTCCTTCTGAAGCATCAGTGAGCGTTTGAACCTTCTGTAATAGTGGCATATGAGTTCCTCAGTTGTCCTCAGTGTAAAAAGATGGATCTCAAAATCATACAGTCATTGTTGGAAAGGGTTAAAATACACGAAATGCTGAAAAACCAAAGAATCTGTGGGACCTGAAGGATTTTTCTGAAGAACAGCAGGCAGTTTAACTGCTCAGGACAAACAAGGGACTCATTAACAACTATCACCTAACAAAAAAAAAACACAGCTGTGGGTCATAACAACAGTATTAAGGATCATTTGAACAGGGTCATTTTTATAAACTCAACTATTATTTTCTTTTGTGGACTATATGTAAATGTCTTATATGTGAAATATCTTATTCAGGTCAGAACTGAATAAAAAAATAACATGCAAGATCCCTCTTATTCTGGCAAAATAATTTTTTGAAAGCTCTGAAAGTTACACTACGGAAAATTGCTTTTTCATACTAAAAGTGATAGTCAGAAGAGACAGTCGGTATCAACGCTGCTTTTTATTTTCCAGCCAAAGGCCATTACCAAAACCACAGTTACACAAGATAACACAAGACTCATGTTTTCTCAATAACAATTACACAATAAAAGTAGAAAGAACATTTTGCCACTGGAAAATCAACAACACATTTAATCCTGTGTTCAAATGCATTCTCTGCAACTCTGTAACTGATGATTCAGCTTCAGAAAGTCAGTCCAACATTTCTGCTACATTTTCATACATTTTCCCAATCAAATCTTGTCTGCATTCTTTGCTCTTCCTCTCTAACTCCCAGCCCCGTGCTTGAGGTTTCTCACTTATTGGCACTGACGTTACATGTCATTTCCTAGAAAGCAAAACACACACACACACACACACACACACACACACACACACACACACACACACACACACACACACACACACACACACACACACATGTTGGGTTTACATGTTTTATGGGGACATTCCATAGGCGTAATGGTTTTTATACTGTACAAACCGTACTTTCTATCGCCCTACACCTACCCTACACCTAAACCTAGCCCTCACAGGAGATTGTGCACACTTTTACTTCATCAAAAAACTCATTGTGCATGATTTATAAGCCTGTTTCCTCATGGGGACCTGAGAAATGTCCCCACAAGGTCAAAATCTACTGGTATTCCTATCCTTGTGGGGACATTTGGTCCCCACAACGTGATGAATACCAGGTACACACACACACACACACACACACACACACACACACACACACACACACACACACACACACACACACACACACACACACACTCCCACACGCATTGGTATATGTGGTTTACAGGGACTCTCCATAAGCATAATGGTTTATTCAGTACAAACTATATTTTCTAATCACAGGAAGTGTCCTCATAAACCATGCTTTCATTATGGGTCCTCATGAATTACATAAACCTGTACACACAGTTTAAGGATTAGTTCACTTCCAGAATTAAAATGTCCTGATAATTTACTCACCCCCACGTCATCCAAGATGTTCATGTCTTTCTTTCTTAAGTCGAAAAGAAATGACAGTTTTTGAGGTAAACATTCCAAGATTTTTCTCCATGTAGTGGGCTTTAAAGATGAGCATTTGTGGTTAAAAAGTATATACATTTCAATTTTTTTTTAGAAAATGAATGATTGTTTCACTAGATATGACCCTTATTCCTTGGCTGGGATCATGTTGAGCCCTTTGAAGCTGCTTTGAAACTGCAATTTGGACCTTTGCCACCACTGAAGTCCACTATATGCGGAAAAATCCTGAAGTGCTGTCCTCAAAAACCTTAATTTCTTTTTGACTAAAGAAAGATCTTCATGGGTACATTAGCAAACCCATGGAGGAAAGTCTAAAAACAGGTCCTTTTAGGTCATCCTGTCCCAAACTCACATTACAGGTTGAACCAGAAGTTGACCACAGTGTTGTAAACCACCACACTGTTTACACTCCTTGGATATTAACCTAACAACTGTTCTCTTTCAGTTGTCTCTGCATATTAAACTAAGGTGGAATATATACAGTGCCTTGCAAAAGTATTCATACCCCTTCATTTTTTTTCACATTTAGTTTTGTTGCAGCATTATGTTAAACTGCTTTAAATTACTTTTTTTCCCACATCAATCTACATCTCACACACCATAATGACAAAGCACAAAACAAGTTTGTAACAACTTTGCAAATTTATTAGAAATAAAAAACTGAAAAGATCCTGTTGCATAAGTATTCATACCCCTTTTCTGGGACACTCGAAATTTAGCTCAGGAGCATTCATATTGCTTCTAGATGTTACTACACTTCGAGTGGAGTTAAACTGTGGCAAACTCATTTGAATGAGTATGATTTAGAAAGGCACACACCTATCAGAAAAGGTCTAACAGCTGAAAATGCATATCAGAGCAAAAACCAAGATAACTGCCTGTAGAGCTCAGTGACAGATTTGCATTAAGGCAGTGATCTAGGGAAGAGTTCAGAAAAAAATCTGCTGCATTGAAGGTTCACAGAAGCATAGCCTCCATTATCCATAATGACGATTGGAACAACTAGGACTCTAGAAAATGTCTGCCAGCCCCCATCCAAGCTGACAGAGCTTGAGAGGTGAACAGGTGAGGCAAAGAATGGCAGATAATTGCCAAATGCAGATATGCAAAGCTTGTCACATCATACGACTTGAGCCTGTAAAGCTGCTTCAACTATGTACTGAGTTAAGGGTATGAATACTTATGCAATGTACTTATTTCAGTGTTTTATTTTTAATAAATTTGTAAAATTTGCAAATCTGGTTTTTGCTTTGTCATTATTATGGTGTATGGAGTGTAAACTGCTGTGGGGAAAAACTAATTTGAAGTAGTTTAACATAATGCTGCAACAAAACAAAATGTGAAAAAAAATGAAGGGGTATGAATACTTTTGCAAGGCACTGTAAATACATGACACGTTTCACTTTTAGGAAATGATGAATGCATCAAAATAATGTGATGGTCAGCATTGATACAGAGATCATACAGCTTCTGATGGCTGTGTCAATAAACAAACCAAGCATTTTACTTCTTCAAATGCCGCTTAATTATCTTTAAATGACTCCACACTTCATTTCAGCCCTCCTTCAAAGAGAGATGGTAAATTTTAGCTCTTCTGATGCTGCAGATCTCTCCAGGATAAAAGATCTGTGCTGTTCTCCTAGCTTTCACACACACACACACACACACACACACACACACACACACACACACACACACCTTCAAATGCACATTTCATCTTGCTATTTGTCCACATCTGGAGAACAACACTGGCAGAGACAATTGTGGGTCAAAAGAGCAACGCAACATGGTATAACACACAAACTCACAAGGACAAACAGTTGCGAAAAATAAACACACAATCTCTTACACTAAAACTCAGCTTCTGATTGAGGTACAAAGCAACTAAACTAAAAAAATTTACTATGATTTCTGCCAAATTGACCATAGTTATATTTGTAAGACTATAAGAAATTAATAGAATGAATCTTACATAAACTACCAGTCCAGTTTTTGAACAGTAAGATTTTTTAATGTTTTTAAAGAAGTCTCGTCTGCTTTTGTACAGCAAAAACAGTAAAATTCTGAAATATTTTTACAATTTAAAATAACTGTTTTCTATTTTAATAGATTTTAAAGTCTAATTTATACCTGTGATTTCAAAGCTCAGTTTTTGGCATTATTACTCCAGTCACATGATCCTTCAGAAATCATTCTAATATTCTGATTTGCTGCTCAAAAAAGCAATTATTATTATGTTGATAACAGCTGAGTAGAACTTTTTCAGGTTTCTTTGATGAATAGAAAGTTCAAAAGAACAGTATTTATTTGAAACAGAAATCTTTTGTAACATTATAAAAAGTCTTTATCATCACTTTTGATCAATTTAAAGCATCCTTGCTAAATAAATAAATACATACATACATACATACATACATATTAATTTCTTTCCACAAAAAAACAAAAAACAAATACTGACTCCAGGCTTCTTAATGGTATAGTAGATAATGTTAGAAAAGCTTCATTTCAGATAAATGCCGATCTTTGAATCTTTCTATTCATCAAAGAATCCTGAAAAAAATGTTCTCAACTGTTTTATATATATAATAATAATAAAAACGTTTCTTGTAAACAGTAAATCAGCATATTAACAAAACCCCTT